>NC_048223.1:104865372-105133876 GCF_002007445.2 Ailuropoda melanoleuca
TTTTTATATATATATATATATATATATATATATATATATATATGTTTAGGCTATCTTTTAAAAATAAATATGTCAAGAGAATGAGAAGAGAAGCCACCGATTGGAAGAAAATATCTGCCAAAACATATCCGATAAAGGATAATTATTCAAAATATGTAAAGAACTCTTAAAACACAGCATTTGGAAAATCAACAGTTTCATTAAAAAATGAGCTAAATATCTGGACAGACACCTCACCAAAGAGGATATACAGGTGGCCAGTAAGTGTATGAAACGATGCTTGACATCATATGTTATTAGGAAATGCAAATTTAAAAAGAAGATACCACTATACACCTGTTAGAATGACAAAAAAATTCATACTGACAATAGGAAATGCAGGTGAAGATATAGAACAACAGAAACTCTCATTCGTTGCTGGTGGGAATACAAAATGGCACAGCCAGTTGGTTGGAAGACAGTTTGGCAGTTTCTTATAAAACTAAGCATACTCTTACCATATGATCTAGTAATTGTGTTCCTTGGTATTTACCCAGAGAAGGTGAAATCTTACATCTACACAAAAGCACGCCCACGGATGTTTATAGCAGCTTTAGTCATAATTGCTAAAACTGGGAAATAACCAAGATGCCTTCAGTAGATGAATGGATAAACTGTGGCACATCTGTATGTGATGGACAATTCAGTCCTAAAAAGAAATGAACTATCAAACCATGACAAGACATGAAGGAAGCTTAAGTGCATGTTGCTAAGTTAAGGAAGCTAATCTGGAAAGGCTACATACTGTATGATTCCAATTATATGACATTCTGGAAAAGCTAAACTATGGATGCAGTAACAAGATCAGTGGTTGCTGAGGCTTAGGAAAAAGGGAGGGATGAATAGTCTGAGCATAGAGAATATCTAGGACAATGAAAGTATTCTGTATGATATGATGGTAAATACATGTTATACATTTGTCAAAACCCGTAGAGTAAACTCCAAGAGAAAATTCTAATGAAAACCATGGTCTTTAGGGATGATGTGTCAGTGTAGGTTCATCAGTTATAACAAGTGTACTGTTATGGTACAGAATGTTGATAGTGGGAGAGGCGGTGCATGTGCAGGGGCTGGGACCATATGAGAACACTGTACTTTCTGCTCAGCTTTGTTGTGAACCTGAAACTACTCTAAAAAAATAAAGTTTATTTAAAAAATTGGAAAATAAAATTTAAAAAATCAAGTATGCATTATAAGTGTGACACTTGTGATGCTTTCATTTTTAGGCCCAGAATAAAGAGACCAATGTTTTAGCTGCTGCAAAGGTGATTGACACGAAATCTGAAGAAGAACTTGAAGATTACATGGTTGAGATTGATATATTAGCGTCTTGTGATCACCCAAATATAGTCAAACTTCTGGATGCCTTCTATTATGAGAACAATCTTTGGGTAACTATTTTCTGTTGTTCTGTAAGAACCAAAATGAGTTAATTGTCTGAAAGGGGTTTATAAGTTGTGAAAACCTATTACCTCTTCTGTTTAATTACTTACGTTACTTGAATGGGAGTTGATCTGATGAGAGGGTCATTAACAACATAATTATCCTTAGATTCAACAGATGTTCAGATGTATATTTCCAGTTGTACGGTATTTCATGATTGACATTGGACCCAAATGGAAAAACTTGGTTAAGAATAGTAAATTTCCTCAATTATGAAATTAAATGGTCTTTCTTGTTTGTAATTTAAATTTAGGCATTTACTTAAATTTTTTTTGGAAATTTCTTTTGTTTATTAGAAATTGCTTATAATTTCTTACCTAAACTTTTTGTAAATCATGTAATAAATTATAGAATACTTACTGGAAATGTTAAATATTTATTTTCTATATTATCAGACTCCCCTTTGGTTCATGATGTAGTGGCTAAAGCTGAATGTATAAATTTTGTTCATTTTTAGAAAATATTAGGCACAAATACATATAGAAATAAAGTATTTATTATAGTAACTGATCAGTCATTTGCTCTGTACTGACACTAATTTAATCAAGAGGCCTTCCTGAAATGGGAGTTTTTGTTTTTCTCCTTGAAGGAAAGTGTTACGATGGGAGTGTTAGGAGAGAAGAGTAGGTAGTGTAGTTACAAGTAATACCTTGGAAATTGAAAGCCCTATTAGTTTTGATCCTGGTGCTGCTAGGTGGGAGCTTGAATAAGTCAGTTAATCTGAGTCTGTTTATTCATCTTTAAGATGAGTGATCTACCTTTCAAATTATTATTATTTTTTTAAATATTTTATTTATTTATTTGACAGAGAGAGAGACAGCCAGTGAGAGAGGGAACACAGGCAGGGGGAGTGGGAGAGGAAGAAGCAGACTCCCAGCGGAGGAGCCTGATGTGGGGGCTTGATCCCAGGACTCTGGGATCACACCCTAAACTGAAGGCAGATGCTTAACGACTGGGCCACCCAGGCGCCCCCCAAATTATTTTTCAAATGATGTGATGAATTTGAAAATAATTTGTAATTGACAAGCACCTGTAAAAAATAGAGCATATACAAAGGGAAAAAAAGCAGGAAACTATACAATTTGACAAGATAAGTAATTTTTAATAATTATCTATAGCTATCATCAGTGTGGTGTCCTCTAATATAGTTGTTTGGGCTCTAGTAAAATGTTCTCAGAGATTATAATAAAAGTGAACTGGACAGTAAACAGGTAAGATCTTTACTTGAAATTGTTGCAAAATGAAAAGTTGGACATCTGTGAGGGACAGGCTACTGAGAGATGTAGAATTAATTATCTATAATACTTCAAGGAACTATATATATAAAATTTCAGCTGTGATCGGAGTAAGATGGAAAGGTACATGGTGTTTGTCCCAGGGAGATCTGGGAAGGCATCCATCAGAATGTGATTGATAATTGAGCTAGAATATGAAGCTTTTGTGTATGTTGTGTGTTGTGTGTGTGTGTGTGTGTTTTAACTAAAAGAAGTCTCTATTTTGAGGATTTATTCCTATTAGTAAAGTTAAAAAAATAGATTTGATCACTTCCATCACAGTAGTTACATTAAAAATGAATGTAATAGGGGCGCCTGGGTGGCACAGCGGTTGGGCGTCTGCCTTTGGCTCAGGGCGTGATCCCGGCGTTGTGGGATCGAGCCCCACGTCAGGCTCCTCCACTATGAGCCTGCTTTTCCTCTCCCACTCCCCCTGCTTGTGTTCCCTCTCTCGCTGGCTGTCTCTATCTCTGTCAAGTAAATAAATAAAATCTTTAAAAAAAAAATGAATGTAATAAAATCTTTTGGTAGTGATGAAATGGATATATAATACTGTCCTCAATAAAAATTGTGTATCTAGTAATTTTGGAGAAGCAGGGACACTAAAAATGGTGATTAAAAAATGCACATATGTCTACAATGTGTTCTTTTTGTGCTTTCTCAAAATGTGTATCATTAAGACTCTTAATTCTTTTGACAGAAAATCTTTATGGCCTGGAGATACCAGCATAATATTGTTTCTGTAACCTAGACATTCTTTATCTTTTTGCTAAATTGAAGAAAAAATCCTCAAACTCAATGTCATTTTAGACACATGCTTCTTTTGTTTGCTTGCAGATCCTCATTGAATTTTGTGCAGGTGGAGCAGTGGATGCTGTGATGCTTGGTAAACACCTTTTTGTTCTTTATGTTTGTATCTTAAATTATAGTTAAAGGATTTGAAACATTTAATCATATATATATATACACACATACACATACACCCCTTGACTATATATCTTGAGTGAAGCTCAGTAAATTAAGAAATCAGCCTAATTAACATTTTTATATTCTTAGATAATTGTAACAAAATTTAAAAATGAAATGTTGAATATAATATGTGAAGAAAGTAATCTTTGTGGATATTTAGTTCTTCTAAAATAATTCACTAAGTGTGATCTTTGACATTTATGGTAAAGGTATACGTCTTGCCCATGTGTTTTCACTGTATAACAGTGCATATTTGTTTACTCTTGCCTTATAGAACTTGAGAGACCATTAACTGAGTCCCAAATACAAGTAGTTTGTAAACAGACTCTAGAGGCCTTGAACTACTTGCATGATAATAAAATCATCCACCGAGATCTAAAGGCTGGCAACATTCTTTTTACCTTAGATGGAGATATTAAGTTGGGTAAGTTTCTTCCCTTAAATAAAACATTTGAATTTGTGCTGAGATTTTCCCCTGTATGTACATGACTTACTGTTGTTTTGACTCAAATGTGTAAAACATGGAGAAATTACTCCCACGTTAATTTTTTAACTACTGCCTTGGATAAATAATTCATTTACTCCCAGAATTCTTAAGTATAGCCAACTAATATAAAGACACTTGAAAAAGAAGGTAAGAAAGGATGGATTTCATTTTCAAAAAGACAAGCTTTAGAAAGACTGGTTAATTCTTTTTACTCCTAAATTTTTGTATGTAAACTTAATACTTGTAATACATTTAGAATGAGATAATATATAAAACAGCTAACTTAGTTTTATCTTCATTTCCAAAACTCATGTCTAGTGCGTTTCTTTTCCCATGTTTAGTTTTATACTCCATTTTATAATATGGTGTCATGGCTAAGTAGACCTGAAAAGGATGCCTAAAATAAGTATCAAGGACTAGAATTTTTAATTTTGTGTTTTACACTGAGGAAATAAATGATAACTTCATAAGAAGAAAATAGATGTAGATTTTAGATGGAAAACTGATTAATTTCCTATGTACACATACAAATGGAAGATACAGTCGTCTTTAAGTGTACCCACGATAAGAATTTTTTTTTAAAAATCTGGTGATGAAGTCTAAATCTGTGTAATTTGGAAGGATGAAAAGGACAAAATATATTCAGAGGCCTTCTTGTGATTCCATTGATCATAGTCGTTTCACTTTTTTCATGACATCTAGACAGGTATAATTTGATATACTAAATTTTAACCTTTTTATTGTGAAATAATACAGATGTAGAAAACCACACAAGTAATTGTGTAGCTTAGTGATTTTGTGGCTTTGTAGGTGATAGCTTTGTAACTAACCACCTGGGTCAAGAAATAGGACTAGTGGCTCTTCCGTGTGTCCCATCTTAATCACTGTCCCTCTCTTCTCCACAGGTAACCTTTATCCTGATCTTTATAGTAATCACTTCCTTGAGGTTTTTTTTCCCCTTGTGTTTCTTTATGGTTCTGTCACCCAGTGTTCATCTCTTGACTTTAGAGTTTAGACTTGCCCATATTTAAAGTCTGATTTTTCTTCTAAATCTCTTAATTTATAGGATGCCAGCCCTCCCCATCTCTTTCTTTTCTTTACATTTTATTTATGGCATGCGTTTTCATGGGGGCCAAAACTGGTTCTTTGGGAGCAAAAAAAATCTTAGATATTATAATGTTTAATAATCCTGCAAAGGCCCAAGGTACACAAACAGATAGTATATCTGTGATGTTAAAATTTCATGGGGGAAGAGAGGATTAAAAAAAATGTCTAAAAAGGCTCCGTAGGAGAATGATGATAAAATGTTGAGAAGCACTGACCTGTGAAACCTGGGTGTTGGACCTGTAGAGTTCCCCTCAACCTGCATTTTGCTAATTGCATACTCATGATCATTTTTAGTAAATTTCTCTCTGTATTTCCTTCAGATTTGCAGATAAATGCAAAGGACTTACAGTCTCAAATTTGATTCTTTGGCCAGACTATATATAGGTGGCTTTGTGTCCTTTCATTGGGAGGCACATGTCTGCCTTTTGTTTTTGTTTTTGTTTTTTTTGATGTTAGCAGCTGTTGATGCTTGATGCCTAGATCTGTTCTTTGGTTTGAGTTGCAAAATGAATTCTATCACTTTGTTTTCATTTATTTTTTTGATAATTTTGATATAATTATTTGCCAATTATTTTATTATTTTTATTTATCATTATTAAATTAGGAATAATTATATAAGATGACACTTCCCTTGAACTATTTGGTTGCTCAGGAGTATAGTTCATATGAACAAGACAGGAAAAATGGTTGATTCCTTCTTTTTATTTATGTAGCTTTAAAGACCATGAGTTGGTTCTCTTTTATCCTTAGGTGGTGACCAGTATTTTTTAAATATTATTAATTCATGAATTTAATTTTATAGATTTGAAATCTACAATTTTTATCCTTATTAAAGCTCACATTATACCATCTTTGATCAATGGGAGCCTCTTCAAGTTGGTATGTTAATCCTTTTGACATTAGTAGCCTTTGATAGCTTCCTTGTTTACTATATGTTAGGTTGAGGTGTTTCAGGCTTATCTTATATATTTCCTGCCTCCAGCCTGTAATTAGCCATTTCTTAAGAAGCCCTAGCTTCTTTTAGTAGGATATGGTATTTCAAGACTACACCTGAATATTAGAAGTGATTAGCAGTTTCTGGATTGGCCTTCATTCTAGGCCTTTCCAGAGGACAGAGCTAGGTTCTCATGAGTTCCTATGTATTTCCTAATCAAATTCAGGATGTTTGTTTTTGTTTTTGTTTTAACCTAACCTCTTCTGTAGTGCAGGTGTATCTCCATCTGCCTGAGAGTCCTCGTTCTCAAGGACACTGATGACAGATTTAGAATATCCCATAATCACTTATTTTGGTTCTCTTTTCTATATTTAATGCTTACCACGAGTCCTTATGTTGGTATCTCTTTGGTCATGTTGGTTGTCTGAAGTTTATTCTCTGGTAGAAACTTCTGAAGGGGCTCTCTGAGTTCTTCTATAATGGTAACAGTTCTACCCATATTTATACTTTGAAGGTCAGTTTTGCTGGACAGAAAATCCTTGGCTTACATTTCTTTCTTTCCTTGAGTATCTGAAATATGTTACTCTGTTTTCTTTTGTTACAAAGTATTGTTGTTGAGAAGTCTGATGATAATCTGGTTTTCTTTCTCTTTCAAGTCATGTGCTCTTTTTGCCTAGATGCCAAAGAATTTTTTTTCTTCAAGGACCAATAATTTGACTAGACTTTTCTCGAATATGTTCTTATAATATTCAAGCCTTTTTTTTCCCCAGGAAGGTTTTCTGGAATTTCAGGTTTGAGTATTTGTTGTGTTCTCTTGCACTATCTTTTTCAGGGACTTTTTAAATTTGTTTGTTGGCTTTTCCAATCATCAATATTTAAGAACTTTCTCCCAGCTTTTTTTTATCTTTCTTCATTTTTAAAAAATTGTGGTGAAATATACTTAAAGTTTACTGTTTTGACTATTTTTAAGCATACAGTTCTGTAGCAGTAAGTATATTCACATCATTGTGCAACCATCACCACTATCCATCTCTAGAACTTTTTTCATCTTTCCCAGTTGACACCCTGTACCCATTAAACACTAACTCCCAATTCCTCCCTCCCCCAGCTCCTGGCAACTACCATTCTACTTTCTGTCTCTATGAATTTGACTACTCTAGGTACCTCTTGTAAGTGGAATCATAAAATATTTTTCTTTTTGTGACTGGCTTATTTTATAAGCATAATGTCGTCGAGGTTCAACCATGTTGTAGCATGTCAGTTTCCTTTTAAAGGCTGAACAATGTTCTGTTACTTATGTGTACCACATTTTGTTTATCCATTCATCTATTGATGGACACTTTATCTTCTACCTTTTGGCTCTTGTGAATAATGCTGCTATGAACGTGGGTATACAAATACCTGTTTGACTCCCTGCTTTCAATTCTTTTGGGTATCTTAGAAATGGAATTGCTGGATCATGTGGTAATTCTGTATTTAATTTTTTGAGGAACTACCATTTTCCATAGTAGTTGTACCATTTTATATTCCCGTCAGCAATGCACAAGCGTTCCAGTTTCTCCACATCCTTGTCAACCCTTGTCATTTTCTGTATTTTTGATGATAGCCATCCTAATGAATGTGAAGTGGTAATGGGTGTGAATTTGTTGTGTTTATTTGATCTTGCGTTTCTCTTAGTTTAGTCTTTGTTTCTCAAATGATTTTTTTCTAATTTTTCTTGAGTTCTGTCACCTCATAATTGAGGTTTTGTAATTCTAATGTATGTTACTCTTTTATGTTTTATATAATTTTTTAAACTCTGGCAGCTCATTTAAAAATAATACATTATCATTTTGATCCATTTTGGTGCACATTTTTCTGTAAATGTACTTAGAATCCTAAATATAGGAACTACTTTTGTGTAAAATAGTACATACCTTTAAAATTAAGTAAATTATTGAAGATTTAGGAATTCCAAAATAGTCTTGAGTTGGTTGACATTTAAAACAGTTGCAATTTTTGTTTTATTAATTTGTAAATAGAGAACGTTCTGTTTCTGTGGTACCCTGTTACATGTACACAGATGTAAAGAACCGTACTGTCCTCAAGAACTATTTAATACACTACAGTAACCAAATTTTTATGATGATTTTATCAGGTCATATGGTTGCAAATGGAAATTAATGTGTAAAATGCTATTTTAACAGACCAGGATGTACATGCTGCATCATTATAAGTAGAACTACAAAGCACATAGCAACCTTAATTTACCCCTTTGCACAGCAATTAAGGCACCTTTTTGTCCATCTTTAGTTTACCATCTGTTCATAAGGGTGCTTAGAGAGATATGAATGTTGACAAGGGACAGTTGTTTAAGCCTGTTTCTGGACCTTCCCCAGTCATATTCTGAGGGGAGAAAGTTAAAACTAGGAAAACACTAGAATAAGCACTGAGCTGATTTAACCTGAGTACAGAACCTCTTCTGAAAGGAATTTAAATTGTGGTCTCAAGGCCTCCTCCAAAAACACAAGAGAAGCTTATAAGTTGAGGAGGTTGGGGGTGGAGGGGAGGGATAGTAGTGAAGAGTCCAGAATAAATCTATTTACAGTGATTCTTCCACAAATATATCTTTCAAGTTTAATATGTTTTATTTGCCTACTCATTTATGAATTTCATTATAAAACATTAATGAAATATCTAATGTAATAAAGGACTTTGTACACCACATTAGGAAGCTTGAAATTCATTCCACAGGCAATAGGTAGCTACCCCTGTCTTTTAAGTGGGAGAATTATGTGGTCCAAAAAACCCCCACCATATAATAGGCACAAATAATTAGAATACAGTCAAGATTTCATGAGCTTTAAGAGTTCTTTTTTTTTTTTTTTTTTTAATTTTTTTTTTCGACAGAGTTCTACCAGCAAAATAGCACAAAGATTAAAATTATAGATATAGCTACTAATAGCTGCCATTTATTGAGTATATATTCTGTGCCATTTCTTGGGGTATGAGCACCAAATATTGGATTTTTGATATTTACTCATTTTGAGAATAATGGTGTGTTAAACATGAAACTTTAGAAGTTATGTATAAATGGTATGAGGTGATTAGCAAGAGCAAATTTATGTTGCTATTAATTGTTCTCTAAGCTGAAAAGGTAAGATTAACAACTGAAAGCTATAATGTTGCTATTCTCTATAATTTAAATCAGGAAACATGGTTTTTGATTTTTTTCTTTGTAATTTTATGAGGAAATTAGCAAGACATAGGCTGTCATAAAGGCTACTTTGTAATTTCTGCTTTTCACACTACAGAAAAAAATGTTTATGTCTATTAATTTAATTATAATAGGATGTATCACTAGTTGGCATTTGTTTTGAAGTGGGTAGACCGGTCTGTTTTAAAGTTACTTTTTTTTTTTTTAATCAATTCTGGAAAAATTCATGATCTGAAGATGTATAAAGATGGTAGTATTAAGTGTATTAATGATAAGATATTTTCTTTGGCAGTTTTTTTGGAGGGGGGGTTGTGGTAGAAAGGGTGTAGTCAAAATTAGGATGGTAGAGAAGTTACTTTTTTATTTTGTTTACCCTTTAATAAGAGTGGCCTTGTTAAAGACTTGAAATGCTTTTCCCTATGTTAGGTACAGTGAACTTTGCTAAAAAACTATTAATACTTTTGTATGATTGCTTATTTCAAGCGGATTTCGGAGTATCAGCTAAAAACACAAGGACAATTCAAAGAAGAGATTCCTTTATTGGCACACCATATTGGTATGTATTCAGCTTTATGGATTTATGGTATTAGGTCAGAAGCTCTTATCACCTATTATCACTCATTAATTTTGTCCACATGATTGATTATACCGTCTTTTATGTGGCTTACAATCGTTATTCTTAAGTTAAACATCTTAACTTTCACTTCTCTGTCTTTATAGGATGGCTCCTGAAGTAGTCATGTGTGAAACATCTAAGGACAGACCCTATGACTACAAAGCTGATGTTTGGTCCCTGGGTATCACTTTAATAGAAATGGCTGAGATAGAACCACCTCATCATGAATTAAATCCAATGCGAGTGCTGCTAAAAATAGCAAAATCAGAGCCCCCTACATTAGCACAGCCATCAAAATGGTAAAATATTCTAAATGAAGCTTTTATGAAGCAAAACTTGATGTTTTACTCTCCCAGCTTTTCAAGGGTATTTAAATTTAGTTACATGGTACAAAGACTGTATGAGTAGAAAACCGATTTTTGGTAGTTTTCTTAAGACTTAAGGATCATTCAAAGTCTTATAACTTTTTCCATAAATTTGAAAATATCAGTGATTTGAGGTCTGCATAAAACAACTGTATATAGTACAGTATTTTCTGTACTGTAAGAAAGAGGTATTTATGTGGTTGATTTATATTTGTGGAATTTAATAGAAGAGTTTCTCTGATTTTTGGCATACTTGTGAATATATGACTATATCTCAATGTCTTAAACTATTACTCTACATACACATATATTTAATTTTGTGTTTATAGATGATATCTTAATATTCATCTTAATATTATTATGAAATCTTAGTGTTCTCATTGACTAGTTTTCTTATGTTGAATAGTATTATATACATAATAAAACACAACCATAACTTACCAGAGTTTTGTTTGATCTTAATACAAGAAAGTAAAATAGAATGTCATTGTTAAAATTTTATTTTGAAGGTCTTCAAATTTTAAGGACTTTCTAAAAAAATGCTTGGAAAAGAATGTGGATTCCAGGTGGACTACATCTCAGCTACTGCAAGTAAGATAAGAGTAGTATGATGACAGTGACCGTGTAATTGTTTTACGATCTCGTTAAGAAGAATACAAATTTCAGATTCGTTCAGTGTATTCTTTCTTCACTGGAGTTTCCTTGTGGAAACTCAGAATACATTGTAGTAGTAAACATTTACTTTACAAACATATGTGCTGCCATTACCAAAAAACGTTTAGCTTATAAGTCATTCCTTATTCAATTTAATTGTGTTCTTTTATTCTGTTAGTAATTTCCACTTCATTAGTTATTTCCGGTTTGTCTCTCCAGTTACAAGAAAGAAAGCCCCTTGGGGGCAGGGGTCATGAGCTAATTAATTTTTTTTTTATATCTCTTACAGTGAGGATAAATATTCAGTAAACACTGCTGAGTTTTTTTTTTAATGGTGTTTAAGTGATTGGATAATTTTGTTTTATAGCAGGACCTATTTGTAATACCTGAAATAGAAATTTGTTATATAATATTACAGGTGGACAAACAGAACGACAAATCTTGAGGCAGTTGCTATTAGATTGAGTTACTTTGTAACTCCTGCATTCTGGTATTTTAGATTGATCTATTTATCTCAGGGGAAAAAAGCAGAAAAAATTGCCTTGCTCTGTGCAACACGTACATCCCTGGAACACACTTGCGCTTATTGTTTTATTACCCCCACTTGAGAAGGTCTTAGTCTGTGACAGGTACAATTAAGTGCTGCTGAGTGTACAAAAATGAATAAAATGTCTTCTTACTCTTAAGAATATTAGAACCATATCACAAAAGCAGGTATTTGCAGACCCTTTTTTTCTTTAAGATTTTATTGAGCTCAGGGGGAGGGGTAGTGGAAGAGGGATAAGCAGGCCCCCCTGCTGAGCAGGGAGCCCGATGCGGGACTCGATCTCAGGACCCTGGGATCATGACCTGAGCTGAAGGCAGATGCTTAACCAACTGAGCCACCCAGGCACCCTTACTTGCAGACACTTTCAACAGAACTCTAAAGCTTTTTGTAATTTTTTCACTGGGGCTTTATCCAGGATTTATATATATATTGTTGTTACTTTTTAAGAACTAAAAATGTATCAATTTGAAACTTGCTTTAAAATTTAGATGATGAAGTTTCAAACATACAGAGAAGTACATGTACCTACTACTCAGATATGTGTTACCATTTTTGACATATTTCCTTCAGATTCTTAAAAGTACATAGTTGGCAGGCAGCCCTATTCCTGCTCAGTCCCCTTCTCCTCCTTCCTTTCCCAGATGTAACATTATCTGAGGTTGTTTATATTTCTGTTACCCATGGGTTTATATTTTTACCATTTAATGACGTGTATTATGTGTTTGAAATTTTATAAGCAAGCATTTCAGCTGTTATTAAGTATGCTCTTCTTAATGATCAAATAGCATCCCTTTGTTACGGTTGATTCCAACAAACCAATTCGGGAGCTGATTGCAGAGGCAAAGGCTGAAGTAACAGAAGAAGTTGAAGATGGCAAAGAGGAAGATGATGATGAGGAAACAGAAAATTCTTTGGTCAGTATTTAGAAAGGAAATGTTATTTAGGTAATATTTAGAGTCAGGTTTTGAGGTGTAATTGCACCTGTGTCTAAAGATTAATTGATAGGTAGCAGTACAAAACCTTTAATTTTAGGGGTGAAGATTAACAAGTTTGCCCTTTGCTACCCATTGTTGTCATATTTATTTGAAGATATGTCAGTTCTTTAAATTATTTTTATAACTTCATCAAATTTTAATTAAGATATTGAATCATGTGTTATTTAAATCCTATATTAATCTATACACAAAATATACATTGTTTTGGTCACCATCTTGAAGTGATGTTTTAACACTAAGAATGTATGCAATCTTTTTTAGCCAATACCCGCAAGTAAGCGTGCCTCATCTGACCTCAGTATTGCCAGCTCTGAGGAAGATAAACTTTCACAAAATGCTTGTATTTTGGAATCTGTCTCAGAAAAAACAGAACGTAATGCTTCTGAAGATAAATTTAACAGCAAAGTTCTTAATGAAAAACTCGCCACTGATGAACCTGAAAAAGCTGCAGAGGGTATTAATGAACATATTAATGATGTTCACTTAGAAGCTATGGCTGAATTTCATAATAGAACAACAGTAATCGAGGAAAGTGGGAGAGAAGAGAAGAGACCCAAGCTTGAAAATTTGCCTGACACAGAAGACCAAGAAATAGTGGACATTAATTCAGTCAGTGAAGGAAAAGAGAATAACATAATGATAACTTTAAAAACAGATATTGAACAGAATCTGACACCTGAGGAAGAAAGGGATCAGGAAAAGCAACAGATATTTGAAAGTAAGATTATGAAATCTGAAGAAATTAAAGATACTGCTATTCAAACAATGGATTCAGTTTCTCAAGAGACTGGAGAAAAAGAGGCAGACATTCAGCCAGTTGAAAGTGAAGTTGTGCTTACAAAGGAAGACACCCAAGAGAAATTGGGAAAAGATGACAAAATTCTAGAAGATGTGATCAGCAATACAAGCAATTTGATAGGAACAAATGAGGAAGGAGATGTTGCTCAAAAGGGAGTTGAAAACAATGCTGAGGATGCTCAGAGTAATGATGGGAAAGAAATGGTTGGAATAGACCAGAAATTAGTAAGTAAGCCCACAGAGGGTCCTGAGGCTGGTGGTACTGAGGAAGTTCCTATTAAAGACGTAGTGGAAACTAATAAGATAGATCAGAAATCTGTGGAAGATAGAGATGAGGAACAATTAATCAACAGTTTAGAGAACATAGTGAAGACCAATGAGGAATCTGGGACAAATCAAAGTGAGGAAATTACTGAGTCCGGTAGCACTGAAGAAAGAGAGATCATACGTGAGGTAACTCATACTGACCAGCAAGGTTTAGGAAGTGAAACTCGGGATGCTCAGGAAGCCACTGCTCAGATAGATACAGAGCAAAAAGCAATTCCATGTGAGATGCCGATTAAAACAGAACCTCAGGTGACTCCCTCTTCACAGCCTAGTGAACCTCAGCCTATTCCAATACCCAGTATTAATATCAACTCTGAAGATGCAGAAAATAAAGGAGAAATAGGTGCTTTATCAAAAACTGAAACCATGCTGCTTCCAGAATCCGAGAATCAAAAGGAAAATGATACTGATTCAGGCACTGGTTCCACTGCTGATAATAGCAGCATTGACTTGAATTTATCCATCTCTAGCTTCCTAAGCAAAACTAAAGACAGTGGATCAATATCTTTGCAAGTAAGTTTATGTGGGTCCTTGTTTGGGTTTTTTGTTGGTTTGGCAATTTACAGTTTATGTGAAACATATTTTGAAAATAAAAGAGCACTTAATCAGTGTAGTACCAATCCTATAAAATTCTTAAGGCCTATAGAAGGCAAGCAACTAAAAAGAATCAAGGAGAGATGCTATATGTAATCTTTTAATTTTTTTGTAATACCTACCTATTTTTGCCAACTTGATGTAAACAGTAAGTTACTCAGTGTCGTTGGGTTCCCTTATTGCACATATTTCGATATATTTTAGGAAGAATCCATAATATATGAAAGAATTGAGGAATTGAAAGAATGATCTTTTTAAGCACATTTAGAGTATAGACAGTCCTTGATTTACCAGTGGCCCATACATTGTTGCCTCCTCAGGCATAGTCATCACTACTGCCACGAGAACCACTGTGGGAAATCAGACAAAAAATCAAAAACTAAAATTCAGAACGCTTGGAGCTTTTAGAGCCATTCTCAAATCTTAATGTGCTTAAGAGTTACCAGGGGTATATATGATTAGGAATATTAACTAGACTTAATGGTGCTAAATGGTGATCATATACCAATACATGCAAATGTTGAATTATTATGTTGTGCACCTGAAACTAATATACTATTTATTATATGTCAAGTGTATTCAGTATGAATAAATTATCTTAAAAAAAGAGTTTCAGTAGGAGCTATGTGGAGGTCTGGGGTGTAGGGCCCAAGAATCAATATTTGTAACAGAAGATCCTATGGAATTCTGAGACAGGTGAGCCATAGACTTAGATGCTCTGGGTTGACAGCAGAAGAGAAGACTGTACAAAGCAGGAACAACTTAGGAAACTTAGGAAACTGACCTTAGGAACAACACTCCAGAGCGTGACTGATCAATCTGCCTGTCTGCACCAAATTGTTACACATATTTCCTAGATTGTCTTCAGTTAAATTCCATTAATTTGAACTGACTTAATAATCTTTTAAAAAATCCAAATACTTTTTTTTGAGAATTAAGGTGATATTAACGGTAGATACTTGAGTAGGAATTGAAGAAATAGAAAGTTTGGATTTACAGGGTGGCATGCCCACTTTAGATTTTAGGGGAAGCCTGGCTAGATAGGGTGCCATAGTCCAGGGCTTAGGAAGAGAAGAACGCTAAGAGGTTGCAGACAGGCGATTGGAAAGTGCTGGAGACAAACTAAAATCCTAATGCATTTTGAAATTAGTATTTTTATATTCCACTGTTGCTCCCTCTACTTTCAAACCCTTCCCCCCATATCAAAACCAAGTAATTAATTTGCTCTCAAAACTTACATGTATGCCAACTGTATTTTTTGGAATGTTATGCTTTTCTTATTTCTATTTGGATTTAAAAAGCATTTGGATACCAGCTGAGGAATGGAATTTCGTCTTGATAAAGAATTGTAGGCAATAGCTATCAGGCAGTAGAAGTGTTACCTTACTCTCTGAAGTCACATGTCCATCTCTGTTTCTGAGGTGGAGGAGGGCTGTTGATATTGTTGCTGATGAAATGGATTTTGATTCCCAGTCCTGGCAGTGTTTAAAAATTACCTGGGGAGACTTTCTAGAATGCAAATTCTCAGCCACCCTGTTGATTTAGATTCTTTAAGGGATGAGCTGCAGGCATTCATTTTTAAGTGTTTTGTCAGTGGTTCTGAAACTGAAAAGCAGAGGCATCTGAGAACTTAAGGTCAAAAGAGAAAGAAAAATGTTTAACATGTAAAAGTTACACTAATTAGTCATTTATGTGACCACTTGTGCCTAATTATGATGTGATGTCATAAAAATTATACATGTACAGCTCCATGTTGTGTTTTGTTAAGAAGAAAATGTTTTCTGCCTCCACTATTTTCCGTATAAAGCCTAACTGAAATAAAATCTCACTCAGGAAACAAGAAGACAAAAGAAAACATTGAAGAAAACACGCAAATTTGTTGTTGATGGTGTAGAAGTGAGTGTAACAACGTCAAAGATAGTTACAGATAGTGATTCCAAAACTGAAGAGCTGAGGTTTCTTAGGTGAGTAGAGAACATAATGAAAACTGGTTTTGTGACTTCCTTTCAGTCTGTGCAAAGTATGAAGAATAGAGAAACAAGAGTAAAATCTTTGCTAATTATTTTGGATTATTATTACTCTGCCATTTGAAAATATTGTTATTGTTAAAGTTGGTTTTTTTTTTTTTTTGAAAAGCATTACTTCAAAGGTGTAATTTTTGCTATCTTCCCCTATTATTGCTGTTAAATTTTATCAGACGTCAGGAACTTCGGGAGTTAAGATTCCTTCAAAAAGAAGAGCAAAGAGCCCAACAACAGCTCAATAGCAAGCTGCAACAACAGCGAGAACAAATTTTCCGGCGTTTTGAGCAAGAAATGATGGTAAAGTCTTAGATTTTGTACCATTTTGTTAATACTGAAATTTAGTGCTTTAAAAAAAAAAAAAACCACCTTTAGAACTTGTTCTTTGATTACGAGATTTTCTCTGGCTTTGTCAGTATTTCTGGCCTTTATTATCTCTTTGGTGTTCTAGTGTATCTTTTTTCCTTTTGCATGGAAGGATCTTCTATCTCAGTCTTCCTGTCACTAACTTACAGTGTGATGGGTGTCTTCCAGTTTTCTTTGATTAAAATTTATCATGAAAACCTGGAATCATGAAGCCAGTAGACGGTCTATAAAGTTCTTAGCTGTGCCTATTTCTGGATAATTTTTCAGTGTTAAAATTTGACCTCTCAGATTTAGGATCCAAGACTTTAAGGCAGTCTAGAATAGTTGTCTTCAAGCCTGTCTGAGTTTTAGAACTACTGCGAACTTGTTCAAAACACACTTACTTCTCTGGGTCCTACAGTTAAGCTTCCACATCCCTATTCACAGCTGCTAGAGAAAATGGTGCCGACTAGCCAAAGGTAATTGTCACGGAGTCTTTGAAGTTTTACCTTGTGTCCAAAGTTGGAAAAGGAATAAGTAATGTGTTATAAAATTTCGGTAATTTATTGAAGTATCTAATGCTTAATGAAGGTTAGAAAAAAGATTATTTCAAATGTTACAGTATTCATGTTTTGAATATAGTTCTTTTGCTGTTCTTATAATTTTAAGTAGTAATTGTTTTCTGTGAAGTGCGGCATTGTTGATTACATTTGTTGGATCATAACTTAGAGTTCTTAAGAAAATAATGAACTTTTGTTCTCATTGGACTATTTTTATAGTACTCAACATTCTATTTTTAAGAAACTTGTAAAAATTGCATCTCTTTTCCCCCCAAATATTTTCTAAAATGTTTTGCTTTTTGCTTTTTTAAAAATTTTTTATTTTTAGTTTTTAGAGCTGGGGAGGAGTGGGGGGGAGGGGCAGGCAGAGAGGGAGAGAGAATCTTAAGCGGGCTCCATGTCCAGCATGGAGCCCAATGTGGAGTTTGATCTCACAACCCTGAGATCATAACCTATGCTGAAATCAAGAGTCGGATGGTTAAACAACTGAGCCTCCCAGGTGCCCCTTTACTTATGTTTTTTAAAAAAATACCCTTTACTGGGGCGCCTGGGTGGCGCAGTCGTTAAGCGTCTGCCTTTGGCTCAGGGCATGGTCCCAGCATTCTGGAATGGAGCCCCACATCGGGCTCTTCCGCTATGAGCCTGCTTCTTCCTCTCCCACTCCCCCTGCCTGTGTTCCCTCTCTCGCTGGCTGTCTCTCTCTGTCAAAATAAATAAATAAATAAATAATCTTTAAAAAAAATAATAAAAAATAAAAATACCCTTTACAAATATTTAACTCTACTTATATCCAAAATTATATAATACTCAAGTATTAAATAAGCAGGAATCTTTTGTTGAAAGAGCAGATTTGTAATTTCAAAAGATTTGTATCAGTGAAATAGGATGTTTAAGAATCTTAATGGGGGAGGGGTCACCTGGGTAGCTCAGTCAGTTAAGTGTCTGCCTTCAGTTCAAGTCATGTGATCTCAGGGTCTTGGGATGGAGCCGGAGCCCCATGTTGGGCTCCCTGCTCGTCTACTTTTCCCTCTCTGTCTTCCTCCTCCTGCTTGTACTCTTGCTCACTCTCTCTCTCGCAAATAAATAAAATCTTCAAAAAAAAAAAAAAAGAATCTTAATGAGGAAGAGTAAATCTGAATATGACAAATAATGGTACATTATTAAAATAGACTTTGGATAAGACCTTTGATTTCTCAAACATTTATTGGATAAATATTGAAATTTTTCTGACTTTAGTACTTCATAGCAACTGGATATTCTTCTTGATGGTTTACAAATTTTGAACATTCTACTCCTTGTATAATAGAAAAAAGCATTTTCTGTGTTAGAAAAAAATGAAATGCTCATCTTTTCTTTTTTTAAAGATTGTATTTATTTGAGAGAGAGAGTGCATGAGTGAGGTGAGAAGTGGAGGGAGAAGGAGAAGCAGACTCCTGGCTGAGTAGGGAGCCTGATGCAGGGCTTGGTCCCAGGACAATGGGATCATGACCTGAGCTGAAGACAGACGCTTAACCGACTGAGCCACTCAGGCGCCCCGGAATGCTCACCTTTTAAAAAAATTCCTTGATGGATTTTAATGCATTCAGCTTTTTCAGTATTGCAAAGGTTGTGTGTCACATCACTAAATTTATGTACTCTTAGTAAACATCATCATTATAATGAGTTAGTATGAATGATAGAAAAGTTAAATGATCGTGAGCAACATTGTTTTACAGAGCAAAAAGCGACAATATGATCAAGAAATTGAGAATCTAGAAAAACAGCAGAAACAGACGATCGAACGTCTAGAACAAGAACACACAAATCGCTTACGAGATGAGGCCAAACGCATTAAAGGAGAACAAGAGAAAGAGTTGTCCAAATTTCAGAATATGTTAAAGAACCGAAAGAAGGAGGTAAGTGTAACTACTGCTTTTAATTACGAAAGCTGTTTTTTTTAATGTACACTTAAGACTACAGAATTAGGAATAATACTTCTAGAGTTAAATAGTACTCATTCATTCTTTATTT
Organism: Ailuropoda melanoleuca; assembly: GCF_002007445.2. NCBI lineage: Eukaryota > Metazoa > Chordata > Mammalia > Carnivora > Ursidae > Ailuropoda > Ailuropoda melanoleuca. The sequence continues at coordinate 104,884,654 of NC_048223.1, forward strand.
TGGTTTTCCCAACAATTATGTAGGGTAGTGGTACTGTCAGGTGTTATCCCATTTTAGTGTCAAGAAGACTGGAGTAGAAGAGGTTATTAGTGGTCTGTTCAAGTTCACAAACTACCATTAAATGTCCAGCTAACCCTTGAACCAAGTCTTCAAATCAAATCTAATTCATTTTCCTTCCAGTCTACCTTTTTTCCTTTAAAGGCCTCTGTAGAAATTGCTTCTTTCAAGAAAACTTACTATGTTGTATTTACAGGTGGCAACAATAATTCATCTTATTATTTATTTGTAATATTTAATTCATACTTAAGAATTTTTTCTTCATTAGCTGGATTGCTTTTCTTGAACATTGTGTCAAAACAAAAGCTGAGTACCCTGAAATTTGAAATTATATCTATAAGTCCTTCAAATTGAGAGATACTTTAGAATCACGTGGAAAATATCTGTGTAAAGTCTTGTCTTTACAATGAATTTTTAAATTTTTCCTGAAACTGTTCCATATTGTTATAGAATCTGTGCTTTTATTTACTATGAAAGATTGTCATTGATTCAGAAAGAGGATTTATATATTGTATTAATGTCTTTTTCTCCCCCAAATTAAAACAATAATTTTACATATTAGCAAAGGTGATTTTATGATTTATTCTGTACTAATATACTAAAGGTGTGGGGGAAGAATTTACCTTTTCATGATATTAAAGACCCCAGGGACAATAATTATGATTAGTTCTGTTAGGATTGGAATAAAAATCTCAACCAAATGCATTTTCACTTTTGTTGTACTTCTGAAATACCCAGGTTCGTTGACTTTGACATTTAATTATGCATAAAACAGAAGATAATATTGCTGAACTTGAGGATCTGCTTTAAAAAGCATAGAATCTAACATTAATAAATACAATGCGTCCTATAATTTCTTTAGGTAAATAATGAAATGGTATATAATTTTATCTGATGTAGCTACCATTTCTAAAAATTAATTTTCTTACTGTTTAATATTTTATGTAGGATTGCTGTGTGTACCATGCTGTATGACTTGATTGGGGCTCCATGTCAGTTTTCTTGAAACTATGAATAGTTTTTATTGAGAGGTTATTTTTTAATATGAGATTAAGTTTTTAAAATTTTTTAGGTAAATATATGATTTAATCCTAAATATATAAAAGTCTGTAGTTATTTTTACTGTTTTGGGTTCAGAGATTTTTAGCTAGTGAACATGTTTGAGATCGTGATATGTATATTTTAAATAATTATATTAATGTATTTTCTTTCTTATTGCTAAATTTCTTGCATTTGGGGAGTCTCTTCCTTTTAATGGTGATTTGGTTTCATGAGGGGTTACTGATGGGAAATTTTAAATACACTCTTCTTCAATCAAAATCAGTCTCTTTCACAGACCATCAGTAGCATGTGGTGATTTGGAATCTGGTCGCTTTTGGTGCTTCTATTTGTAAACACATGATTGTATTTCATAGTTGGATTACAGATCTGCTGTTAGATGGAATACATATGAGGATTTTGAAATGATTAAAAGAAGGAGCATTAAATTATACTTCATCCTATAATATACTTTATCTGGTGTAATATAGCATAATAAACTGTTATTTTCTGAGTGCTTACAATACTGGTTTTGACATTGACAATTAAGTTTGGCTTAAATTGCCAGCAAAGGAGAATGTTATTCTAATCCAACACAAAATCATCAAATATGTTCATTTTTATTGTACCGTGTATAAAATGGTGTGTTTTATGAAAAGAAAACACTGCCCATTTATTTCTCCCTTTTTTTTTTTTTTTGGTCTCAGTAAATGAATTTAGAGTTACTTCTTTGTTTATCAAGCCAGTTATGAAATTTTGCACTTTTATAAATGACATTATCTTATTTTCAACATTTCAAACAATGTCAATAGATAGGTTTATAGTTTTATGATCTTTCAAGATCAGTTGAGTTTATCATCTTTAGTTCAGAATCAGTGCTTCTAGTAATCCTTTACTGATTGTTTTGGATCTTTAAGAGAGAATAGTATGTAGGGACAATTAAGCATCTGATTAACCTTTATGTGGTATGTTGTCCCTTTCTGCGGTATGATGTCCCTTTCTGCACTGAGATTAAGCATGTTCTATCCTTTCATTCTTTTTCACTGAACTAACACCTATGCTATCGCATGTTGAAAGGAACTTTTTAACAGCTTTAATCTTTGACTCGTAGCTTGTCTGCTCACATAAATGCTTGCTGTGGAGAAAGTATTATTTCCCCACCTCCTGCATGCTTATACACTGTAGGTTATAAATGAAGTGGAGAAAGCACCCAAAGAGCTGAGAAAAGAGCTCATGAAACGCAGGAAAGAGGAGCTTGCGCAAAGCCAGCATGCTCAGGTAACAGCAGCAGCTTAATGCTACTAAAAACAGAAAGCAGCATTTTTCTCGCAGCTCAGTAAACCATGGTTGAAAGGGTAAACTCTACTGTACTTATTATATGATGTTGACTTCTGCTCATACAAAGGTTCCCAGGGCATTCTTTATATAGAACTAAAATCACACTAATGGTGACATTTAAGTTGCTAATATGAAATTAAGTGGAATATTTGGAAAGCTGACTCCAGATGAAATAAATAAGTGTGTTAATATATAATCCACTGTATTCTTATTATAATCTTGATGGAAGCTTATATTTTTAAGTAGTCAGTGTTTGATAGAAGATGTCAGTGTTTGATAGAAGACTTTTATGACAAAATATAGAGGATGAGTGTATAGGCTTTGTGCATATTGAAAAGAATGTCTATTTAAAAGACCATTATTTTTATAAAGTTGGAAGTTAAAAGAACACTGATAAATGGTAATGTTAAATGGTAGATCTCATGTTTGTTACCATTAAACTCAACAACATAAGTACCTTAAAACCAGATTTTGAGTATTAAGATGTTTTCTTTTTGATTCAGAATTTAGCAGTTAAAAAATACTGCCTGTATAAACTTGATTCTAGGCTGGGCCAATTAAGATGGGTGAATTCTTTACAAAATGAGAAGATAGTATTTTAAACAGATTTTTCTAGAATTATCTCATATGACTCTATTATAAGGTCTTTTATACTGAGAATCATTTTTCTTTTAATTAAGTTTGCAGTCAGTCTGGAAACAGAAGTGAGCTCAATTTGTAGTTACATATGGCAGTTAGAGACATGAATTATATGTTAATGATTGTTTTCCTTTATGATTGTTTCCTAATGATTGTTTCCTAATGATTGTTTCCTTTTAATGTGGTTTTATGTGATTCAAAAGTGGTTCCCGAACTTTTACAGACCCATGAAAAAAGATAGAAGAAACAAAAACTACTGGGGACCATGACAAATGGAATGATATTTAAAAATTTTCTCTTTTTGTCCAGAGGATATTTTACTTTATTTTCTGAAGGATATTTTAAACTGCTGTTTACTTGTCAGCATCATTTTAAAAGAGAATATTTTAACACCATGAAAAATAAGGAAAATATTTTGGAATATAAAATTTTAACAAAATTGGCCTATTTTTATAAATTGAGTACTTTTTTTTTCTTTAAATTTTTTTGGTTTGAGCCAATGATAAATTTGTCTTGGCCTAGTGTGGGGATTACTAGTTAAAGTAAGGGGTGCCTGGGTGGCCTAGTTAAGCTTCTGCTTTTGGCTCAGGTCATGATCCCAGGGTCCTGGGATTGAGCCCCTTTTTGGGCTCTCTGCTCAGCGGGAAGCCTGCTTCTCCCTCTCCCGTACTCTCCCTCTCTGTCAAATAAATAAAATCTTTAAAAAATAAAGTGATAAGAGCAAACACAGCATTTACTATGTGTCAAGCACTGTTCTAAGTACTTCACCTGCATGAACTCATTTAACTTTACAGCATATGAGGTAGTTACTCTTACTACCTCTTTTCTGCAGGGGAGAAAATGAGAGCACATGTGAACCATCACACTGTACTGCCTCTCAAGTCTAAACTGTTATTTCTGTGTCTAATCTAAACTCCTGTCAGCTTAGTCCAGTGGTTGTTGGTCATGTCGTGAGTAGTTGAGGAGGAAGTCCTTGCTTCCCAAACATCTAATTTTGGATAATTTGGATTTCAAACAAGAGCAATATGATTTTTCCTCCTATAGGAACATAGACGTTTTAAATTCCAAAAGGTAATATTTTAGATACTAGAGTTGAAATTGAGTAAATTTAGTGTTGAAGGAGTTAGGTGATCCTGTGCTTTAATAAAACTTGGTGACTTTTTATAAAATTGTGGAGGCCATCCTGTATTTTCACCTAAAGCTAAAAGCAATAGTAAATTTCTTTCTGTAAATTTAATGAATTTAGTAATCTAACAAATTTAAAAGTATTTCTCTTTTGCTACCACTTTTCATGAAGGTGCTAAAACAGTAAATTTGCATTGTCTATTTTAAACTTTTTGAGAATTTGTGAATAATAGTTATATGGTCATGGAGCCAGAAGGTATTTGATCATCTAGTTCAGTGGTTTTTAAAATGTACTCTCAGGAGTTCTTGAGTTTAGAAGAAGCACCTCGAGAATCTTTCAAAAAGAGAGGATTGTGGGGCTCTGGGTCCCTGCTTCTGCTTAATGTAACGCAGCACTAGGTTTCATCTGTTTCATGCATTTTATGGTACATTTTTTAAAAGAGGATTTGACTGGTTTAAAAACAACAGTACAAACTAGAGTTCAGAAACCACTGATCTAGTTTAAAACCTTCCTTTTACAGATGAGAAAGAGACCTGTTAAGTAACTTGTTCTACACCTCCTAAAACTCAACATTTGTATAATTATTCTTTCCATTTATAAAAAGTCATCAGCTATATTCTCACCGGGGAAGTGCATTGTATTCTAATCCACAGGGTGTTGCTCAGGTCATGATTCAGTCTTTTCAGTTGTCATCTTGTGCAGTCTTCAAGGCCCAGTTGCAGGACGTAAGTCCCACGTGTCTATGGGAGGATGCCTTCTCTTGTTTTATCTGCTTCTTCTTCAGCTCACATGTGCCTTTTCATTGTTCGCTTCATTTGTTAAAATCTAGAAGATTGATAGATGATAATGTCAGTAATGACAATAATAGTAATAACCTGAAACAAACTTTATAGTATAGTATTCTTCAAGGAGTTTTCACATTTGATTCTCACTGCCACCTCCCTAATACAGGGATGGAGTGTATCCATTTTACAGATAAGGAAATCGAGGCACAGAAGACTAAGTGGTCTCCTTAAAGTCAGAAAAGACATTAATGGTAGAGCTGGAATTAGAACACTTATAAGAGTGTTCTTTTTTCTGTCTGCCCTCACCACAAATTTTGAGATTTTCATCTTTTTTCAAGAAATACCTTCCCAGTAATATTTTATAAGCTTTGCACATGTGAGAAATTGAATGCTGTGATTAGATTTTTATCTTTGTGTGAAGTGACATTTTGATTGCATTTATGTTTACATATATGTTTTAATTATGGATATGGTCAGAAAAGCCATATTAAAAGTGATGATTGTAGTTCCATTTAACTCTAGTTCTCACTATTCAAATTGTCTATAATGAATAGTGAGTTGTTGTTCTCCTTGCTGTAGTTTTAAATTAAGTCTGGAATTCCAGGCTGTATTCTTTCTCACAGTTTCTATAGGGAAGTGACTAGCTCATTTAACTCTGTAATTTTCGTTTGTGATGTTTGATATACATAACTGGAGTGGATAGAATACAGCTTGATTTCAACCCCTCCCTTCCCCTCTCCTGAAATTAGACTTTTTTTTTTTTTATTGGCAGCTGCTGGGCTTGATAGTTTTCTAAAGAGTAGGCAAAACATTAATTTTTTTTTTAACGAGAGGGAGAAATTATGAATTACGATCACTTTTCTGATCATTACCATTTTTAGCTTTTCTTTTGAGTTAGAATCAAATTCTGTACAAATAGCCCAATATATTATAACCCTTTCCTGTGGTTTTCTAGAACCCAAAGTTGTATTTTTAATGTTTATAGTTATCTGATTAATATAAAATTTCTTATCACCATTTAAACTTGTACTTTAAAAGGTGCTCATTTTACAGTTTATGTGTTCATTTAAAATGATTTGTAACTTTTAGTGACCAAATCCATCTTTTTTCTTTTTTTTTTTTTAGGGTAAATGTAATTTGTTCAATCTTTTTGGAATGTAAGATCACTTTTCTTTTAGATCCTAAGAGTATTTTCTAATGAAAAATTCCAACATGAATATATTATACTTGGCTTTTGTTAGGAAATTTAGGAAATTTAATGGAAGCTCAATAAAGCTCCATTTCTTTCCTTTCTTTTGTGGTAATAAAATATATGAATTAGTATGTGAGGGACCTGGACCTTTCAGGTAAATTTTAGCTTTAATATAGCAAATTATTTGAGGCACCTGCCGGCTCAGTTGGAAGAGCGTGCAACTCTTGATCTTGGGGTCATGAATTTGAGCCCCATGTTGGGTGTAGAGATTACTTACAATAAATAAATGAATAAGTAAAGGAAGGAAGGAAAGAGAAAGAAAGAAAATTATTTGCACAATATTCTTGACTACGTAATTATCCAGACTCTGCTTCATTATTTAAGTCCGTGACTCCATAAGACAGCTGGTGTCTTTGCTACCTCTCATTGATGGAAGCACTGGCATACATAGCCTACCTTGACTTACGGTTAATCCTTATTTTACCTTCTAGAGCAGCACAATGTTACTTCTGACTCCGTCTATAGAACAGTCTCAGCTCTTCTTTTCCCCTTATATATTAGCTGCTTCAGGCATACTTCTGTGGTTCTTTCCGTTATTCATCATGTGGCATGGTTTCTAGACCCTGTATTCCAGCTTTTGGTTTTCTGTGGTTTACTTTTGAACTTTTGAAAATGTGATACTAAGGGAAGGGGCCCACTGCTCTTTATATGGACAAACAAAACTGGTTTGGAACCGCTAGAGTGGAAGCTCCTTAAAGACAATACTTTCGTTTTTAAATTTTAGTAAACCAATAACTAGTACAGTGTCCAACATTTACTAAGTACTTAGTAAAGGTTTTCTTTGAACGAAACTCTTATCTTGCTTAATCTAGACATAAATATATTATAGTAATGTAACCAAGATTTGAAATGACAAGAAATTGCATTCACTCTTTTAGTGGTACTGGCTTATATTAACCCTTTTTAATTTTCACATAAATATTTATTCACCCCTGTCTTATACTTTTGCATTTGATTTGAGTCTAAATGTAATATTTATATTTAGAGTAGTTAAATATTGGGCCCATTGTTTCTGTCTACACAGATATTTTTTTAAAGTCCTTTATGCAAATTAATGTTGAACAAAAGAAAACCCTTTGATATAGTTGCACATTATATTATTATACAAGTTTGCATATAGAAATTTTACAATGAAATTTGAGAAACAATGTAATTTTTATTATAGGTGATATTTACTGTAGGAAAATGTAAAGCTTGAACAACTTTCTTTGTTATAGTTGCTTAAAAGATAGACATGGAGGGGCACCTGGGTGGCACAGCGGTTAAGTGTCTGCCTTCGGCTCAGGGCGTGATCCCGGCGTTATGGGATCGAGCCCCACATCAGGCTCCTCTGCTATGAGCCTGCTTCTTCCTCTCCCACTCCCCCTGCTTGTGTTCCCTCTCTCGCTGGCTGTCTCTATCTCTGTCGAATAAATAAAATCTTTAAAAAAAAAAAAAGATAGACATGGAGATTTTGCATCTCTTTAAAGCTCTCAAAGGCCTTATTCTAAATAGTTGAAATTAAATATTCATTGTGGGTATTTTTTCTGTGATAAAGTTATGTAGGTGACTGTACTCAAATCACAGTTGTATTTATAGAGGCAATTCATTAGTCTTTCTGCTAGTGTAGATTTGTATTTATGCTTAAGTGCAAATTTTGACATAGATGGGCAAATAGTATGTACTCAATAAATATTTGTTGAATGAATGATTGAATCCCAAACATGTTGGTAGAATTCTCTGATTATAAGGAATTTTGAATATATATTTATAAAATGTAACTCACTTCATTCTTCTTAGTTCACATTTCTCTAGCAATGTACTATTTCTCATTAAGTCTACAAACTATTGTTTTTAGACAAATACTATAGATATAGAAATTATCTTCCTTTGTCAGTGTAGCCATGGTATTTCTTTCTAATTCACTATTTCTTGGAAAAGTAGAGGTATTTAAAATTTTGATATGTGTTTTACTTATTTGCTCTTTATTCTCTTTTTCCTAAAAGGCATTTCTTGTTTATTCTTGTTTTATCTACACCATAGTGTAATGAATAGTCAGTTTTTGAAGCTCTAAATTTATTATTTTCCTAAAGCTGTTCATGTAATAGGGCATTTTAATCATGAGTGGGTTATAGACTTCTTTTGTGTGAATTGTTTCCCCCCACTCTGGTGGGCAGCAAAACAAAGTTTATTGAGAGTTAGTAGGGTTTTTTGAGTGATAGTACAAAGCTCCTGAAGAGGGAGGGGATCCAAGAGGGTTGCCTGTGTGTATTATTTTTAATAGTGAGTTTAGAATATTATGTATTCTAGTACTTTTTTTCTGGGCTTGAATTGAGCGACTAATACATTTATATTATGTATGCTCTATAATTGGTGATTTTTAAATCCAGTTAACTTTAGAAACTTGGCTTAGAAATCTTGTCAACTAATATATATATAGTCATATAGATAAATGGATGTTTCACTCAGTAAATGCTTATTAACTGATGGTTAACTGTGTCTCATAGGAACAGGAATTTGTTCAGAAGCAACAACAAGAATTAGATGGCTCTCTGAAAAAGATCATCCAGCAGCAGAAGGCAGAGCTAGCCAATATTGAAAGAGAGTGCCTGAATAACAAACAGCAACTCATGAGAGGTATATGAAATTGAGAGCATATGTGTGTATATAAAATGATATCTGAAGAACATTGCTGAGATATATGGATATATTTAATATCCATAATATCAAATAATTGTAAATTATTTGAATGCTCTCCTTTGCTAGAGTGGTAGAAAGACAAAGTTGAGGTTAATAAGAGGAAAAACTTTGTTAAATTTTAAGAATTTAAAATTTTACAATTCTTTATAAAGTTAAATACTGTAAGACATTGAATAAATGCCTTTGTGACAGGAGAAGTAAACAATAAATATATAATCCTTAAAACGTATTTTTGTTCAGATGATGTGCTAGAACTTTACCTGAATAGTTTTGGTATATTCATTATGCCTTATAATTGTTGGTATACTTAATGGAATAGGATTTTAAGTACTTATTTCCCTTAATAAAAAGCTAAGATTTTTTTCTTTCTCATTAAGATGATTAAAAGGAATTTTGGTGTTGGGGGTGGGACATTCTCTGTTTATAGGACATTAGGGACATTAGAACAGAATGGTAAGTGGTGATAAATATTACCTGTATGCTGGTAATATTTCATTTATAGTTCAGAATGGCAGTGTGTGCATAAGCTAGTGTATATAGAACACTTTTATGTGAATATTAAAATGAAGACCAAAGTACATTTGTAAAAAGAACAAAGTGACATTTTGAAAATTGCTTTTTCTTCTAGCTCGAGAAGCTGCAATTTGGGAACTTGAAGAACGACACTTACAAGAAAAACACCAGCTGCTCAAACAGCAACTTAAAGATCAGTATTTCATGCAAAGACATCAGCTACTTAAGCGCCATGAGAAGGTTAATGAATGGAAAATTGGTTTACTTTTTGTTCATTTAAAGTTTACAGAGTTATTTCTGAAACTTCTATTTCTTAGAGAATGAATTTTAGATTTTTCTTTTTTTTAATCCTAACATTTATTTGGTGAAGTTTAGAGTAATTAATTATATCTTATCATGATTACAAACTTCTTTCTACGAATTCCATGGAAGGTGACTAGTACAGTGCTTGAAGTTCTCTTCTACATTATAATCTTCATCCTGTCTCTCAGAGGTAGCTATTATGGCTCCATTTATGGTTCAGGTATTTTAGAAATGTGGACTCCCTGACTTAGTAAAAGAATTTCAATATAAAACTCATTAGGGGCACCTGGGTGGCACAGTCAGTTGGGTGTCCAACTCCTGGTTTCGGCTCAGGTTGTGAACTCGGGGTCGTGGGATCAAGCCCCATGTCGGGCTCCTGCACTCAGCGTGGAGTCAGCTTGAGATTCCCTCTCCCTATTCCTCTAACCCTCCCACTTGTGCTCTCTTTCTCTAATATAGATAGATAAATCTTAAGAAAAAAAGATTCTAATTACTAAAACTGTTATTTTTATTATAAATTATATTTTGAGCAAAAGTTTGCTCGTTGATAATGCTACAAGGGAAAGAGCAGTTTTAAGAAACAACAACAAAATGACATGTTCGAGCATACATGTGGGTACTGAGTATTAAATTACATATCTACATCACTGAATTCTGTTTGATACTTCCTTAGGAAACAGAACAAATGCAGCGTTACAATCAACGACTTATTGAGGAATTAAAAAACAGACAGACTCAAGAAAGAGCAAGACTGCCTAAGATCCAGCGCAGTGAAGCCAAGACTCGAATGGCCATGTTTAAGAAAAGCTTGAGAATTAACTCAACGGCCACACCAGATCAGGACCGTGACAAAATTAAGCAGGTAAATAAGCCAGTTACTGTCTTCTTTTTTAGATTAAAAAATGTGAATGTCCTTTTGAAGTGTCACGTAATTATGTTGTAAACATTTCGAGCCACGTTGGGCTTGTTGGTGTTCTCTTTGGCTTTATGGGCTGGGGCTAGATATGTGGCATATACCAACTTAGTGTTCCTAGGTTGGTGACCACAGAGGGCAAAGCCCTCTGCCCCATGCCCCACACTAGATCTTAAGACCAGTCCTAAGACCTAAGCCCAGTCCTGGGAATAGGTGACTTGGACAACTTTTGAAGTTAAAACATAGGGCTTCACTTTGCTTCTATAGTCATAGGTCCCACACACAAATAACTGAGGTCACTAAGCAGATAGGAGGAACACGATTTTAATCAGAAGCACACCCTCTCCCCGCCAAAGCCGTGATGTAGACTCCAGCTCAAGTTACAGTGTATTATTTATTATTACTTTCAACTTTAGTTTATTGTACTTTAAGTCTTGTTAAATTCCTTAATTACTCTTTTGGAAGATACAGAAATTACATTGTTAACTGCATTTTCTTTTTCTTATTTACAGTTTGCTGCTCAAGAAGAAAAGAGGCAGAAAAATGAGAGAATGGCTCAGCATCAAAAACACGAAAATCAGATGCGGGATCTTCAATTGCAGTGTGAAGCCAACGTCCGAGAGCTGCATCAGCTGCAGGTCAGATACAGGAGCATGAAACCTGAGCTGGTGGGAATGGGGCAGCACAAGCGGCCAGTTTGGAGAAAACAGTAGCTAACCAAAATACACTGTACTTTACTCATGAAAATGCTGGGATGGAGAGGTTTTGTTTCCTGTGTAGACCCAAATAAAGGTCAGGTTAGTGTCATAGGCACTTACGTAGCTTTTATAGAACCATGATTAATATAAACATGAGGCTAAATATAACCTAAGAAGTTGAGTCTTTCCAAAGTAGTATTGAGTATTTTTAGTCTATTTTGCAAAGAAAATGAACAGAGTTTTCAAAATGAGGTAGGTGGTTTTGTTATCAGATTCTGAATTTAAAATTCCATTTAGGGAGAAATCGTTCATTTTCTTCTAAGTGTTTGAAAAAAGCGATAAACTAAATATGTGAATTTTTCTCCTAAGAAATTTAAAGGTTACTTTAGGGGAACTGTTTTGGGGCCTTACCTGGAGTATGCAGCCCATCTAGTATAGAGCCTAAAATGTTTAAAATTTCAGAATAGTGTATACATAATGGATACTCTGCGTATTTGCTTAATTTACTGGAGTAGAATAGTTCCTAATCCCACATTCCGGGACCAGTGGGTGAATCCATATAAGGTGCCCTTTGAAGTGTCTGTGTTGTGACCAAACCTTAGAAAGGAAAAGCAGGATCAAACTATTTAAGTTCTTTTCATATGGCAAGTAACACATCTAGCTTCTAAACTTGAAGAAATGAAGCTGTGACTCATTTCGTAGTTCTTAGCCCTTGGTTTTCAGAGGAGACCCTGAACCTCAGTAATAGTTTGATGTTTAATGAATGCCTTATTATTTGAAGATAATTACATTTGTGAGAAATTGCTTAGTTGATCTGAAAATTTTAATCCAGATTTTATTTTCAGAATGAAAAATGCCACCTATTGGTTGAACACGAGACTCAGAAACTGAAGGAGTTAGATGAGGAACACAGCCAAGAATTAAAGGAGTGGAGAGAGAAATTGAGACCCAGGAAAAAGGTAATTTTAAAAGCTTTAGATAAAATATGTTTGTGTTCATTTATCCACCCAGTTATTGTCTGTTTAATATGTGTCAGGTACAGTGTCAGGGATAGGAGTTACAGAGATGAAGAGACAAAGTCCCTGCCCCCCCAAGATTCAGGGTGTAGTGACAAGCAATTACAGTCCAGTAGGATCATTGCTGTAAGGGAGGTAAGGACAGGAGATAGGAGCACAGTGCTGAGGACAAGGATGAGGAGTGCTTCAGTCAGCCTGGGAAGTTAGGGAGGCTTTATAGAGCAGATGCCTTATAAGCCAAGTGAGACTTTAGGATGAGTAAGAGCTTGCTAGGCATACAGACAGGTTGGGGTGTGATGGGCAGTGTAAGTACAGAGAAGAGAATGGGTGAAAATTATGTTTTCAGGAATTGCCAGTAGCTCCCTGTCATTGGGGCACTGGGGGAGTGTGCCTCTGTGTACAGGAGGGAGAGAAAGAAGGAAGTGAGGATAGCTTAGTCTGGACAAGTTGACTGGAGCCAGATTATAAGGCCCTCGTATGATAGTAAATTCATGATCTAGTAAAATAGGAAAGACTTCCTCCCCCCATCCAGCTATCAGCTGTCTTCCTATTTTGTACTTCCTTTCTGACTCCCTGCTGGCCTGGTCCAATTGGTCAACCACTTCAATTCATTTTTTTCTTTAACCATGTGATCCTCTCCCTTTGCTAGCTCTCAAACTCAAACCTATATTTTCTCTTGGCCTTCCTTCCTGCTATACCTTTCAGCTATTCCTTTCTTCCATTTATCCAATTAATCAGTCAATCAGTCAAGAAAATCCATATTTAGCACCTACTGTGCGGTAAATGCTTCTAGAAGAAGTGAAATGACTATGTCAGTTGATAGTGTGGCTTTTTAATTTAAATTTTATTTATTGTAAGATTTTTAACTAGGTAATGCATTCAAAAGTTACAGAGGGCCTTTTTCCAGTTTCTTTAACTCTTTGAAGTCTAGCTTTCATCTCAGACTCCCCAGTTGAACTCGTTGACAGTGATCATAAGTGAGTTGCTAACAGCCAAATCCTGTAGTATTATCTAACTGTTGTCATTAGAAATCTTGTTTCTTAAAATTCGTTTCTTGGGGCGCCAGGGTGGCTCAGTCGGTTAAGCATTTGCCTTTGACTTGGGTCATGATCTTGGGGTCCTGGGATTGAGCTCCACATCGGGCTCTCTGCTCAGTGGGGAGGCTGCTTCTCCCTCTGCCCCTCCCCCTGGTTGTGCTCTCTCTCTCTCAATAAATAAATAACTAAAATCTTTAAAAAAAAATTCTCTTCTCATCCAACTTTTATAACCTAACTCTCTTCTTTGTGCTCTTTTTCACTTTTTCTTTGTCTCTAGTCACCTGAAACATAGACCTCTCACAGCTTTACACGCTTAATGATTCTGTGCCTAGTCATGGCTTCATCTGCATATTTAAGGACAGTCCCAGAAACAAATTCTGAAGTCCTACAGATCTGGGTTCAGATTTCAGTGCTGACATGATTAATTTTGTCACTTAACATTCCTAAGCCCAGTTTTACTCATTTGTAAAACAAAGAGGACACTACGTACCTAATTGGGGTTGTCAAGACTGTTAAAAGAAATGATGTGTTGTACAGCACTTCTTAATACCTGAGCTGTAGTCAGGATTTGATGAGTGGTTGCCATTGCTATTACTGTTTCTTGTTTTTTTTTTTATTATTGGTTCATGTTCTAAGCACCCATTTCCCACCTGGATGTTCTATTCCTTCTTACTTCATTCAGGTCTCTCTCACCAAAGGTTCCTTTTTCTGATGACTATATATAAAATAGTGTCCATGCCCACCTCAGACATTCCCTATCCCCTCACCTTTGTTTTCCTTCCTAACATTCTTCACGACCAGACACATTTGTTTATTGTCTGTCTTTTCCTGTAAGAGTGCATGCTCCCTAAAAGTAGGAGCATTGTCTCTTGGTTCACTGGTATATATTAGCTTCTAGAATAGCTCCTGGCATATTGTAATGATCTATACATACCTGTTGAATGTTGACTCAAGATTGTAAGCTCAGTGGATATAAAACCGAACAGCCTTTCTCCATCATCCCATCTCACTTTGTTCCCTCATGGTTGCCCCATCCACCATCAGTGTTCTTCCCGACATCCCTGTCCTCTTAATTGACATCTAGTCTAACAACCTGAATTGTCTTTCATTTCTATCACATCCCATTTCAGTGAGATGGCAGATAATTTTCTCTTTTTATAATATTTCTCTTTCACATTACTATCATTCTACTACTTAAAAATGTTGAGTAATGTCCTAATGGGCCTTCTGATCTCAAGTTCCTTTTCTTTTCTTCCTACTTGTCGGCCTTCACCAGAGTATTTATATTCAGGAACATCTCTGGTACAGGCATTGTGGTGTTGATGAATCTTTAGTTCTATCAGAATAAAATAGAAATGCCTCATTTCGACTTTGTGGCTGTCATAGTGCCATACATTGGCCACAGTCAGACTCTCTAGCTGTATTTCCCACAAGCGACTTTGTTCCCTATTCATATTCTAGTATTGGGTATAATCACCATTACTCATACCACGTCTGTGGTTTCCTGCCTGTGTGCACTGTTTCAGCCCCCTCTGTCGGGCATGTGTTCCGCATCCTGTCTATCAATTTCTTTTCTTTCTTTTAAGACTGAGCTCATGTTTCACCTCTTCTGAGAAATGCTCCTGTATCTTTCCATCTTCTGCTATACTTTGTGCCTCTGCAGCGGCACATGTCCCTGAGTCACTTGTCTGCGAAATCACCGATACATCAAGTGTTTATCCAGCACTTACTATATATGCTCTGTATTGTGGGGATGTAAAGATGAGTCTGGTTTAGGTCTTACCTTCAAACAGCTTATAGTTCAGTGTGGAAAAAAAGACCCGCACATCAAAAATCAAAATAAAAAACAGAAAATGGAAAGTGCCACGTGGGCAAGAAAGGTAGTAAATAACAGGTGCCATCTATTGAGTGCCCGGTGTGTGTTAAGTACATCATGATCACGTTTATCCTCACATAGCAACCCAGCGAGGTAGGTGATACTCTTCCTATTTTACAACAGAAGAATGAGATGATTCTCATTAAGTCATGACCCAAGTTATACATTCGTGTGGCTGAGTCAAAGCCTTCAGTCTGGGGCTGTGCACAGCCTAATCTAACTGTTGAGCACTCTGGTCTTAGGATAACATACAGAGAGAGTGTTTTGAGCAAATAGTTTATTCTTGGCTGTCAGAATAAATTCTGTTTGTAATACAAGCACATAATTTCTTTTTTTAGACACTGGAAGAAGAGTTTGCCAGGAAACTGCAGGAACAGGAGGTGTTCTTTAAAATGACTGGGGAGTCTGAGTGCCTTAACCCATCAACACAGAGCCGGATTTCCAAGTTCTATCCTATTCCTAGCTTGCATTCCACTGGGTCGTAACAATAGGAATCATTCTGTGGTTGGGTTTGGCTTTTTAAATATGTCATTCTGTTCTCTTCATCTTCTGCCACAATCTATATCTGAGAGCTTATGAAGACAATCACCTGCCTCACCTTCTAGGTGTTTTTTGTTTGTTTGTTTGTTTTGTTTTGTTTGTTTGTTTGTTTAGCAAAGATTAAGGGAAAGGAACCAAGACAGATGCTGGGCCATGTTGGCAAAGTGGCATCTTGCAGTAATTCCCTAAGGTGATTTTGTATATTAATCTTAAAAATTGTGTTCTTTAGACACTGTTAACTGAAAAACTGTTAGTATGATATTTGAAGTTATTTTTTTTTTAAAAGCTGTTAGGCCATTGAATATTAGTGAATATCTTTTTACCTGGCCTAACTTCTCAGTGATGCCTAAATTCTATAGCCGCAACTCTGCTGTAGAGTTGGCATAGTTTTCCTTTGGTGAATCAACTCTCATGACAAAGCTATAAGTTGCTCAAAATACCATATTGATTGAATAAATCTGTTTTGTCTTTAAATAACAACAGACTCTTTTAAAAAGAAACATTGTTTCAGTAATTTGTCTAAAATAATTACCTAATGTTTAGTCATGAGCTAATAATTAAGGGTGCTAATTTTATTAAAATAGTGCCTAAAACACTAAATTTTAGTTGAGTCTAAAGTAAGATTTCCTTTTTTGATTCAACAGGGACAAACATCCTTAGCATTAAGCATTATTGTTTTTTAAATCTTGCTATTACCATTCGATAGAAATTTTCATCCTAAAATATATGTTGTGCAAAAGTTGGAAAGATTAAAAAAAAAAGTAGCTTTAATATTGAAATTGGAAATACAACACTCACCAAATTAAAAGAAGTATAGACTTAGGGTTCTAGCTTATTGCCTAAAATAATCCGTGAGCTGATTAAGTGACCTCTCCCATCCTAGCACATTTTGTTCATCGAAAACTCTGCCTGAGGCCTGCAGGCTCTGAGTTATAAATGTATTTTCTGAAATTAATCTTAAAAGAGGCATTTGCTCAGAATACTTTTTAAAAAAAACATATAAATAAAATATTTAGGCAGTGTCAGAAGTGACTTTGTTGTTGAGAGAAAGTCATTTGTATTTTGGTTTTATTTAGTTCCATGTTTAAATTATTTACTTCGATTTGAGCGGGAGCCTGAAATCTTTATCATGTGGTTGCTGATATGTGTAATTATTAATGAAATGTTCATTCTTTGTCCCTCTTGTGACTCAGAATTCCAAGCCTAAGTCAGGTCAAACAGTATTATGCAATGTACTTTGGTGGCTGAGATGGCCCATTTGTAAATGATGCTTGCTGTTTGCCATTTTCAACCTATTTTAAGAGTACTAAGTACCAAATTGTAGACGTTTCAGTTTTTAGTTATATGACATTTGAGGCTGGTGAAAAATTTAAGTGTAATTTCGTGGGAACACTGATTCGTATTAAGAAAATGTAAATATCTGTAGCACTTTCTTGCAGTTAATTTGAAAACTTTGAATGCTGAACCTTACTTTGTCAGTGACTTAGATGATTTGAAAATGCATGTAATTTTTTAATTTTGTAATTGTTTTGACAAGCATAATTTCTTGGACAACTTTGTAGGTAGCCTCAACTTCTGGCCAAGTTTGTTTTTTATATAAATATATATACATATATATATATATATTATGTATGGTTGTAAATTCATACACTTACCACATTGAATGTGTTACTGTATACAAAACTCTTTTAATGCTTTATTCTCAAATGCTGGGTTGAAAATGTTTCGAAAGCCTTTTAAAGTATATATCTTTATAAAGTAATATTCAGGATGATGATGGAAATTGTTTATATTGTTATGATAAAAATGACAGTATAATGTTACCCAATGTATTTAATGATTTATTTTGCAGAGGGAGAGAGGAGGAAGGTTCTCATACCATTCTCTCCTTTGAAATTTTCAGTTTATTGGCTTTACAAAAAAATTAATATTTCAGGTAGTGTACCCTTTTTCAGTATCTTTTAAAGGATAATCCTCTGTCTTAAATAGTTTGTGACACATAATTAATTTGGTCTGAATATTTGATTCTTTTTATTCCTTTCAACTTGACATGAGAGTATTGAATAAAGAAAAGAGGCTCAGAGTAGAACGGTTGACACTCTGGTAAGTTTATTAGTAAATCTTATAAAATCCTTCAAACTGCCTTTTGGATTCAGTGTTCATGCTGGAGTTCTCTTTCAAATATGACCATATTCACGTGGGGGCAGGACTGCAAAATGATACATGTGTAGAGGTGAAACGTTCATTTTAATGCTTAAAGTTACATAAGTCTTTTCAAAAAATGTTTTGTTACAGAATATGCTGTTTTCACCCATCCCCGCTCACTTCTTATGGGGCCCTATATTCAAGTTGATAATAGTGATCATTTATTCTTTTTTTTTTTTTAATAGTGATTGTTCCTGCATGAAGTGTAGGTGGGGAGTTAGGGAGGGGCAGAGACTTCTTTGAAAAAGTACAATCCGATCCATTCCTGATTTGATGGTTTTGTTGCTGTGGCAGAATGTGCTATGAAATGCATAAAAGAAATTCTCCATGTGCGCCCTAACGACAGCCTCCCTTTTCTCCCTGCATGCTGTGAACATACCACACACTGCACTTCTGCGGGCCTAGCTCACAGAGCCGGTTGCACCAGGTTGCCTTTCCTTGTCCTGTCAGTCGTAGTTGGGTGTGAATTGCTGAATTAGCTGCTATTCTTTATGGAGTCACAATTAAGCTTTTTCCTACCCTTTTCAATGGGGAATCTATGGGGAGTGGGGATAAAGAGGAAATTGAGCGTGCTTATACTTTGTTGAAAATATTAGAACTTTCCTGTGACAGGATACAGCAAATTGTAATTAAATATAAACCAGAACCAGAGCTACCTCTAAGTAGTGTTTCCTCAAGCACAAAGCTCTCAGGCATATGAGACCCTCTTTAATGGAGAGTCTCTGATTTCTTGAGCATCAGCGAGTTCAAAAGTGACTGTCTTTTGTACTCTGTTAGTTCCCTGGTAACTACACACTTTCTCCCATTCCACACTGTGCTTAAATGACAAAGACTCTTCTGAGAAGCCAAATTCTGTCCAAGATGAGCTCTAGATATTGTTGATTAAAGGAAAACCTAGAACTGGGGTGGAAGAGGAGAGTTACCAGTTCTGAGAGTCTTCCGATGAAATAAATCGCTTCTTTTCGGGGAGATGATCTTTTATAGGAAATAGGATATTTTAAATGCTTTTCTTGAAGGCACAACAGTTAATGCCTCTATTGTTACTAGTCTGTGGCTGACATGGTTTTGATATGGCTTTAAAATATCTGCTAAGCTTGAGTAGAATGTTACACCAGTTTTAAATGTTGGCTGCAGCTTTTGGTGATTCTTTGCTGATTTTTGCAGTGTAATAACTTCATAAGCTAAATTTTCACGAAGAATTTTGTTTCTGATTATGCCTCTTGTCTAATTTGGGAGCAACATGTCTTTTCAATCATGGGCTTGACAAATGAAAAATAAAGTTATTTCTTAATGTACTCTGGGCAGCAGTCTTTTATTAAGAATCTTTGATACTGGGTTGTATGTACTTCATGAGAACATTTTGCAGCATTTTTTGGTCCTAGTTTCATTTTTAACCCTCACAGTCCTCAAGGCCTTCGGACCCTTCCAGACTTGCTTGTGTTCCTGCCTGACTTGTCACCACACACAAGAAGGTAGTTTTTACTGGTAACTCGGAGGGGGGTGTCTTTCAGCCTACAAACTCCTCCTTTGGGTGGTGCTTAAAATAGTTCCATATATATACATACTTCCATATGTATATATACATACTTCCATATGTATATATACATACTTCCATATGTATATATACATACTTTTAATTTTTCTTCCCTTGGGATGGATTATTTTTCTCATCAAGCATTTCACTTAACCATATGACCTCACTTCTGCTAAAAATAACCTCTTTTCGTCATTGATATGTTAATGCAAGATTCAGTAGACACTAGGCACTGTCATTTGGCAAGTGTTCAGCTTGGCTGGAGGGAGGCATAATGTGTCCTTTTCTAAACCAGAAGCATCACACACTATCAAGCTCATTCTTGACTTTTTTTTTTTTTTTTTTTAAGTGAAACAAGAGGCTCAGACCCATTGCCATCCAGCTGTGGATATATCTCATGTCTGCCCATTCTCTTTCTGATTCTGTCCAGAGAAGGTAGAGGTTTGGACTTCTAGCCTATTTCAGTTGCGCATAGGACTCTGAAGACTCCGGATAGCTTGGAAAGGTAAATGTCATAACTAAGGAACGCTCTGGTCAAGTCTGATTAATAAAGGTAAGAACCATTAAAGGGGATCTAATACTTGAGCTGCTGAAGCTACTATTACAAAAATAACTTGATTCAGCCTTTAGGTTAATTAAAAAGGTGTGATGCAGTCATGCATTATACATGAGAAGTTTTCATTACATAGTAAAAGGTTGGAAATTCTGAAGGCCTTATGAACTCATTTTTTTAGAATTCCCACGATGATTCCCAGCAGGTAGCTGTCAGGTTGTGAGAAGGGCGGCTAGCAGAACACACAGAATGTTCGGTGCCTCACGGTGCGGCCGCTAGCAGTTGTTCAGTGCACAACTAAATGGTATGTGTTTTCCCGGGATAATATGTGAGGTACTCAGGAGAGACCACATGGAAAGTAAATGATCCAGACTTATAGAAGGTAGATGTAGAGATGTGATTCATTTTAATCCCATTTTTAATGATCCAGCAGAGGAGAGCGACAGCTGGTAACATTTCACAAGTTGGCCAAGTATAGCCTTCTCTGAAGTTGAGGGATTTTACTCTGTTTTTCTATGGGGCATTTGATATTTGTGCATTTTTCCTTTTAGGAGTTTGGTCTTCCATACATTGTTATGCGTGCCCTACAACCATAACTCTCTTGTTCCAGCATAAATCACTGCATTAATTGAAAATAATCTTGTTGTTCATCTGTTGTATATGTGTTTATTTCAAATAATTTATGTTCAGGGAAAACATTCAGATGCTTTGTAACTCGTCCATGTTGAGTTAGTAGTTGAACAAGGTCTGCCTTTAAAATCTCAATGATTAAACAAAATGCCAGAATCTGTTTTCCAAACACAACTAGTTTTGCATTCTTGTGTTTGTAGTAAAGAGTTCATAGTATAGGGTTGACCGCAAACTTTTTTTCCCCTATGTCTTTCCCCTTCCTTCTTTTTCATTCTTATTCCTTGTCTCCATTTTGCATTCTTTCCTTGTCTCTGTCTCCCTCTCCCTGTCTTTTCTCACCTATGTCTCTGTTCCTCTTTCTCCTTTTCTTTCCTTTTTTCATTTTTATTCCCTTTTTCATTCCCTTCTGTCTCCTTTTCTTTCCTTCTGCCTCTATTTCCCTCTGCCCTCCCCCTGCATCCCCCATTTCTCTTTCCTACTTTGTCTACCTTCCCCTTCCTTCCCTTCTCTTTTTCATTCTATCTTTCTCTCACTTTGGTTAGATAGATCACACTAAACATAATATTAAGAAAAAAACTTTAATTGGAAATTTTGCAATTGAAATGACTTTTCATCTAACAGACCACATACATGTTTTAGATACCGCAAAGTGCTTAAAACCAACTGTGCCCAGTGCCCCGTGCCATTTCCCAGCATCGAGTTTTCTATTTTCCCTCCTTCCCAACTGCCCTTCTTCTCCCCCTTGCTGTGGTCTAGTTCAGTAGAACCCCTCTCTAAATGCTAGCATACCCCTGTAGAAATAGACCATAGCTACAATCAGCCAGACTTTCTAAGCAAGTGGGAATAGGATATATGGTGAGAAATGACTATTAGAAACCCTGTTACCACCTTCAGGGGAAGTGAATTTCTTAATTTTTTCAGTTGCAAGAGTTGCTTCTTAGCCAAGTCCTTTCTATGACTAGAGAATGCAGAACAAACAGGGAGGAAGGAGCAGACAGCACAGCCTTACAGTGATCACCAGAACACACCCTATCCCCGTCTTCCCTTTTCTGGCTCATTCTTAGGCAAAGCTCAAACACTCCTAAGCCAACTTGTATGGGACTGGCTTTCCTGGGTTGGGGCTAGAGCTACGAGCTGAAGCAGCCAAGGGGCTCAGGGCGAGCTAGCAGAGCTGCCAGTCGTGTCCTGCAGCTGCAGCTGCCGTAGCGTCGCCCTGGGGAGCGGTTCAGGTTGTGTAGCTTCAGCTGGATGATACATCTGTATAGAGACTGTTCCAGACTAAAACAGGTGTTCCGTTTCACTGTGTGGCTGTGCTGTCTCGGTAGGAAGTGAGCCTCCAGCTTCCTTCCGCCCTCTGGAGAGATTTTGACAGGAGGCCGTAAGCCTTGCAAGAACTGGTGCCAGAGGCTGTTGCTCCACACTCATGGCTTGAGGGCGATGCTTCTCTTTCTCCGCCCTGCATAGACTTGGTCACCTGAAGTTAGAAGAGGAGGAGGAAGTTATCTTGTGGCCTGTGGGCCTTCAGCTTGGGCAATTACATAGCAACTGTGACAACTGCAGAATGGGCCTGAAAGATGAACTTTTGTAAGGCTATTTAAATTGTTTACCCTGTTTCATCACAGAGGGTTCTCTTTTCCTGCTGGCATTGGCTGTCTCTTTCCTTTCTCCCTAGCTGTTCATTTCATTGTTATGCAAATGATGTCGACGGCAGCATCTGCCTTTAGTAAGTGGCATTTGCCTTAATTTTTCAGGCTTGCTCTGGAACAAATTGCCTACTACTCCGAGCATCAGCCTTCCAGCCCTGCAGAAACTGGCAGCCAGGGCTTACCTTTGTCTCCTTTTTCTCCTTTGTGCCCTCGAGGGCCGGGTGGCCCAGGCCGACCTGGTGGTCCTGTGGGTCCCCTCTCACCTGAGAGGACAGAGAGGGCTGTGCTCAGTCCAGTGGGAGCGTGGGGCCTGGAGGGGCCGCACACACAGGTTTCTAGACACCACTGGCAAGGCGGGGGGTGGCTTTCCAGCAAGAGGCGGGTGGTTACACAAGATCCTGGTGGCTGTTTCCCTGCCACCACTTACCTTTGGGTCCTGGGGTGCCCACCTCTCCTTTCTGCCCAGGGGGGCCTGGAATGGCTCCATAAGCTGCAGGGGGAGAAGACTGGCCTCAGACAAGAGGTCACTCTGGAGCTTGGGAGGTAAAGGGATTTGTTCAGAGAAGCACAGGAAGGAAGTGGTGGAGATGGAACCCAAAGTAAACAGTTCAGAATTTATCAGATTTTCAGCCTCTCAAGTGTTGATAACCCGAGGTTTTTTGGGAGACTTGTTTCTCCCATGTGATACTGTGCAGCAAAGTAAGTGTCAGAAAAGCGGCCAGAGAGCTGCCCTTACTTCGGAAAAAGTCCATGAGGTCCTCAGTCACGTTGCTGTAGGCAGAGAAGACCTTGCTGATGCCGGGGGGGCCCTGGGGCCCTGGCCGGCCCGGTGGGCCCTGGACAGTGTAGGCCATCCCTTGCAGCAGGCCCTGACCTGGGAAGCACCCGAGTGTGGGCAGAGGCAGCAGAGTCCCTCAGCCCCCTCTTCCCAGGAGAACAGAGCCCTCGGATTGCCAGAGATCCCACAGCAAGGGAGAAGCCCTGTTGGCTTCTTTTGTTGACCTCTCCCCACCCCCCACATCACTGATGGGCCTGGGGCCTCTGCTGCTCTGGCTTTACAGCCCCATCCTGACTGGGGCTCCTGAACTAAGCTGGCTGTGAATTGGGTCTGGGCCTCTTGCCTTCAGTCCCCACCCATCTGATTGTAGAAGCCTGTCCCCGCAGCCTAGGCGTTCCGAAAATGAGAGGGTGAGTTTCTGGAGCCTATGATTTGAGCTGCTCACAGACTCCCTGCCTCCAGCCTCCCCACAGCACCAAGGCCTAAGGGTCAGGACTTACGCTGCAAGCTCTCAGACACCCGAACAGCCAGCTCGTTGTAGTCTAGACCTCCGGCAAAGCCAGCCCCGAACGGTCCACCTTCACCACCGTACATGCCACCTTCTGCTGCTCCCCCGTAGCCTCGGCCCAGGCCCATGTCCAGGCCAAAGGCCCCCCCTTCACCAAGGGAGCCTCCACTGGATCCTCCTATGCCCATGGAAGAGCTGTAGGAGGAGTCCCGACTGACCGACGCGCTGTGAGAGGAGGACCTGCTGCCCCGGCTGTAGGAGCCATCCATGGACACGAGGCGGCTGTCCCCGGGCGGCCCCTGGGGCCCTGGAGGGCCTGGTGGGCCCACGATGAAGCTCCGCACATCTGGGCCTGCAGGAAGGAGGCTGCATTAGTTGGGGCTCAGGTCTGGGGACAGAGAAAGGGAGTTCAGAGGCCACTCCCAGGGTCTCATGGCCCCAAAGCAGGATGCGAACCTCAAGGCACTTGCACAGGAGTAGGAAGAACCTGGGCTCTCTCCACTAGTGGGGCTCATGCATTTGGCCTCCCCGGTTCCTTCAAGCACCAGCTGCCCTCTCGCAGGGAGGAGCAAGGTCTGGGAAGGGGCACCTACTTGTGAGGTAGCTGATCAGTTCACTCCGGAAGCTGTCACTGTTTTCGGCTGCATAGGTTGCTAGAGCTCCCGAGACACCCGGAGGCCCTCGAGGGCCTGGAGGACCAGGAGGGCCCGGAGGGCCGGGGATAGACGACACGCCTGCAGCTGAGTGGGAGGCCAGAGAAAGAAAGGTCAGGGATGGCCCCGCTCGGAAGGCTGAGTTCCCAGCCTGCGTTCAGGGGTGCAGCTCCTCTTGGAAGGAAGGGAAGGAGGGAATACTGGGGGCCCAGCTCCTGGCATCACCATAGAGCCACTGCTCAGACCTGTCCTCCCACTGCCAGTTCGGAGCCTCACTCAGCCCAGATACCATCCCGCCCCAACTCTCCTGCCAAACGCTCACACACTGTTTGTGACTTCTCTAAGGGCTGCACTTGGGAGCACAGTCTCCCAGCCAGTCCCCCTGTCATAGCTGAAAGCACCTCTAAAGCAAGGGTGTTGCTCTCCAAGGCCCAGCCCTGTATGTGCCTCAGAAGGACTAGGTGACTGGTCCAACAGTGTAACTTTCCATGGCTGCCCTCCTCCCTGTGCCTTACTGTGCAGGTAGGAAGAGAGGTCCTCCACGCTAATGCTGGACCACACGTTGCCTGGGATACCTGGGGGCCCAGGGGGACCTGGGGGCCCAATGATGCCTCTGTATTCAGACCCTGAGACACGAGAGAAGAGCACGGAGTCAGTGGGGGGGTCTGGGCCAAGGGCCTCTGCCTTCCACCCCAAGCCACGTGGATGGATGGCCCCTGACCAGCCTTACCCTGAAGCAAGGAGAGGAGCTCCTCGTAGGATGTCCCTGGCAAGCCAGGGGGTCCCGGGGGGCCAGGAAGCCCAATGCTGATTCCAGAGCCTGTGGAACAAAACCCCAAGTTGTGAGAGATTCACATTGCCTATGTGTATGCAAGCTGCGTGTGCACTCGCTACAGGCCACTGCCCCCAGACACCCCTGGCTTCCCCGGCCAGGCTCGGTGGCCTGCTCTGGGGCCGCAGGTGTGAATGGCTCTGAACACAGCTCGCTCCCTCTGGCTGGGTGCCACGTGGCAGGGGAGCAGCAGAGGCCAGTGCAGGCACGTTCAGCCCCCACCCCCTCCTCCAGGGCCCTGCTGACCACCTGCCTGCAGCGGGCAGGCCGGGAGGGCAGACACTCACTGGACATGTAGCTGAGAATGCGACTGCTCAGCTCCGCGTAGTCCAAAGACTGGAGGGACCAATCTCCAATCACATACTGACGCAGGTACTGTCTCACGTCATCCCCTGCGAGGAGGGCATGCGCTGGCGTGGGCCCGCCCAGGCCCCAAGCCTCCCGCACCACCACGCGGCCATAGCTAGGCCTGCCCCCATGGGCTGGCCCCAGTTCTGGGTTCTCAGCCCCCAGGGGGAATGAGCAAGCTTGCAGGTACCCGACAAGGCGCTTGCCTGGTTACCTGGCACTGGGGACGGGGAGATCTGCCCCCTTTCCAGTGAGTACGGACTCACAAGTGGCTAGAAGTGAGGAGGGGCGCCTCCTCACTGCAGCCCCCACGGGGCTCAGATGGGAGACAGGCCGTGCCTCTGGAGCCCACCCTCCAGCCCACCACGGGCACTCACGCTTCAGCACAGCCACGATGTCCTCAGAAGAGATGGAGGAGCTGATGCTGTACCCCGAGGCTGTCGGGAAGGAAAGCTTGTGTTACCTGCTTGGCAGGACGGAAGCAACACCCCGCCTGCTGCAGGCCCACCAGAACCTGCCAGCCAGCCGTTCTGTTTGCGGAAATGAACGAACAGGGGCGTCAGGAGGCTATTGTGAATGTGAGAAAAAAAAAATCAAAGGTGGTTTTGTTTTTGTGTGTTTGGCAAGAAATGCAGTTGGTTTTCCAGAGTGTGCTTTAGCCTAACTCCTGCCGGATCCCGCCAATCTCGTTCCCTTTTCACACCCTTAGCACACATCTGTCAGTCGCAAGAAGGCTCATTGAGCACGGCTCTGCAGTATGGCCTCCACTCTTAGTCTGAGCAACCCCTTCTTCAAGCCAGATCCCAGGGGCCAGAGAGCCATGAATTCAGAACTGAGCTCCACGTCCAGAAGGGCAAAGTGAGGATGCTCTGGAACGAAGTGACCGTGGGAGGAAGCGGTCAGTACAGGGCTGGGGAGAGGCTTACTCTGTAAGTAGCTCCCGACGCGGCTTGCCAGCTCTGAATAGTCGAAAGTCTCCCCCGCGATGGTGGTGACAGGTCCTGGGGGACCGGGTGGTCCAGGGGGACCCTGAACTCCAGAGAGATAGGACCGAATGCTGTCGCCTGCCAACAAAGAAAGCAAAGTCAAGCCTGTTCCCAAGAGGGCATGTCCTCCCCACAGCGATGACCTGAAGCACTTGACGAGATGCCTTCCCCACCACATACATGGCCCAAGACAGGGCCAGCATGGAGCCTAGACTCCTGGTTACAGAGAAACTGAGGCCAAGGCCTGTGCGGTCAGGCACTACTTGAAGACTGAGGACCAACAAGGCTCTAGTCAGCCACCCATTTGACAAAGCTCTGTGCCCACATTCTTGGAAATCACACTCTCATATGCATGGGGAGTACAGGGATGAGGTCGGGGGTGTAACTTGTGTGAAAGTGTGCGTGGCTTTGTGCAGGCACGCGCATGCGTGCATGTGTGTGTGTGGATGGGTGAGGACCAACCTGTGAGAAGGTGGGTGTTAGGGGAGCACATGGACATGCATTCCTGGCTCCAGGAGTGGATTTCTGATCTAGCCTGGCCTATGCACTGCTGTCCCCTGCCACACGCACGCGCATGCACGCACATATGCACATACACACGCACACGCAAGCACACCTCTCCGGCCCCGCTCACCGTCTCCGGCTCCCACCCACTCCCAGAGCCTCTCCCACTGCTCCGCACTGGTACAGGCAATGGGATCGGTCATGTTTATTTACATAAGGAGGAGGAGACTGGAGGCTTCCTGAAATAGTCGAGCCCCAGAAAGCACTGGAGATGCCCCAGCCAGAGCGGACACACAGACGCGCACGCACACTCAGACCCCAGCACTCACTCTGCATATACTCAGAGATGTACTGCTGGATCTCCCGGCCAGAGCTGCTGATGGAGCCTGGAGGGCCTGGGGGGCCTGGGGGGCCTGGGGGGCCCGGCATGAACATGGTGCTCGATGATGATCCCCCTGCAGGAAGGAAAGCCTTCTGAGTCTACTAGGAAAAGCCCACCCGAAGGTCAAAGAAGGGCCCAGACACTGCTTCCACAGCCCGAGGTCTTTCTTAGTGGGAGAAAGATGATGGTGGCAAAGAGGAGGGTCCCTCCAAAAACAAAGGAAGGGAATGCCCGTAGCAGCCACTGTCTGAACGGGGCTCAGAGTTGAGTTCGGCCAGGCAAGACCCTCCCTTCAGCAACCTGCTCATCACCCCAGAGGCTCCCTCACCTCCGCACACCCCTGGCTCCCAGGTGTGTCCTGTTCATCATTTTGCACTATTACCCACCTTTACTGTGCAGGGTCCTTCCCTCCCACCCCCACCAACTTAGAACCATCGTACAGGCAGCAGTGAGGCCTAAC
Source organism: Ailuropoda melanoleuca (assembly GCF_002007445.2). Taxonomy (NCBI): domain Eukaryota; kingdom Metazoa; phylum Chordata; class Mammalia; order Carnivora; family Ursidae; genus Ailuropoda; species Ailuropoda melanoleuca. The sequence continues at coordinate 104,912,483 of NC_048223.1, forward strand.
ACGTGGAGAAGCGACCTGATCAACACTGAATTGTGGGTGGGTGGGTGGGTGGGGGGATGAATGAATCCGTGTCTTTGCTTGAATTAGGGGAGAACAACTTTGGTCACCTTTGGTTCTTACCTTGAGAAAGACCACCAGGAATGCCAGGAGCCCCTGGGACCCCAGGATCACCTGGAATCCAAAACGAGAAGCTCTGTTGGCATCACCTCCTCCAGGAACCCCTCCCAGGTTAAGCCCAGCCATGTTTACCCATGTGTGACTCAACAGTGGTTCCATGTCTCTGTTTCTGCAGTGCTGCATGAGCTCCATTCAGGCAGAGGGTGTCCTCACGCCCCACCCCGCTCTCCCTCCAGCCTCTCCTTCCTCCTAAGCCTTTAGCCCAAGCACTCCCTGCCTTCTATTCAGACTCTGGGAGTCATTCTTGCCCTCAGGCCTCACTGCCTTCTTGGCTGCTCCCCTCACTGACCTTTGTCCCCTTTGGGTCCCTGGGGGCCAGGTGGTCCCTGCAGGTTGAGTCCGAGAGAACCGGAACCTGGAAGCCAACAGTGCACAGTGGGTCAGCCAGGGCTGAGGGGCTCTGGCCAGAGCCGGCAGTGGGGGCAGGGGCTCAGCACTTACCTGAGGCAGAGAACCCTGGGAGGCCTTGCTCGCCTGAGGGACACACCCAAGAGGGGTCAGTCAGCGCGTGCTCCTCCTCCTCCCCCGCCCCAGGCCCGGCCCTCACCCCACCTTCCCTCCAAGGCTCCCACCCTAGAGCTGCCACGGGTGCATGCGTGCACACATTCCCAACCATTCGGACACTCACGCCGGTCTACCCCCACTCGTTCGGACAAAACGCATTCACAGGAAACTCAAGGCTCTGGGAAGGTCAGCTTTGCTTCCCCCACCCCCATTTTGTTTGATGCCAGCTCTACTGTACCTTGGTGTCCTCGGGGGCCTGGGGGGCCTGAGGGAAGGAGACGGACAGTTGTGAGATGCGGACCTGCTAGGTGCCAGGCTTCAAGGGGCCCGGAGGGGAAGGCACGGGGCTCCCGTGCTGCAGCAGACACGGGGCACACGGTTCCTCACCCCTCTCCGCCCAGCTGGCCAGCGCAGAGGCGGGGACTCCTCCTGGAGCTTCTGGCCTCTGCCCCCCGCCCTAGCTCCAGACTGCCGAGCCCGATGGGATACGGCAGGAGGACACACAAACGCCCCAGTTCCTCCAGCCTTGTCCAGACCCTCCCGGCCCCTTGAGCAAGCAGGGGCACACAGGCTTGTGTGTCCTCAGGCATTACTCACCTGGGTCTCCCTTGGGGCCTGGGGGGCCAGGGGGGCCAGAGAAGAAGGTCTCTGCAGAGGAGAAAGTTTTGAGTGTGGGCACTGTGGCCTCTGAGAGCAGCACCTGGCACGAAGCCTGGCACACTGCCAATGCTCCATCCACACTTGCCGGATGGGCAGATAAAGGGATGGATGGAGAGTTGGAAGGCTGGATAGAAATATAAATGAAAGAGAAAACTAGCAAATGGAAGGATGGATAAATAGATGGGTGGGTGGATTTTCCACAAGGGACAAGTTCTGGGCTAATGTTTGCTTAAAGTTATTTCTATATGTTTCTGTGTTGTACTGTCAACATTTATCCCCTTTCATTTGTGTGTCCTGGCCACCTATCAGACCCGGGCTTCCCCAAGACAGAAACCAGGTCCCCAGTCACAAACCAGTCAGCCCAGAAGCTCCCCAAGCTCAGAACAGATTCCTTCCCCCTGACTAAGTGAGAAGGGGCTATCCAGGTGGCTGGGCTGCTATGGTTTCCTGTTCCACCTGCAGAACTCCCATTCTGTGGAGTTTATGCAAACACACTGTGCGGGAAGGTCCGAAGGTCAGGAAGACCACATGCCTGTGACCACAGCATGTCCTGCAGCTAGGGCTGAGGTGGAGAACAGGTGGGACTTGACTCTGTCACTTTACCTGAGTTGGTCAGGAAAGATCCCGGTGGGCCTGGTGGGCCTGGCAGGCCTTCTCCTAGATAAAAGAACCACCAAGACTGTGTAAAGCCAAGATATGGGCCAGGACCCCTCTGCTTGGGAAAAGTGGCAGGGACGCTCTTTCCGGAGAGCCAGGCCTGGGCTCTGGGTGCCATGGTCTTGTGTCTCTCACCGGGGAGCTCAGCTCTCACCTGCTGGGCCTCAGGGCCCTGGCGGGCCTGGAATGGGAGGTCCCGCAGAAGAGAGCAAGAGGCCAAGCTGAACTCGGGGAGCTGACCTGCCCTGTGATCAGGAGCTTGGCTTCCTCACTATGTGCCCTGTCTCCCACAATTCCCACCTTCCTATGATCCCTGAGCTGCTCACCTGGAGGCCCAGGTGGTCCAGGTGGGCCTGGGGGACCTCGTAAATCAAGACCTTCTGTGGAGGGAAAAAGACAAAATGAGCAGAAACTCTCAAAGGCTGTTCTCTGCCAGCTTCAGCCCTCAAATGATCATCAGTGCCGGGCACCCGGGGCTGCACTCACACCCCAGAGGCCAGCTCGGGGTCACGGCGCAGGGCCCTCCGAGACCCCCTCTGCTAGGGGTGCTCCTCGCTCACAGGCGAGGCAAGGCAAGGCAGGCAGGGCTGCAGGCAAACTCCCGGATAACTAAGTACGTGGCTTTGGTGTCAGCCGAAGTTCAACCCCTGCTCTGCCCCTTCCAGCTGGTGACTTTGGGCATGTTCTTGCTCTTTCGGCCTCTGTTTGCTCTTCTCTAAACCAGAGGCATTAAGACCTATGTCACAGGAGCACCGTGCAGACCCAGGGAGGCCCCAGGACACACGTCTAGCACACGGTGACTGCTGGACCAGGGCTGGCTGGGGTTTTCCTATTCAGGTGTCTAAGCGGAAGGCCCTGTGGCATGTCTGCGTGGGCTCCTTGAGGAGAACCCAGGACTCACCCTCCCAGGCCAGGCCTGTGGCTGAGAACCCACGGGCCCCGCTCACTGCTCCGAGTGGGGGATGCAGGACTCCGGCCAGCCATTCTCTAGCGCCCGGCTCACTCCAGAGGCCCCACCAGCTCCCCTAGAATCCCAAGAACCTCGGACAGATGCCCCAGCCCGGTGACTCACCCCCCAGAGCCGACAACAGCCCTAATGTTGCTGTGAGACTAGCACCGCCTTTCAGCGCCTCTCACATCCCGGCTCACAGCAGGGCCCAGGATGACGCACTGGCACAGCTGCTACGGGCCCCCAGCGCACCGCCACCCATCCCACTCCCGCCTGGCGTCACCTCGCCCCGGAGAACACGGGGGCACTCACGGGCAGAGAGGAACTCAGAGATGGAGCTGCTGCTGCCCATGAATGATTCTCCAGCAAGTCCTCGCTCCCCGCGTGGGCCTGTGTGAAGGACACGGGGTCAGGTGGGCACCGTCTGCAGCGACTTGCCCTGCTTTCCTTCTGGAGGGCCCAGAGCCGCGCAGGGACGTGGGCCCGGCCAGAGAGCCAGCTGTCAACATTCCTGTTTACAGCCCCAACCGCCCGGGAGCAACTGGACCAACTTTTCCTAAGCCGGTTTTTTGGCGTTTGGATAAATCACTGGACAGCGGCACAGTGATCAGGGTCTGGTCATAAGAGGCGTGACACCCATGCAATAGCCAAGCTTGACCCTGACCAGGGGGCCACAGAACCTCGGCTCCCTGTCCAGAGGACCCCTACCTTCTCAGAAACACAGGAAGGAGAGGGGTTTCCCCTTGCAGTTGAAGCCCTGCGAGGCCCTTGGTGAAGCACCGGGTCACCCCCTCTTCTCCCTTCCCCAAATGCAGGTCTGTCACCTCATTAAAGATGGGGTCCCAAGTCCAGCCTGGGAAGGAAGCCTTCCCCGCTGAGCCCACAGTCCTACATTCTGAAAGGATGGACATACCTTGCTGTCCAGGGAGACCAGCTGGACCCACAGGACCTGGAGATGGAGTCAGGAAGAAAAAGCTTTACCAAAGCTCTAGGGTCACAGTTCTAGAAAGAACTGAAGAAAGGGCAGGTGTCCGGGGACACACAGAGCTTCCTCCCAAGGCGTGGAACAGGGGCCCAAAAAGGTCAGCTTGCTTACTTGAGAGCAACAAGCAATGTGAGGCCAGCCCTGTGGTCCGTCCCATGAGAGTTCATCTCCCGAACCCCAAGGCTCTGCCCCCCGTGGTTAGGGACTTCTCAGCACCCTCAGCACCCTCCCCTCACTGGAGTGCAGCGGGACAGAAGATGGATCCACGCTTGCGTTGGTTGTATAAAGTCATCTATTTCATTTAAATGTAAAATTTTTTAAATTAAAAAAAATGGGGCGCCTGGCTGGCTCCGTCGGAAGAGCATGTGACTCTTGATCTCGGGGTCGTGAGTTCCAGCCCCACGTTAGGTGTAGCGATTATTTAAAAAACAAAGCAAAACAAACAAAAAAAATACTTTAAAAAATAGATATAACAAAATCACAGGTATTTTGGAAAAATAGAAAAATGTATCACCTATAATCCTTTAACTGCAAACATTTTGTTTTCCTTACAGCATATATTTTCCTCATCTTGTAAAGATACAGGCGCGGCCTCAGAGGACACACGCTCCAGCATCGTGCGCTTCTCAACAGCTCGACGCCTTTGTGACTTTGTAGCGATCTCACTGTGGCTGGACAATGTGCAGACGGTTTCTCCGAACAGATTCCTAGCATTTTTGTTGCCCTTAATGCACTTTATCAAGTTGTTTTCCAAAAGGTGACAAACTGAAGTCACACACAGGTTCCAGGGGTGGAAAGTTCTGGGCCGAATTCTGCCTCTGCTGCTGCTCGGCCGAGTGACCACAGGTGAGTAATGCACCTGCCTGAGCCTCCACGGGGGCTGTGGGGGCCTGGGGTACCTGCTGGGATGTGACAGCCGCTCACTAGGCTGGGCCGGAAGGGACTCCTTACTCTTCCTGGGGTTCCTCCTTGGGGTTCGGGATTTGAGCAAACACGGCTATCCTCAAATGCAACCTCAGAGTAAAGCAAGAAAATGACTGACCTGGGGCACCTGGAGGGCCCGGTGGTCCCATGGCTCCAGGAGGCCCCGGGGGGCCTGGGACAGTGATCGTTGATGACCCCTCTGAAAACAAAGCACAGGAACAGGGACCCTCACTCTTCTTGCTCAGAGGCACTGGGACCCAGGCCAGGCTGTGGGCGGGTCAGGCTGGTGCCACCTGCCCACGTGACCTCTTCCCTGAGAGTCCCCCTGCTGCCAGAAGCACCGACTGGCACTGCCCGAGGGTGCCCAGGCAGAGCCAGGGCAGATGTCCAGGACACGAGAGAGACAGAGGATGACCCCCTCCTGGGCCTGCCTACCTGAAGTCATGATCCTGCCTGGAGCTCCGGGTTCACCTGGGAGAGGAGGAAACGGGAACAGTTATTCCCAGACCAGTCAGCGGCTCCATAAATCATTCCCAAGGCTTCCCGTGGAGTTTGAGAGCCTCCTGCGCCTTGACCCTGGGGCTAAAGGCACTGTAATGAACCGCGGGGGAGCATGCAGGGGTCCTGGGGCCGCATCTGGCTTCCTGGCCCCTTCGGCTCTTGGAGGCAGCCCGCACTCTGAGGAGGGGCTTCCTCTGAGGAGGAGGGAGAGTCTCCCTTTCCGCCAGGCTGGAAGGACGCTGACCGGGAGTCCTCCCCACTCCCACGCTGGGCCTCTCAGGCTCTGCCTCAGATGGAAGAGCCCAAGAGGCCGAGGGACAGAGGCGGAGAGCCTGGGAGGTAGAGCCTGGTCCCCAGAGTGTCCCCAGGCTGCTATTTCCTGGGACGGTAGTGGAGGTTGTGCATAGTAGAAAGGGGGACAGGCTGGGAAGTGGGGGAGAGCCCAAGCTGCACAGAGACTGACAGAGTTCCTTCCTGTCTCTGAGAGGGTCGAAAATGCAAATGTGGGGGTGCCTGGGTGGCACAGCGGTTGGGCGTCTGCCTTCAGCTCAGGGCGTGATCCCAGCGCTCTGGGATCGAGCCCCACGTCAGGCTCCTCTGCTGTGAGCCTGCTTCTTCCTCTCCCACTCCCCCTGCTTGTGTTCCCTCTCTCGCTGGCTGTCTCTATCTCTGTCGAATAAATAAATAAAATCTTTAAAAAAAAAAAAAAAAGAAAATGCAAATGTGGGTGGGAGACTTCCACCAAAAGAGACAGCGGCCTCTGTGTGCTATCCACCATTCCCTGGGGTCAGGGTCAAAAGGAGAAAGCGCTGGTGTTTGCTCTGTTGGGACACACCCCAGTGTTAGCTGAAACGTCCACCTCAGTGCACGGGGCGGGGCGGGGGGGTTCTGAAATCCCTCTTGGACAGGAAGTCACAGGCCCTAGAAGGACAGGGTGACTGGTATCCTCAGGGATCCCCAAACCTAGGAGTCTCTTCCTAAAGGTGCCGTCAATCCATGAAGAGATCTAGAGTCCCCAAGGTCTGTCTGCCTGGGATGTAGGAACTCACTTGTTATTATTTTGGAATTACATTTATTTGTTCCAAAAGAACTCCCTGGCTCAACTAGTCATTGGGAACAGTTTCTGGAAAGTAGTCATTTCATTCTGAGGGTCTCCCCAAGATGATAGTAACTGCTCACAACAGCACAGATCCACACAATGTCAGCACTCAGGAACGCGGCGTCAGAGGGACAGGAGAAAGACTGTCCCTGAGCACTGTTTCCCCCTGGCCTGGCTCGGGGTTGGCATCTAGGGTTGCAGGACTGTACAGTGGCGGAGGAGCGGAGCAGGACGAGCGTGCCCCCTGCATGTAGGGGTACCACACTGGCCCCGGTCGGACCCTTGCAGGGAACTTCCCCTCTTGGAACTCAGACTTTGGCCTCTGAGGGCCATCGAGGTACTCCTCCCCACCTGCGTCAGAGCCCCCGCTAGAAAAGGTCGTGGGGTGTGTGGGCACACGGAGGCCTGTGTGAATGGGGAGGTCCCTGTCCCAGGGAAGCCCAAGCCTGAACAGGGACGTTTTAGAGGCAAGCCAGGAGACAGAAACGCTCTGAGAGGCAGCACCCATCCAGGTCCTCCACCCACGCCTGGAGACATCTGGTACCAGGCAAGGCTCAGGACCACAGGGGGCAGGAGGTGTGGGGTCGGGGCGGAGCTCGAGGATTCAGGGCTCAGTGGATCAGCAAATCCCTGGCTCCCCTGCGTCACTGCCCTCTGCTGAAACCACTAGGTGCCACTGTTGATCCACACTCCAGCCAGACAGGGGCTCCCTCCTGCCCCTCTCCCCCCTCCGGCAAAGATGGCTAGTAAAAAGGAAGAATATCTGAATTGGAAAGTCACTTACCTTTAACTCCTGGGCGGCCGGGGCTGCCAGGAAGTCCTGATGAGATTAAAACAAGTTAGTGCGTGCGGCTGATGAAGGGCCAGCAATTCCAGGCCACTGGGCAGTACCTGAGCTCGTCCCGGGAGCAGCCCCCAGGGCCCAGTGACATCCACAGAGCCACCTGGCTTTGCCTTCTGCTTTAGCCCCCGGGGGGCGGGGGGGAGGCCTCAGGGAGCACTTGCTCTGAGCCCTTCTCCCTCTCGGGGAAGTGGGGCAACCGCTGGGCTTGAGGGAAGCAGAGGCCCACGGACACGGCTTTGGGGGATCCCAGTTGGTCTGAGTTAGGAGCCCCCCCATAGCCTGGAGAACAGCCATGGTCCCCACGCTCCCCAGCAGCGGAGGGGAGTGGGGGCTGGACTGCTTCTGCCCGCCTTTGTCTGCTGAGCCCTACCAGGGAGCATCTGAAGGAGGCGCCGTACACTCACCTTCTGGGGGGGCTACCTGCTGCTTACTTTCATTTAACATCTTTACCTAATTTCCCTTAGAAGTTGGGGGGCCGGGCGCGGTGACAACTTCTCAAATCCAAATGGGTAAACCCCAGTGCAAATGGAGGACAGACTCTGCCTCTGAGCCTGGCCCAGGGAGACTGGGCCCTTGACAGAGGGGACCCCCCCTTCCTGCCCCGCCAGCAGGAGAGGAGGCCTCTGTGGGGCCAGTGCAACCCCTGTGCTTGGATCTTCCACTTGGGGCTCCTGCACCCCGGACCAGGCAGGCAGAACCAGCAAATAATTTAACTTCGGTTCTCTATGCTGCCTTTCTAGATTGTTCTGTGTGTATTTTTCCTTCCTAAGGTGTTTCAGTGTTTCTTAAGATTCGCAGTGAAAGAACCTGAACCAATTTGTGTGGGGGCGTGGCGGGCAGGGCAGGGAGGGCAGGAAACTCTAAGGTGACTGGAGAGAAAGCCGGAAGCAGGAGGCCGGGCAGGTGTCATCTGGAGTTGGGAGGGACTCGATGACTCACCCTGAGGTCCCTGAGGTCCTGTGAGACCTATGGGAAAGAACATGATAGAGAGAGAGAGAGAGGTATGAAGGGCTGAGGAGCCACACCCTTGGCCAAGGGAGGACAGACTCCAGGGTCCTCCCAGCACCGGACAAAGAGTTCTTTGGACTTTGCAGTGACATGACCACTGCTCCGTCAGGCGATGGTTCTTAGCCTGCTTGGGGGTCACACCCTTCGGCATCTAAGAGCCAGGAACTCACCAAGCCCATACACCATGGATCCCCAATGCTGCCTCCCAAGACCCCCTCCCTTGGTGCTCCCTATCTGAGCCCCCCCCCACCCAAATGCTGCCCTGCCCTTGCAGCTCTCTTGGCTTGCTGTGGTCTGACCTCCTGTGGCCTGTGGCTCTTGTTCCTGTTGGGCCTTAAGTGGAAACCCTAACAATGGTCTCTCTTCTCAGACTGAGGGGTATTTGGTGAGGGTCCAGGGATGGCCAGAGGGGAGAAGGCCAGAGGGGAAGCGTTCAGAGGAGCAAGGTATATAGAAATGGCCTTGAACTCTGCAGTTTTTGAGGTTCCTTGCTCCTTTCTAGAACTCCTTGTTTTCTGTTAATCTGTTCATTGTCAATCTCTCTCCTCCAAATTGCCAGAGTTGGTGACTCAGAGGGATCAGGACCCACGGTCCTTGTGCACGGCCTAAGTCAGCCGCTGTGCCGGCGGAGACGCCGGAGGAAAATGGGATAGGGCACACGCACTGGCGTGTACACACAGACGCACACACACCCACACACACTCACGGCGGTGGCTCCCTCGTCCCTCTCTGTTACCTGGCTTTCCTGGGTCTCCAGAAGGCCCTTGCGGGCCGCGGGTTCCAGGCATCCCCATCAGACCTTGTTCACCTAGAGAGGGCATGACCAACATAGAAAGGTTTTCCTTTTAGGAAAGCTGAACAGCCAGCACATCTGAGCCTCTGGTTTCTTGGGGTTTTACTAAGTAACTTGCTAGCCGGGGGAAAGGGGAAGGGGAGTAAGACCTGGGCCTCACAGGGTCCACGTGATGCGTGCCCTGCCGGTGTTGTGATTCAGGGGACTGGGCACTGCCTGCTGGGACGTGGGCAGGGCAGGCCCAGCAGCAAGTGTGAGGAGAGCAGGGCAATGACCCACCTCTTGGACCCTGGTGTCCGTCGGGGCCAGCGGGTCCTAGGAAAACAACCACAGCTCATCAGTTACCCCAGGAGCAACTTCTGGGCCTGCCTCCCTCGAATGCCCTGCAGCGCCTCGGCAGGCTGTCTCCTAGGTGGGAGCCCGCGCGGCCCCTCCCCCAGCCGCCAACCATGGAAGAAGCCGTCTTTGGGACCCCCCTCTGGATGCCACTTTCTCGCTGGCCTCTTCGCCTCAACCAGGAATTGTGTGTTTTCCTGCAGAGGATTAACAGGTCGGCAACCCCCCACCGCCTCCCCAGGGCCTAGTGTGCGACTCTGTGCCCACCAGACACTTAGTATGTGTCTGCCTCCTTCGCTCGAGGTCCTGGGAGTCGAGGTCCTCCAAGTTCTCCTCTCCTCTGCTCTGGACATTACACGAACCTCTGTCCGAAGGGGCGTCCCTCCTGAGACCATGCCTCTTTCTCCCCACCCCCACCTTTGTCTTTCTTCACTCATGTTGTCTCCACATGGAATTTTCCAAACTGACCACGATGAAATCTTCCTACTAAGGCCATATGAAACGCCCCCTCCTTCATCCCTCTAGTTGGAAGGAACCTCTCTCCGCTGTGTCCTCAGAGCACTCTGTACCTTTCAGGGCACCTGTCACCCCATACGAGCTTTATCTCCCCTTGTGGGAGGTAAAGCGTCGGACTTGCCCCACAGGGCATCCTGTGTACGTTCAGAGCTTCCCCTCGCTGTTAAATGAACAAGGAAGTGAACACACCACATCCCCCCTGGTGGAGCTTCGACCCTTTGGGACTTGGTGCTAAATGCTCAGCCCTTGGAGGGTCCGTGGCCAGCTTCCATGTCCTGGGTGACAAGCACCGTGCTGAGCATCAGAGAAGGCTTACACGCTGGATCTGTCTGACACCAGCTCTGGAGTACAAGGGCTGGCCTGGAACACGACGGCTTCCAAAGGACCTCGATACTCATCTGTCCTCCCCAGGGCCCAAGTGGCTTAGAGGCAGGGACCAGTGTGGATGGGCCACCAACCCCCCATCAGTGAGAAAGCCAGAGACGACTGCCCACGGGCCTGCACACAGGCCTTCTGCCAGGGGCCCACGGATTGGAGAACAGGAGAGACAGCTCTAGAAGCAGGCTCTCCACTCTCCGGCCATGACGACTGGCAGGGGGGCAGACCAGCGCACCTGTTCCTTTGGGACACTCACCTACTGATCCTTTAGCTCCAGGCTCACCCACAGCACCAGGCAAGCCTCTCATGCCCGGCTCACCTGCAAAGGAAACGGGCTAGCTGCCTGGAGCCTCCAAGATATGCGTGTTTGACACTTATTGGACGCTCCTCCCTCTCGTCCACCCCCAAGACTGCCACCTGCCCAGCCAGGGAGCTTGAGGTGACAGAGGCTGGGGACACAGCTCTGCTTAGCAGCGACGGTCAGGGTCCTGGGGCGGCGGGTGCGGACGGGCTGAGAGCCAGGCCGGGGCTGAAGGGGCACACGGCTGACTGTTACCCTCCCCACCCCCCGCCGGCACCGCATGGCTCCCCTTGAAGCCCAAGCGCCCTTGCTCCGGGTTCCATTTTCGGTCGTTCAAGTCGGCAGGCAGTTAAGGGGATGGGAGGCTCACAAGGAGCCTGAACGCTCTGCTACTTTGGGAAGAGCTTCATTTTCCCAACTGGATTCCCCCCAAATAATCCAAGACAATCAGACTCCCTCTTCCGTTCCAAACATTTACCGTCTGGACTATACGTACGTTTTGATGCTGCTTTCCAATCCCTTCACTGCTTTATTTTATCTAGTTTTTTTTTTGTTTTTTGTTTGGTTTGGTTTGGTTTTTGGGGTTTTTTGTTTGTTTGTTTTGGATTACAAGTTTTCTGGATATTTTTTAGACAGAAATTCTGTCTCACACTTCGGTATTTCTTTCCACCTCCAGGGCCCAGTGGATTTACAAGAGTCTTTAACGGATCACAGCAGATGCCCATGCAGGACTGACCTGTGAGGCCTCGGGGTCCTTTCTCTCCCTGGTCACCTGAAAAAAACACAGGCAGGGCAGGGGGGCAGGAAGCATCAGTCAGGAGCCAGGAAAATCCCCTCAATCAGCGAGAGGGACCCCCGACGTCCGATAGTTGTCACTGTGCCTGCAAGCCACGGCCAGAAGGATGTTGGCGAGAACTGGGTGAGAGCTGGTGAAGCCGAGGAGCGCGCCTGCCCTCCCCCAGGGTCACCCACAGACCGACCCCAGCCCCTCCTGTCACTCAAGTGGGCACCACAGTGCAAGGAGCGCCAGGCTAGAGGGGACAGGCCTCCACACTGTGTCCTGGCCCCCAGCGGACCACCCGACCGTAGCACTGTGACATGGCTGCTCTGTTTCCCCTCTTCCTGAGTGTCCCGAGGTGAGAGGCTGGGCTAGAATGAGCTCTCAGACACACCCCAGACTCGGAGGCAGGGGTCCTAGCTGGGTTCCTAGGAGTCAGGCAATGATGGGGATGTCTGAGCAGCGGCAACATACCTTTGGGTCCTGGTGACCCCAGAGGGCCTTTGTCACCTGAAAAGGTAATAGACAACTCTGTGTGAAGAGCCCAGGGTGGGGGAGGGGACGACCAAGAAAGGGCAGTGTCTGTGTGTGGAGACAGGCTCTCCTGCCATCCTGACCCCCCCCGCCCCCCGAGCTCACGTACCTGTCAGCCCACATCCACCAGACCCTCCCTGCCCCCCAGACCTCCTCCTATGAGTGAGAGGCATCTACAGGGTGCCACCCCCTTCCCCCCAAGCCCTCTCCCAAGCTTACCTTTGATACCAGGGAGTCCAACTTCACCTCGGAGCCCTTGGGAACCTATAGGGCCTGCAAGCAAAGGAAGCCATGTGGGCAGATGAGCGCCCAGGGCGGAGGGGCGTGTGCAGGGGCACACACAGGTGCACACACACCCTGGGGCAAAGTCAAGGGCTGCTCTCCGCAGATGCCTCCCCACGTCCCTGCTCCCTCGTCCCGGGCCAGCTCCTTGCCCACGTTAACCAGGCCCAGAGGTAAGGTAAGGTAAGGTGGGCTGCAGCTCCAGGTTCCCACAGCAGCAGAGGGGCTCTGGCCCCCAGGGAGGTGGCGGCGTGGGGACTCTGCTCAGGGGCAGGACAGGGACTGCGTGCTGCTGAAGCTGCCAGCTGCCGGAGCCAGGTCGGAATGGCTCTCACTGGAGCCACTGGGAACCTGACCTCAGCTTTAGGAGACACACGGACAGACGGGACTTTTGGGTCTCTCGAAGTCTCACTTTATAACTACTTCTTGCTTTAAAAAGGTTTTTCCCTTTGGCATCCCTTTCTTTTCCCCAGAAATATATTTCCATTTATATAAGCAGCACACTGACCTGGGAGACCCCGTGGGCCAGGAGAACCACTGGAACCTGAGAAGGAGGACAAGACAACCGCCATCAGGGGCAAGGCGCAAACCAGGACATCCGGCCCCGCAGTGAAGAGCAGGCGTGGGGCTCACTTCCCGCTGACCCCTAGTCAGTGGGTCTGAGGAGGACCCCAGTGCAAAGTTCGCCTTAGGGAGGCAGCTGCAGCTGGTGGGATTGAGAGACCCCTGCTTCTTCGAGGTCAGAGTAAAACATCCGGGCCCAGCGGCAGCAGGGAGGAGAGTTGGCCAGATGGGTGTCAAGCTGAGAAGGCCCCATTTGCCCTGAGTTGTCCAGACATGTTGCTTTTGAACGAGTGCTTCTGGGTGCGAGTCAGGTGAGGAACTTGTCTGACTGTGGACTTCCTGACCCATCCACCTACTTAGGACCACATAACAGGGCCACTGAAGAGAGATGGAAACATGGTCCCAAATGTCCATGAAGCCAAAAATACAGCCCCAGTCCTGACCCGCAGGGACTCCTTTGTGGGGGGACACTCTCTGGGCCCACGGTCCCTGCACAGGCCTGGGGCAGTAGCTCAGGGCTGCCGGGATCCCAGTGCCTGGACCTCTGGGAGCCATCCTGGTCCTGGATGTGGCAAATCTGGGTTCTGTCCTGGCACCTGACTTACCTTTGGGACCCACAGAACCTGGGACGCCGGGTGGGCCCTGAACACCGGGTTCACCAGCAGCCCCTGGGGAGAAAGGAGAGGCCCCCTCAGTTTGGTTGCCCACCCAGGTGGGCAGTGTCATTTGGGGGGACACCTCCCAGCCTGCTGGTGGTCTCTGATCCATCTGACACCCCCTTGAGGCCACGAATCTGCACACACCTTCAGTTTCTGCCCTGCCTCTGTGCTCCAGGAGGCCTGGCTGGCACCTGGCAGGGGCTCAGTATTGGTCACCTGGTTGAACAATATTTTTAAGGGAAAGTGAAGCTAAAAATAAAGCTTCTTGCTCCTGATCTTTTGGCATTTTGAGCATTTCTGGTGTCTGTGCTCGGTTTCCCCTGATAAAAGCAGACTCACGGTTAAGAATCTAATTGTAAAATGTTCCCCACCTCCTCCAGGGCTGGGTCTGTGTCTCCTTCCCTGCCTAGTTCCAGCCATGAGAGGTTGGAGTCCCCGCGCCCTACTCTGCCTTCAGCCCGGCCCTGCTCCCTGAGCGCTTCACCTCGGCCCTGACGCAGCGCAGCCCTCCTGGGAAGACCCTTTCTCCCCATGACCACGTGACCACATTCTTCGTGGATTCTGAGCACTGCAGGGTTCTTAGCTTCACACCCGAACCCACAGCCCAGCCCACATCTCTTCGTTAAAGCAGGGTCTTTGCAGGGCCCACCACGGAGCCCGGCTTGAGGCAGGTGCTCAGCAAAGGCGAGTGAAAGGAGAGAGGAAGGAAGAGCCTCTTACCTCTGTCTCCTTTCTCTCCAAACCCAGGAGGCCCTGGTTCACCGCGAGGTCCCATGGGACCTTCTCGCCCTCTCTGGCCCATGGGTCCCTCCATGCCCGGCTCTCCTAAAGGAAGGAACAGCCACCTCAGAGTTAGGGCCCTGTGCCATGGCTCAGGGCTCCGTCGGCTGCATCCCGCCGGCAGAACGCCTGCCTGGAGCCTCCACACCGGTCTCCCGGCTCCTCCCCTTACCCCGCATAGCCCAGGCTCAACCCAGAAGCTAGAACAACCCTTAGGAAATGCAAATGGACCACAACCCCTTCTGCCCCAAACTTGCAAATGGTTTCTTAACTCATTGGGAGGAAAAGCTGAAGTGTTACCACAGCCTCCGAGGCCCCACAAGATCAAGAGGCCCACCGCGCCTCCACCGGACACTCGGGCTTCTGGTGGGCTCCGGCCAGGCCTCCCTCCTCCCCCTCACTGCTCCTTGACCACGGCGCACCCTCGCCCCAGGGCCTGGGGCCGCTCCCTCGGCCTGGAGTGTTTCCCCCCACATTTCCGAGCCCCGGCTCCCTCACTCCCTTCAAGTCTGTTCAAGCCCGTTCAAAAGACACCTTCTCAGTGAGGCCTTCCCTGACAGCCTTATTTAGCTCTACCCCCTCGGGGCTCCCAGCGCCCTGCCTGGCTCTGTCTTTCCCGTTTCACCATCCACGTCTGACCCTGCTCTGTGCTTCACTTATTTGTCATGTCTGTGGGCTTTCTCCCCAACCCGAAGATGAGCGTGGGTTTCTGGTTTGCTCACCAATGTCTCCCCAGCTCCTGAAACAGAGCATGGCACACAGCAGGCACTTAAAAAACACCTACTGAATCAATGAATGAATAAGGCAACACAAGAATGGACAGAGGTTCTTACCCACACTGCCTTTTTGTCCCTTTGGTCCTTCCGGACCCGGGTGGCCCAAGAGCCCAGGGATGCCTGTGGAGATACAAGAATACCTCAGCCCTGTTTTCCCCCAGAACCGGAAGCCAGGGCTGAGCCGCCCGCGACACGAGCAACGTCATCAGAGGTTACACACCTGGAGTCCCAGGGAGACCTCGGTCACCTGTGAGGACAGAGAGAAAAGCAAGAAGTCAGAGGACTCGGGCCTGCTACCTCCAAGAGCCACCAGTAGGACTCAGGTAGGATTGCCGAATTTAGTAAATATACAGGATGCACGTGAACACTGAGTATATTTGTAGTCTGTTTAATACAACATCTACATCGTGAAAAATTATTTATCTGCAACTCAAATTTAACGTCATGTGTTTTATGGCAACCAGAGAGTCAGGGACTCTAGGACCAACCACCCTCATGGCCAGCACGGTCAGGAGGGCTGTGCGGCCTGCAAGCTGGAGGCTTCAGGAAGAGGGTGCATGCAGTGACCCAGGAAGAGAAGTGGAAGGCCATCAGGTGGAGGAACCCCCATTCCTGCACTGGGCTCTCTTGGGAAGAGAGGTAAAGCTGGGGATGGAGGGCCAGCCCTGTCATCTTGGTTCTCAGAATGGACCATGCATGCTGGCCTCAGAACCACCCGGTGATCAAGACCCTAGACTCCTGGAGGCACCCACAGCTGCTGAATCAGAGATTCTGGGAGCGGGGCCCAGCATCTTCTGGCCGTTCTCCTACACACTGACGTTTGTGAGCCCCACTCAGCTAGATCAAGGGGTGCTGCTGTGTCATTGGGATCAGAAACCTCTTCTGCCCACGGGCCTGTCCCACTGGTTGTCAAACTACGTTGCTGAGGAAATAGATACATTTCCTATGGCATGTGAATGTGTGTCACGCAAGTCAGCGCACGACTGTTCCCCAACTAACGCTGTGGGGCCCCTTTTCCTGTGACTGTGTCCTGCCTCCCTGCTACACTGGCCTCTCCCTGAAGGCGGGTGGTGTTGCCCCTACTGGATTCCCCCACAGGAGCCCTGTTTCCCACTGCCGGGGGTCACCTCCAGCCTCCCCCAGCTAAGACCCCTGGGAGCAGACTGCTCACCTGCAGTGGTGGTTCCTGACCTGGGTCATCCCCTCCCCTGGGCGAGGAGAGATCCAATCCCAGAGGATTGGATTCCTGGCATCTGGGATTGGATCCCTGGCAGGGCCCAGGAATCTGTATTTCTAGAAAGCTCCCTAAGGACTGTGTAGAGTAGCAGACCCTTGGGCTGTCCTTTGGAGCTGAGGGAGATGCACGCCCTTGGTGCATTCCGAGTCCTTGTTAGGGAAGTCCCGAGACCCCTGAGGAGGGACGAGGGACAGTGCTGCCCCAGAGACATAGAGCACTGCTTTGTTACCAAACCCCTGACTCCAAAAGCCCAAGGGTCTGCAGGTCCTACACGTGGAGAGTTGGCCAGGAAGACAGGGTGTGTGGGACTCCGACCCTAGCCAATTGCCTTAAACCAACCCTTACTAATATTTCAGGGCAAAATCGCCACATTTGATTTACCTTTAGGGCCTTGACTTCCCATGTCACCTAAAATCAGAAAGATACAAAAACTGTGAGATGGGGTGAGCACCCCAGGGCCATTCTCAACCGTCCTGACAGATACGGTAAGATGTTTCCACTGCTCATCCTTCCGTTTGGAAAATTTCCACCCAGAAACCCCCGTGCAAGGGCAGGAAAAGAGACTAGGATCAGGGCTCAGTCTACCCAGTACCTTTCGGGCCGGGGCTTCCTCGGAGATTTCCTACAAGGGAAGGTACACCTGGAGTTAGTGGCACATCTTGTGTGGGCCACACACGTGCACACACACAGACACACACGAGGGGGACTGCCGTGCTACCGGGGAAGAAATGGAGGCAGGCACTAGCACCCAGACTCTAAGGTGGACTAGCTGTGTGACCTGGTGCCATTCTCCTAGACCGGCCTCAGTGTTCCCTCCCAGTCCCCAGGCGGACCCAACCAGGAGCGAGGAGCGTGGGAGGCCGGGGCTCTGCCCTGCGCCGCGCTCACCGCTTTCTTGTTCTGCCATCAGCCTGTCCCTCACGAACAGCCAGAGTTCCTCCTGACTGTGGCCGTCCAGCCCCAGCTTCCCCGCGCCTGCTCCCGCGCCCGGGGCAGCGCCCTGCAGCCGGTCCTTGCTGGCGCGCTCCACCGTGTCCTTGTAAAGCAGCACGCCGCCCCGGCTCTGCTCCAGCGCGGCCACCCGCGCTTTCAGCGCCCGTACTTCCTCCGCTGCAACGGGGGCGGTGGGGTGGGGGGACGGGGCGTCAGCCGGGCCGGGCGCGCCCCGCCTGGGACTCTAGGGACATCTTGATGGAATCCGTCCAGAGGGCACCTGTCCCGACTACTGCTGGAGAAACCTGGCCTGGGAGTCGGCCTTCATGTGAGGTTGGGACAGCGCAGGCCCCCTCCTCCTCCCTGGGGCGGGGCCCAGAGGCCACGCAGAGACCCACACGGGGCGTGGGAAAGGTGAAGAGCCAAGGGGCTACAAGAAGGCCCGGCCTGGTCAGCAAGGGCAGCCAAATGCTTGCCTAGCAGGCTGTTCAGGGACTGCGGGCCCGGGCTGGGAGCCACACCGGGACACCAGCTCGGCTGCCCAGCGGCTTTGGGACCCCGGCCAGGTGCTTCTGGAGCCTCAGTTTGCTCATCTGCAGTAACAAGGGGTCTGCACCCATCCTCTCTGGTCCCTTCCTCCTTCACACTCGGGATGTGCGGACTGCACGGGCAGTGGGGCCTGTCGCCCGGCCCCCGCTGTCACGTACCTAGAGCGATGAGGCCAAAGAGCAGCCCCAGGAGCAGCAGCCAGGTGAGCAGCAGGCCCAGCAGCCACTTCCACCAGCTGCAGCAGGAGCCGCAGGGGCACCAAGCTGGCGCCGCCCCCCACGGGCCCCCGCCGCCCCCGCCGCCGCCGCTGCCGCCTACACCGCCAACGCCCCGGTGCTTGTAGTTGTGGATTTCTGTGGACGACAGAGGAAGGGGAAGGGGAATACAGCAGGCTCGTGCCTCTTTGCTCCAAATTCTCTGGCTTTTGGGGACTTCCCAGGGGCCTGAGTGAATGCTGGTCGGGGCGGCAGCGCCATGGAGGAGGAGACTGGCTCCCAGGGGAACATGAGGCCCTGGCTGGCGAAGAGCACCCGCTGACCAGCCGGGTGTGCGCCAGCAGGAGTCCCTTCACCTCGGCTTCCTTCCTTATAAGATGGGGTTAAAAGCCTGCCTCCTCCTCAGGAAGTTGTTGAGGACGGAAGGCACGGAAGGTGGTTAGCACAGGACGCAGCGCGGAGTTTAAAAAGCTGGATAACGACCACGGATTTGCTACAACCTCCTGCATCTGATGATGGCCAAACCCAGAGCGCTCCCACTGCTCCTTCTTTGTAATCCCTGCGGTGCCTGGAATTACACTCAGCACCTAAGGCGGGAGGGGGGGGCAGGAAACTTTTTTTTTTTTTTTAGTGAAAAGGGTTTTTAGTGTCTACAATGGACTATGACCCTTGCCTATTTCTCTCTCAAGACTGTGGAAGCAAGTGAGTTAAGAGTAAAGGGCTGGAGATGTGCGTGGGGTCTCAGTGGCGCTCTGAAGCCCAGGCAGGGGGTTCTGCGAGACACAACGGGGGCTCCTGGCCTGCTGGGAGACCCTGCGCCCTGGACGCCACCCAGAGCTGAGCGCCTTCTGCAGGCCTGCTCCAGCCCTCAGCCTGCGTCCCCTGCTGCCTCTGCCGCCCTCCACCCTGCTGCCTTCAGGCCTTCAGGGGAAGGCGTGGCTGCAGGTGGGGGGAGGGGCGGTCATTTGTTCCATTCATCACCACCAACCCCGTCAGCTCCTGTCCCTGCAGGACCTGCTGGTGTCACCCACCTGCAGAGGCGGCCTTGCCCTTGGTGGACACAGTCTTCACATCTCCTGGAAGGCAAACACCGAGAACGCAGGTTTGGACCTGGGCTTTTCAACTACAGGAGCACACAGGATAGCCTGTGAGCTGACTGTGGGCAGAACTTGAGGGAAATATGCCATCCAAGCAGCACCAGGCAGCGACACTCACTCACTCAGTCCTCCTGATGGGGTATTTGCAACAATTCCATCGAGAAAGACATGGCTTGACAAGCAATTAATGGGCGGGGGAAAGCAGGGTCTTAACCTTCTTGTGACCTTCAATCTTTCAAGCCCAAGACATTTTTGGAGTTCCACGTTAGGGGTGACATTCACATTCAAATGATAAATGTGCTTATGAGAAAGGACTTTTGATTTCTTGGTTCAGGGACTGTGAACACAGTCCTCACCTGGGGCGGGGGTGGGGGGCTAGCGCAGGAGCCCCTCCTGCTTATTGACCACTGACTGTTTCTGGGCATGGGTGAAGTTTCCTGGGAAAACTGTTGACAGCTTTCA
Source organism: Ailuropoda melanoleuca (assembly GCF_002007445.2). Taxonomy (NCBI): domain Eukaryota; kingdom Metazoa; phylum Chordata; class Mammalia; order Carnivora; family Ursidae; genus Ailuropoda; species Ailuropoda melanoleuca. The sequence goes on from NC_048223.1 coordinate 104,931,981, forward strand.
TCGGATTTTGGAAAGGCTCTTTTGTCTCCACAGCCCCACTTCTACCCCTAAAATGTAAGTCTTCAAAGTAAGCATTTCCTTAGCGTCAGGCCTGCTGAAGACGATAATGGATTGCATTTGCATTTTGAAAAGATGTTCTAGGACCCAACTTTTCTCTTCCTTTACTGACCGCCCTGAAATCAGTGATCTGGGGAGAGTCTACACAGCCCAGAGCATGCGGAGAAACGCAGTTAATGGGAGAGAATCCAAATATTTGGGAAGGAAAAAAATAAACATAGCAAGAGCTTTGTAAAGCATTTAGTAGTAGTTCTGAAAATGATGGGAGTAAACAGAGAGAAACAATCCCACCGGAGACGTCGGACACACCCCGGGAAAGCGTCTGCTGCAGGCAGTCACCCACACACACGCACCCACGAGACCACTGTGGGGCCAGGGCCTGGCTCTCTGCATTTCTAACAGGCTCCTGGGTGGCGCCTGTCCCGCAGGGCCAGAGGCTGCGCTCTGAGTAGCGAGGTCTCGGAAGATAAATGAGAGGCACACAGACCCAGGTCAGAGGGACAGCCTCAGGCCTCCTCTCACCGTTAGCTTCTGACACCAGGCACGTGTCCGTAGTGTAGGCAGCTTGCTTTTCCTTCTTGAGGGTATCATCTGAAAAAGAAGCTGTGCGCATGGGCCATGATCATCCGGGGTATTCTGTCCTCAGTCCCCGCCTGCCCCAGAGCGGCTCCTGCGTGGACCCTGGGTAGGAAGGGGGCCCAGCTTTCCTGGGTTAATCTCCCACGTCTGTGCTTGCGCTTACACTTCCTGTTGCCCAAAGACCCCTCTGGGAGTGTTTTGCCAGAATTTTCCTGAATGTTTATCTAGATCCTGGAACACACTATTCAGGCGGGCACTCTTCATTTGAATGGGGGGACTGTGGTTTTCTTATTAAAAGGTCTCAAACCACCATGCTGGGACATTCGGTCTCCTGCAGGGTCTGCCTTTCTTCTGAAACCTATGTAGCGCGACCCCCTCCCCCCTCGTACTTGCAGTGATGCTGGCCGGGGAAGCAGTGAAGACCTTCCCGCTGTCCTTGGTCATGATCAGCAGTTCCATCTCCTTCTTGGCCGGCGTGTTGTCTTTCTCCAGGATCAGGAATTTGCAGTCCTTGTGCAGGAGATCATCACTCTGGACATTTGTGGTACAGGCTGGGGAGAAAAGGAGCCGATAAGGAGGATGACAAGGGAGAGGGAAGAAATGAGCAGAAGAGAAAGGAGGAGGAAGAGCAGAGCTGAGAGGGAAAGAGAGAGATCAGTGGGTACGTCTGCGGGCCTCCTGCTCTTGCTGACAGGGGTTACTAAGAAGCCTCCTGGGGACCAAAGGCACTCTCCCCTGCCTGGCTGGGCCTGGCCATCAGGAGGTCAATGCCAGAAGGGCTGGGCGGCTGACCTCTGATGCTGTCTTCCCACCCGGATGTTACAGGATCTTTAGAGAAAAGACCACAGTCCCCTCGTCAGGCAGGCATGTCTTTAACATGATGGGTTCATTTCTATCCTTCAGCCTCGAGGGTTCCCATCCTGGAGGCCGGGGGCGGGGGGTTCTTCCTGACCACCTGGTCTAATGTGCACACACTCCTGTCTCTTGGGAGCCGCCCATTTCTTCCAGGGGGTGTTATTCTCTGCCGTCCCCTCCTGTACTTGTCTCCTTGTCTACCCGTCCTCTCCCCTGCAGCGGTCAGCCTGGTGAGCGCGGGCGTCTAGTCGCCTTGATCGCGCCTGTGCTCTGGCACGGAGACAGCGTCTCCTACAAAGCAGGTGCTCAGTAAATCTTTATTGAATCAACAAATTGTCGAATAGAAGGAAGCAACAGGATCAGAGCGATGGAGGAAAGAACACCCCAGCTGCGCTGAGCCCAAGTGGATAAAGGACCTGTTGGAAGTGTCTGTGGTGGGGTGGTAGCTTCTAAGGGGCTCCCTGGTTCTTAGCCTGGGGGACACATAACAGAAGCAGGCTGGGGGCTTCCAGACACCGCTGGGGACTGGCGTGCAAATGCCTGACCTTAGGCAGGTGTGGAGGGTGGAGCTCCCTGCCCCAGCCCCTGGACAGGAAAGCCAACGTAGGGTCAGGGGCACACCCATCTCTGCTCCGTCATGACAACTGGGAGGACTCTGGGGTGAGTCACAGTTACAGACCTCAGACGGGCAATGGGTTCTACCTCTCCTCCCATATAGCAGGTGGCAGTGCGGAGCACCTTTCCCTCTGCACAAGCCTCCCTCGGCACCCGGGGACAGCGCTCACCCGCAGAGGTGGACACGCCAGTGCTCACGGCGGCGGGGCTCTGGGGCAGGTTCTTCTTCACACCATACGCTGCAAGAAAGGAGCCACTGAGCGAGCAGGGCCAGGGTGAGAGGGCGGCTCCACGAAGCTCAGAAGCAGCCTGACCAGCCCTCGCAGCCAGGCAGCCTCTCCAGGTGAGAAGAAGAGGACAGTAAGAATAATAAAATGAACAATAATAGTGAAGGCAACTCTCTCCAGCCACAGGGGCAGTAATGAATTTAGATGAACTTTTCTTTGGTGTAATCCTCATCCTTTTAGAACTATTCCAAAATTCCTCCTCCTCCATGAAGTCCTCCTAGGATTCCTTCCCTTCGGAACTCCTATAACCCTAACACCTGCTCTGTATAACTGGATTCGTCCTGTCTTGTAAGATGCCCAGTTGTTTCATGTGTATTAGACTCTCTACGCCCAGTAAACAGTAAGCAAGCTGAGGGCAAAGGCTAAGGTCCACACCTCTTCTGCTCCCCCTGCCCAGGCTTGCACAGGGATGCACCATAAAATCAGCCTGACCTGGGCCAGTGCAGCAGTGAGACAGGGATATACAGGTGACACTCCATAGCATGGGCTCCCCTGTGGTGTCCCTCATGTCTGAGCCAGCAAATGACAGAGGTTGGCATCTCTAGGTTGGGAGGTGGGGGGCTGCTTTTTTGGTGAGAAAGGTTGACTGATTTTTAGAGACATTTTGGTCCCTCCAGTTCAGTTACTGAAAAGGGAGATTGTGAGTTACAGCTGCCAAGAGGTGTCCCCGCCGGGCCGAAGCGCCACACCTTGGCTACAGACCTGCGGAGGCGGTGGCCGTGCTGTGGGACAGGGTGGATGAGCTGGGTGCCAGGTTGTTCTGCACGCCGAACACTGTGAAAGCAATGGAGGACAGGTGAGCATGGCGGGGGGCAGGGGGGGAGGCTTAGCTCAAGGCAGCCCCCGGATCCCCCCCCATCACTTCCATGATGGAGGCCTTTGCACAGGACAGATTCTCCAGCGTTCCCAGTTCTCCCATTACGAGGGACACCAGGAGGTTTTCATGCCCCATCACGCTTGGGGGCAGAAAGGACATTTCTGCGGAAACCACTGTTTTCCTCAGCAGGAGGGAGGATTGCTAACTTTTTAAGCAAACGTTCTGAAAAAGGCGACGCAAGCTGGCAGGCACTGACCTGAGGAGCAGGTGCTGACCCCGGGGTGCAGCGTGGGAGAGCAGGATGCCATGTTGTTTGGAACTCCGAAGACTGCAGGGGAGGAGGAAGGCCAGTGAGAGGGATGTCGGGCCCAGAACTTGGAGAGGGTGGGTGGGGGACAGGGGCACAGAAGCCCCAGGAGGAAGGGCAGGGCTGCATTACTAGGTTTTGTTACATTGCTGGTTTTAGGAAAATCTTGGGCTCTTGCCTTGCAACACAGAACCAAACTGTCTGTGGTGTGCCTTGGGTCCTAGCCAAGGGATGGTCCTGGGGTGGTCAGGCCTCAAGTGGACACGGCGTCCAGACAAAGCCCCTCTTGTGAGTCACCACTTCGCAGAGAAGGCATCTGAAGCCCAAAAAAGTTAACTGATGCGCTCATGGCCCAGTTTTATCCACGTGGAGTGAAGCTAGGTGCTACCCTGTGCTACGTCGTCCTTCGTAGAGCAGACCCACCAAGACAAACACCTGGATACTGAGCTCAGCTGGGAAAACCTTGGGACGCCAGAAAGCCCCTCGGGGTGGGTGGTTCAGTGCTGAAGCATCTGCCTTCGGTTCAGGTCGTGATCCCAGGGTTCTGGGATTGAGCCCCGCATCGGGCTCCCTGCTCAGCAGGAAGCCTGCTTCTCCCTCTCCCACTCCCCCTGCTTGTGTTCTCTCTCTCTCACTGCCTCTCTCTCTCTCTCTAAATAAATAAATAAAATCTTTAAAAAAAAAAAGCCCCTTGGGGAAGCCATGGGGAGGGTCAACACCAGAGGGGTCCCTTGGCTCTAGGTAAGGGTGCCAGGGGCTCAGGGGTGGGAGGGGAAGTGCCCTGTACACGTACCGGATCCTGCAGAATAGGCGTTGGTGTTGAGGAGGGACGAGCTCTGGGTTGTCACGTTGTTGTGATAGGTCCCCATGGAGGACCCGGCCGGCAAGGTGGAAGACCACATGTGGGAGGGAAGGTTGGCGTCCAAGATGGTGGCATCATAGGTGCCGGACACTGGAATCGGACAGGCACGCCCACACCCCAGTGAGAGACGAACCGGCACTCTGTGCTGGGGTGACCCGGTGGAGCGGGGGTGCCAGCACTTTCTCCTGGCTTTAGTCCTGAAGGTCCCATGGCCGGGAACTCCCTCAGTCCAGGGAAGTTGGTCAGCCCACTTCCATCCAAAACCTTGGAGCTGGTGAAACCTTGATCTCTTGTATTAGAAATTCTTGCTGGCTCTTGGTGAAATCTGAAGTAGGTCAGTTTTACTCTGGGGTCTGCCTATTTTTCCAAGATCCCCTTCCCACTCCTGGTGTGCCAGAGTGGTGGGGACCAATGGCCTCTCCATCTGTTGCTGATTCCACCTTCCCAGATGCCTGGGAGCCACAATCCCACACAGACTTCTAGGTACACGGCAGGCGCAGACAGCAAAGGCCTGGGTGGGTGACCACCCTGCGCCGAGGGCAGCCTCCCCTGGAAAGCACCCGTGACCATCCCCACGTGCCCACCGGACCCAAGGGCCACTCCGCCCCAGCGAGGGGGTTGGTGCTCCTTCAGATCTGAAGCCGATCCTGCCTCTTCACTGTGCAAGGGGGAGCTGGCCATGCAGGTCCGAAAGACTGCCCCGAGGTTGGAGGTTTGGTTTTATATTTACAAGACAAGAGAAAGGTCGGATCTCAAGGATTTTCTCTTCTTTCCAGGAGTGAAAGACAGAAAGCTCTACATCATAGCACCACGGGCTTCTTTCCTCCTCTGGCTCCGAGGATCGGCTCTTCATCTCTCTGCCCCCCACCCCCGCCCAGAACCCACCTTGCACTTGGTAAGCATGTGATCTCAGAGGGTTCCACAACACCCATCCTACGTGACTGTGATCTCCTGGTTATGGGTCTGGCTTCCCCCAGAGGCCCTCACCTCCACGACTGGTTGTGTCTCATCTGTCTGGCTTCTCCTCAGTGCCACATAGAGGAGGCCCAGAACATTCACTGAATAAATGAATGAAAATACTACAAGTGCCCCCTGTAGTCTTCATTTGGAGAACCCAGGCAACACATTCCCAAGAGAGGTCAAGAATGTCCTGGGCGAGAATCTCTGGGATCCAGAGCCCAGCTACATGCTCACGGGATGGTGGAGCAGACAGGGTGCAGCCCACGAGGTCACGCAGCACGAAGCGCGACCGCTCGGTACCTTGTGAGGTCGCGGCTGAATTCCAGGGCCGGGGCAACTCAGCCCCCTCACTCCCTTCCCTCCACGGCAGCCGGGACCCCGGGACTCACCCGACTGGGAGCTGGCCGTCACCATTTTGGTCTCCACCATGCCTTTCTTGGGGATGGGGAGGGTGTTGGAGGAGTTCCGGGTGGGGCTCACGCTGGCTGAGCGGCTCCCCTTGAGCAGACGCTTAACATCATCCAATTCCGTCCCTGTAAGGTAATCCCCGCATTCCCATGAGGCCCAGGAGTCTCTCCCGAGTCCAACCGCAGTGGGAAGAACATTAATGGTATCCTGCATAGGAGGGGGGACAGCAACCGCTTCACATGCTGGGATATTTTTGGTCAGCCTTACAATTTTTGCATTTTGTCAATTTAGGGCACTTATCAAGCTGGTACTTTTGTAGTATTAATGGCCTCATCAATACAGCGCCTCCACGGAGAGGTCCTCGGCTTAGATTTCCTAATTAGACCTCATCAGGCACCACAGGGAGAATTCTGTGGCTGGAAGACCCGGTCATCCTGGATTGGGGGACTCAGGGATTTACACCCAGGGCAGTGAGACAAACCAGATCCCTTGAAACAAATGGTTCAACAGTGGGCTCATCCCCTGCCAGGGCACCTCGAATGCCAGGTCCCTGACCTTGTAGGCTCTGGAATGTCACAAGGAATCTGTGGCCCATAACTCCTTAACAGTCTGCTGCTCTGCGTGAGTTCAAGTCCATTTGGCCACTATTACCTGTTCGTAGGTCACCGACGGATGCCAGCTCCCTGTGCCTCCCCACGGGACAAGTTAGGAGAGGAGGAAGGTATCATGCGAGGGCAGCGAGTAAGAGACAGATAGGTTTGCACACAACACGTCCCGGAGGACTGCCCAGGCACCCCCTTCCCCAAAAGCTCCATCCTTGGCTCAGCCCCGCCCAGACAGGAAGGACTCTGGGGAGACAGCATCGGAGCCCCATGGCCCAGGGCACGGAGCTCTCTGGGCCATCCCCTGTCTCTGATTCCTGGGCCAACCAACCCGGCTCCTTCTCCTCCTACTCCTTGTACTCGGCTTCCACCCTATCAGTCGAGTTCATTTCAAAATGTCAAATCACAGGGACTGGGAAGTTCAAACTCTCTGGGGCGCCTGGGTGGCACAGCGGTTAAGCGTCTGCCTTCGGCTCAGGGCGTGCTCCCGGCGTTATGGGATCGAGCCCCACATCAGGCCTCTGCTATGAGCCTGCTTCTTCCTCTCCCACTCCCCCTGCTTGTGTTCCCTCTCTTGCTGGCTGTCTCTATCTCTGTCGAATAAATAAATAAAATCTTAAAAAAAAAAAAAAACCTCTCACACTGCACTTACTTCTGATTCTTCTCCAACCTTATGTACTCTATCGGGTCCCCTCCTGCTCCTGTTGCTGGGGCCACACTGAACTTTCCTCCAATGGCTGAGCATAGGTTCCTCAAATGTCTTATGTCAGGGCATCCCACAAAACCTTCAGTCTCCTTTCAAGGGACGCTGACCCAGGAGGGTTTCTTTGGCTCCCTGCTCCTTCAGCTTCCAGAAAGGTCATGGTGGGTTGGTTTACTACCACCCTATCCGCAGCAGAGAACAGGAGGAACTCAGCTCCTGACCCCTGGCACCTCAACCAGGGTCCCTCTCACAGAAGACCCTTTGACATGTTTGATGATCGAGTGACCCCCCCCCACACACACACCATGGTGACCCTGGATTCCCAGATCCTTTGTTTTCAGACAGACGGTGACCACTTACATCGGGTAGAAGGGGACGCGCTCTGCAGTCGGACTCGGATTTCACTTTCTGTACAGGGAAGACATGGAGAAGGTATAAATGAAGGGGCTTGGATCACAGAGCCCGACCCTGAGCTCTGAGCAGCAGAAAGAAATGTGGGCGGCTCAGAGACCTGTCCTGGGAACAGGAAACCTAAGTGTGTCCAGAACAAGTGCTGCTTAAAAGGAGAGGCCCTGTCCCCACCCCCCAACCTGCCCACTGCACACCTCCCAGCACCTAGAGATGCCCTGATGAGATGGCAGCCTGAGCGGGAGGCTCGATCACCAGCAGCAATGACGGACCCCTTTCCCAGGGCCCATCTCCCAGCTGCTCAAACCAAGCTGCTCTCCTGCTGCCTGGGTCTCTGATGCCTGGGAGAGAAATCTAAAACCCACACCTTCTACTTAGCCACTTGCGCCTCCTCTGGGCAGGAAACAGATGGTTTGACATTATCAGTTAGCTTCAGGTGGCCCGCTGACATCTCTCAACTATTAGCCTAAAGTTGTGGGTGGTTGGTGTGTTCCTAACTTATGAGTTACTGATGCAATAAGGCCCCTGGAAGTCTAGAGTGATCACGGAGAGCTACCGGAGCCCGGGCAGAATTCTGCCTTCAGCACAGCCTGGACACGCTGCTGCTCCCACCCTCACCAGATGCATCTGGGCCAGCTCTCCCCAGGACCCCATTTCCCTCCTAGAGCTTATCCTTATGCATGGGCAGACGTGCACTGGGCAAAACTGTCATGGACCCCTCTGTCCCCTGGAATAATTTGAAAAAGAAGGACTGGGGCGCCTGGGTGGCACAGCGGTTAAGCATCTGCCTTCGTCTCAGGGTGCGATCCCAGCATTCTGGGATCGAGCCCCACATCGGGCTCCTCTGCTAGGAGCCTGCTTCTTCCTCTCCCACTCCCCCTGCTTGTGTTCCCTCTCTCGCGGGCTGTCTCTCTCTCTGTCAAGTAAATTAATAAATTAAACCTTTAAAAAAATTTAAAAAAATAATAAAGTGTACAAAAAAAAAGGACTTTTGTTCATTTTTCACTACATAAAGGCAATTACAATGCATCTTGTTAAAGTCAACCAGGAGATTCCAAGTGAAACCAGATGTTGGCCAGCACTGTCATAATCCACAGAACGAACCACTCCCCAGGCAGTTACCAGGTGTTTGTGTCCTTGCTTCCACTTCATGTTACATCAGTGCCCCAAACTACCCTTCCCATCCTGATGGGGCCCACGGAAGAGTCCCAGGGCACTGTAGGCTCCCTGAAAGCAGGAACCATGCCTTGTTTATGCTTCTCCACTCCTCCCATTTTCTGGCTCAGGTCTAGACATGCATATTAGATGCTCAGGAAAAAACTTGTTGATGACCTGAACCGAACGCAGCCACAGAGCTCACCTCGTGTTTGGCTCCTTCCTCTAGTTGAAGAAGATGCTGAGGAACAAAGAAAAGTAATCTTAGGCATAGAAGAGGTGGCACACTAGGTATTTTTGACCTGGAAGGAGGTCTGTTTGAGTGGGGAGAAGAGAGAGCTTTCATTGTGCGTTTATATCCAGATGGGAGCCTTCCCCTAGGTCTCTACTAACACTGTGTAAAGCCTTTGTAAAGGACTCCAAACTGAGTGTCTTGCCCTGCCTTCTTCCCGGAGCTCAAGCCCTGTGCCTCCCACTTCCTCCTTGGGAGCCCCGCCTGGAAGCTCGGCTTCAGGACCAGATGACGGAACGTGGACAGTGGAGGCCCCCACCTGGCTTCCAGAGTTCAATCACTGGCCCCACAGTGAACCGCAACCACCTGAGTTTGATCATGGATGCTTAATAACGATGACCACATAGCCACAGGGCAGAGTGAGTTTTGCAAGGCTCTGATGCATTTAGAGCGCTAGCGAAATGAAGGTTAAGTTAGCTCACACGTTAGCGTTAACGAAACTAATCATTTGGAAGCCTAGTCATAGTTGTTGGGGCTGGTGGTCTACACCAACCAAATATATTAAAAAAACAAAAACCAAATAAACAGCCAGATCTTCCCTTTAGCTTTTTGTTAGAGACTGCCTTGGTCTTCCTGCTGTATGCAAAGAAGTAAAATTATAATCACTGTACAATGACCATATCGATTCATATGCACGGTGCGACTCCCAGAACATGGACCACAAACTCGAGGCCAGGTGAAGAGACAGCCCGGGGTTTCGGTTGGCATCAAATGTGCCCCTTTGCAGCCCGCTGCGGCAGACGTGCTGGGATGTTCGCCACGGGCGATGCGAACCCCTGCTCCTCTTTGCTGGGAGGTCTCTGCGCATCCCGTGGAAGGACAAACCCTACAATTGTTGCCTGGCCTTAGGGGCTCCCCTGTCCTAGTGCGAGTCTCTCGTGGGACTAACTTGCCATTTCGGTAGCTTCACAAGCATCAGCTAAGGCAGCCGACAGAAAAACTGATCAGCAGGGGTCAAAGTCCTTTCAAAGGAGCCACTGAACTCACAGTGTCCCCCCACCCCTGACCCCAGGCATTTCCCCAGAACCTTTGACCCTCCCTTCAGAAAATGAGGAAAGCACCTACCGAACTCCTTCCGAGGGTACTCCGGAGAAGAGTTGCCACTGGAGCTCCCTGCAGAGCGAGAAAACCCTTAGTACACATGGCCACGCGAGGCGGGGCTCCGGAGGAGGAAGGAGCGCAGCGGCCCCGTCTGAGCGGCCAGGAGGACGCGGTGCCTGGCGGCGGGCTCGCTCCTGAAATAGGCCAGGCCTGCTGGATGCACTTGTGGCCGTTCACCCTGATCACTGATCGACTTCGGGTGGCGAAGGCTTTGGACACAGGAAACCAGGAGGTTTGCTTCTCTTTTTTGTTTTTAAGCCCTTGACTGAGTTTTCCCAGTACTGGTGTTGGTGAAATAAATGTGCTGTCAGCACTGGAGTGTCACGGGCCTTGTGAAGCACGTGCCGAACGTGGACCCCATTACAATGACGGCACCAGCCCCCAGGAAGGCCTTGCATCTCACAGCGCTGTGGTGACACAACCCGCCTCCCCCCGATTTTGCTCACACCCTCCCCCATGACCCCTGGCAGCTCTGGGTCTTAAATCACGTACTGGGGAGTCCATCCCTCAGTCCTGCTTCACCACCACGACCCATTCTCCAGTCATGGTCAAACCCACTGCTGCCTGGCTCGTCTGTTTCCCACCAGACTTCTCAGTCGCCAGGCACTGCGGGGACTTTAGGAACTGAACCCAAATGTCCTCCTCCCGACTCCTGCTTCTTGACCCCGAGCTTGTTCCTGCACTGACTTCCAAGTCTCTGCCTGGGTCCTGCTCTCCTCCCCCCAAGACTCCTCTTTCTCCTGTGTGCTCTGGCTCTTCCTTCCCCTTCATCCCCAACTGTATCTTTCTTTGCTTCCTTCTGCTTTCATGTTCCTTCCTTGGCTGGTTCCTTAGTTTTCCATCTGCTATTAACACCTCTTTGTAAATGGCTCCGAACGGGGTATCCTGCCCGACTTCTTCCCAGAGCTCACATGCTGTGCACCCCACTCCCACTCCCTGCTTGGGACCCTCACCTGGGAGCATTACTGGGCTCGTGCACGTGGGGCCTGCTCCGGCGCCCCCTCTCAATCGCTGGCACCATCGTGGACCCAGACACCTGTGCTTGAGTCTCAGGGGCACAGACTCCTTCCCCTCCCTCTCCCCTCATATTTAATCAATTGTCAAACATCAGTTCCGTCTCCCACTCCTCGTTTCCTCTCCCATTGCCACCGCCCTAGTCCCAGCAAGTTTGCCCTTGACTACAAGCATCATCTAATCTGTCACCATGTTCAGCCTCTTTCCTGCACATGGCTTCCGGAGTTCTTGTCCTGGACCTCAAAGAGGACCGACTCTCTACTCAAAAATCCCAGTGGCTTTTCACTGTTGCAGAATAGAGGCCAAACATCACAGGCCAGTCCTGAATCTGAGCCCCTCCAGCTGTGTTCACGTCAGCACCACCCTGCCTGCTGTGTGCGGAGTGGGCCCACCGCAGGCTGGAGCGCCCCCCTCTCCACCGGCATCAAACGTCACACATCTTGAAGGCCCAGCTCAGGGGTCACCTCCCCACGGAGTCTTCCCTGAAGACTCAGCCGGAAACACTCATCCCCTTCAACTTTACATCCCAGTTTTTATCTGTCAGCTTGCTTATTTATTAGACCAGAGGCAACTTGAAGACAAGAGCCATGTCTAATTCATTTATCCTTTTTTAAAGGATTTGTTTATTTATTTTATACATAGAGAGAGAACGTGCAAGAGTGAGTGCATGTGGAGAGGGGTGGAGGGAGAGAAATCTTAGCAGACTCTGCACTGAGCAGGGAGCTGGATGCAGGGCTCGATCCCAGGATTCTGAGAATTGACCTGAGCTGAAACTAAGAGTCAGGCACTTAACCGACTGTGCCACCTAGGCGCCCCTCACGTCTAAGTCATTTAAGTGTTGTTGGAGAGGAAGAATTTCCTCTACCCTTCAGGATTTTTCTAGCTGGACTAAGAATCAAACTGACATAAGACAGATTAACAGGAGAAAGAAGAAAATCAAGTTCAGTTTTGTACATACAGGGAATCCACATAGACATGGAAATTCCAGAGACAGGCAACGTGAGGCTTGTGTGAGCTGAGGAGAGGGGTAGGGGCCTGAGGATACAAAGGGCAGAAAGACCACTATGAGCAGGAAGGTGAGAGGAGATGGTTGGAAAACAAAGATTGCCTTATGTATGTGTCTTAGGTAGGGGAATCTCTGTTAATAGCTCCCTTCTTCGTACAAGCAGGCAGTTGAGGGGGAGGTAAGAGCTCTTCCTGAATCTGCTGGGTTTTGACTGCATTTTTTTTTAAAGATTTTATTTATTTATTTGACAGAGATAGAGACAGCCAGCGAGAGAGGGAACACAAGCAGGGGGAGTGGGAGAGGAAGAAGCAGGCTCATAGCGGAGGAGCCTGATGTGGGGCTCGATCCCATAACGCAGGGATCACGCCCTGAGCTGAAGGCAGACGCTTAACTGCTGTGCCACCCAGGCGCCCCTTGACTGCTTTTGACTCAAAAGAGTGTTCATGCCAGAGTGGCCTGTCTTGGGCCAGCCTGCCCTCGACCCCTACGGTGTCCAGGAAGGCATTCCGCACAGTGTTAAGCACACGGTAGATATGTGATAAAATACTGAATGGATGAACGAATAAGGGGGTGGGTAAGTCAATGAAATCTCCAAGTAACTTGAGTCTATAAAGGAAATGAAACTGATGTGGGAAACAAAGGCAGAAGGAAATGTAGATGAAATTAAATTTCCTTATAACCCATAACCCAATACCGAATACTTGAGGCAGGCAGAGTATAACATTCTTCCAGGAAGCTCCCAACTGTCTTACTGTCAATGCCTTGCTAGAGGGAAAAACAACTGTAGCTTGAGGCGCCTGGGGGGCTCCTTTGGTCTAACATCTGACTTCGGCTAAGGTCTTGATCCCAGGGTTCAGGTCATGATCCCAGGGTCCTGGGATCGACCCCTCCCCCACCCCCATATCGGGCTCCCTGCTCAGTGGGGAGCCTACTTCTCCCTCTCCCTTTCCCCCTGCTTGTGCTTTCTTTCTCTCTCCCTATCAAATAAATAAATAAAATCTTTAAAAAAAGGAAAGAAAAGAAAAGAAAAGAAAAAAAAGAAAAGAAAAGAAAAGAAAAGAAAAACCACCTTAGCTTGACAATAGCCAGGCCTCAAGTATCTGGTGAGTCTTCATTAGCATATGAAAATCCTTTTGGAACTTCCCTTTGTCTTTTCTCCCCCCAACCCCAAAGTGTATCATCAGTTGCTCCTGATAATCCTGGGATAGCAGCTCTTTCTGGCCATAGGTCCTATCCCCGGGCCATCCTAAAACCACCATTTTGCACTAAAGACGTCTCAAGAATTCTTTCTTGGCTATTGGCTCCAGACCCCAACACTCCAAACCACATCAAAATAAGAGTAAAGAGAAAGGTGAGGGCAGAAACAGCTAAACAGGGGTGGCTAATAATTCCATACTCAAAGGATGAGTGAAGTTCTTTGGGGGAGAGAGTAGTTCTAACATCTGTGGGACTGAGGGGTGCCCAGGTGGCTCAGTTGGTTAAGCATCAGACTCTTGTCTCCCTCTGCGCCTGCCCCCTCACTCTCACTCTCAAATAAAATTAAAAAGAGCATAATAAAATGTAAAATAAAAAAAATATGGGACTGATACCTTCGTATGTTCCGTGGCGGGTGATGTGAGTTTTCCTTTCAAAGGTGGAGCCCGGTGAGTTGGGCAGAGTGGAGGCAGGGGAGTGAGCCCTCCTGTAACTGGACGTGGAGGCGTTGCCTCGAGTGCTCCCACCTGCGAGCAGGGAAAAGCATCAACTCCCACAGCGCTTCAGACTGGCCTGCAGTTACATTGACTACACCGAGGCTGTTCACAATAGAAGAGGGCGCTACGAAGGCCCCAGAGGACTTTCCGAGGACACCGCTGACACGGTCTACCCCGGCATTGCCACGGCGGCTCAGAAACGGGAGGTGGGATCATGGCCACTGGTCCTTCCCCAGCTGACCACAGAAGGAAGCAGGGGGTCCTTTGCGGACATGGCTACACATGGCAATGGAGAGGCTCTGGCAGGATTCTTCTTGAGGGCCTGGCATTTAACCGTAACTCATGGCTGGATGGACCAGAACACAATCTGACGAGGAGGCGTTCCTCGACAGCTCACAGCAACCGCTCCTCTTGGCCAACGGGCTATTTGTGTGTCTTGGGTCCTCTTTTTCAGTGTCAATCCAAGATTGTTTAAATAGCCTCAGGGGTTATATGTGTGCTTGTTTTTTGTTTTGTTTTGTTTTGCTTTGCTCTGTGTGGTTTCGGTTTGAAAGCTACCATGAAAGAGCGTTTCATTGGGAACAATGGGCCTGTGTTGGATGCTTGCCCAGTGGAAACTCTATGGAATGTGCGTCACTAGACTCCCTGAGCAGAGTAACCGAGTCGTTAAGTTTCTTTTGTTGTTGTTGTTAATTCAAATTGTAAACCCTCTTGTGCACACACCCTTCCCTAAAAGAAATGGCTTGAGAGTGATTCAGCGGGAAAAGAGCCACCTCCCCACGAAGCATTCTTGAGTATTGTTATTTATATGCGGACTTAATGAAAATTGATCCCATCGTAAGGAGGCTTCAAATGCGGCTGATTTTTAAAGTATCACTTTGGCTGGGATGTGTGTCAGTGACACAACAATTTGGGGCATTTGGAATGGATGACAAGCAGTCGTGACCATCGCTCTCCTTGCGGGTCCCTCTCTCCCTGCCCATCAGTTCTCCCCCAGTCCCTCCACCAGCAGGCACTTACTCGAGTTTATGTACCCACTGCTGCCATGGGTCAGGCTGTGCTTCTCCAGCCGGCTCCCTCCACCAAGAGAGCCTGTTTTAGCATAGCCGTTGCTGGTTCCCCCTTCTGCACAAACAAGAAGCAGGTGACAATTTATGGGCGGAGTCAGGCCAGGGGATCCCCTCCTGCTCCGCTGTGGAGACCACCGCTGGCTTATCACCCACCACCCTGCTGGTTTGGGGTCCCTTTGCAGGTGCAAGCTGCCATACTCTGTTTGTGATAGAAATATTAAGAGCAAATATCCCACCCGATTTATACGGCAAGTCTTCTGGGTGAAGCATAGTAAGTGGCTCTTTAGGAAAACTAAAGTATTAGAAAAGGCAGCTGAGTGATGAAAGGTTCTGTGAGGCCAGGACGTGGGTTGGGCTTGCTTTTTGGAAATTGCCTGGTCAGTGCCACAGACATGGCAGCCACTAGACTTGCTGAAGGGGTGAGTGACAGCTCTGTGTCGCTGGTGTTCCATGTGGCGGCCTGTCATGCTCTGACCTCTCGTCCCCATCCTCTATGCGCCAGGCTGCCTGGCAGGTGCAACGGTAGCTTTAGGGTTCAGTTCTCCAATATAGAATCCACTCAACCTAAGGACCTCCTCAGAAAACAAGTGGACACAGACAGAAGCCCGACTGGTGGTTCCTTTCTCCCACCCTATGCTCAGGCAGGATAAGGTTTTTGATACGAGTGTCCAATCAGGTCAATCTGTAGAGACTGAGAGTAGATGTGTGGTTCTGGGGGGGGCTGGGGAGAGTGGAGGGGAAATGGGGAGTGACTGCTAATGGTCATGAAGTTTCCTTTTGGGGTGATGGAATGTTCTAAAATTAGATTGTTGCAATGGCTGCACAACTCCGTAAATATACTGTGAAAATTAATAAAAGGAAACCTCGCTAAAGTGAATTGATGCTGGAAGGGGATGTCGGAAGGGGAGCCATGCCACTTAATGTCAATTACAGACCCAACAGAAGAACCCTCAACGGAAAAGAGTCATCAGCAGGGCCCAACAGGGAAAGACGTACACTGCATCTCCCACAGGAAATCTATTACACCTGCGCCTTGGCCAATGAGGAACCAGCTATCACCCTGAACTCTAGCTTTCCTCCAATGGTCTTTCATTTAAACAACACCTCTCAGATTCCTCTTTCTTCTCCATAAAATAATGTTCCTCTCCTTTGTTTGTTGCACTTGCCGGTGGTTCTGTCTCAGCTTGCTTGTTCCAGGTTGTGATTCTTCACTATTCCCAAATAAACCCATATTTTACTGGTAAAATAACTGGCCATTTTATTTTTAAAGTTAACAATACTAACAAACCATTGAATTATGTATATTTCAAACTGGTGGATTTTGTGGTATATAAATTAAGGTCACTACAGCTATTAAAAAAGAGATTTCAGATATTTTGGATTTGCTCAACTGAAGAGTAAGCACCTATGGGAAAGGTTACATGTGCCTTCACACATGCCTTACTGAGAAGAAAGCTTTAGATAGTCACTTACTTGGCGGTAAAGATGTAAGTCTTGTAGTTACTGTTTCCGTGATAACTAGAAAAAAACAATAAAAAGATAAGATCTTATATAATGCACTGAATTCCCTATATTCTGGCAAGGTCTAACATCTGTCATAGGCTCAGCATGTCAAATTAGGTTCAACATAGGTTTTTGTATACTTGTGCTAATTAAGATACGTGATCTGACCCTCTGTACATGAAAGTATGTGCAACAACAATGGGGTTTAATGTACCTGGAAAATACACTTATATCCTTTTGGAACCAAAAGTAGTTACCCACTGATTAGACGGATGACTTACCTTGGCATCCATGTCTCATCTAATAATTAGATCCAGTCCAAGCCTGGATCTTTGAAGGAGGACCAGGGCCTCAAGTCACCCTCACGTGTGTCGAGCCACACTCTGTCTGCACTGCCCCTTCCAAAGGTCACCCAGTTCAGCTGGGGCCAGTGCATTATCCTGGCTGATCTTACTGCGAAGCAGATAATTACTTTGTACTTCTTTTTCAACGGGGTGTCTGAAGGACATAATTCATTCTAAAATCTTCAGGGCCATTCTGAGTGTGGGGCCGTGTAGGAAGGCAGGGAGTTAGTAAGTCACATTTGGTGCTTGACAAAACCATGGATAGACGCATCAAAAACAGACTTGAAGAACCAGTGCTTTTGCCTCCCCAGACTGGGTTTCTCTAGACTCCCAAGTGATGGTTAGTCTATGGAGGTAATAAAAGCTTCCAGTATGTTTTAAACACCTGTTAGAAGAAAGACCCGCTGGGCCCCTGGGTGGTTTAGTCGCTTAAGCGGCTGCCTTCCACTCCAGTCTTGATCCACGGGTCCTGGGATCAAGCGCCCTGCTTGGCGGGGAGTCTGCTTCTCCCTCTCCCTCTACCCCTCCTCTCTGCTTGTGCTCTCTCTCAAGCTCTTTCCCTCTCAAATGAATAAATAAAATACTAAAAAAAAAAAAAAAAAAAAAAAAAAAAAAAAAAAAAAAAAAAGGAAGAAAGACCAGTTGCCTTCCCGAACCTCTCTCTCCCCGGCAGCAACATGGGGAGGTGGGTGGATTCCTAAAACCACAGCGGGGCCAAGCTGTTCTCTGACGGTGACCATCATCACCACCGCCCTCTGTGTGGGACATAAAGAAGCAGCAATTAAGCTGAAGTCACAGGTCTTTCATAGCACACTCGAGCTGTGTATGCATGTGTGCGCATGCCCGGGTGTGTGTGCATGCGTGGTGTACATGTGTGCATGCCCGGGTATACGTCTATGTGCGGTGTGGTATGCGCGTCTGCCCAGGTGTAGGTGTACGTGTGGTGTGGTATGTGCGCATGCCTGGATATATGTGTATGTGCGCATGCCCGTGTGTATGTGTACATGTGGTGTGTATGTGCGCATGCCCGGGTATATGTGTATGTGCGCATGCCCAGGTGTATGTGTACGTGTGGTGTGTATGTGCGCATGCCCGTGTGTATGTGTACATGCGGTGTGTATGTGCACATGCCCGGGTGTAGGTGCATGTATATGCATGTGCGCATATGCGTCGGTAGGGGTGGCGAAAGGAGAAAAGCTGCAGGGTAGTGTGTAACAATTTAAGTCGTCCTGCACGCCACTGCTCCGTCCCGCACCAGCCTTGCTGCCTCCACCCTTTTCCTTCTTCCACGAGTATTTTTCTAATTGATTGCCTGGTCCTGGAGGAACCTGGGGTGATGACTGTGGCAGAAACTGCATTCCATGCATAACAGGAAATGGTTTTTCAGACTAAAATGGCAGCTTGATTTGAGAAAACAGTCCTTGAGCTTTCACGAAACCTCTTATTGTGTGGACCTTTGGGATTCTTGGACACATAAAAATAAAGTATTTCCTAACCTAACGAATGTTCCAAGTCTGTGAAGCCAGAATTTTTTTTTTGTTAGAGATATATGAAAGTCACAGGATAAATGAAAGAGCCAGAACTGTTTTGGGGACAGTTTAAATGTCTCTGAATTTATCATTTGGGCAGTTTCACAAAAGAAATGTGTCTGTTTTCAGTTTAAGTGTAGATTGCAACTGTAACACCGGTGTTATGCTAACTTTGCCCCTGCAGTTAGTAGGACATTATTCTTTTGGATTTCTGTTGCCCTGTCTTCTAAATAAAGACATGGTTAAATGCCTTCGGCAGATTCATTCCCCCAGAATATTATGCAGCTATTAAAAGTGCTAATTATGAAAGCTATACATTGAAAGGGTAATTTTCATTTTTGAAGAAAAAGCACACATTTTGATTACAAGTATGTTAAAATAAAAATCAACAAAAGCCATTTTATGGGAAGAAATAAAGTCTACTTAGGAAAACATTTTAAATGATAGAGTGGAAAAAAAGCAAAAAAAAAAAATCCAAGGAAAACTATAAATAATTTAGAAATGATAGAGTAGCTGTGATGGAATCAGGCATGAATTATTTACTCTTCCCCAATTTTTTATTACTTTTATAATGTCATGGCTCATGCTCTTACTTCTTTCAGTGACCTCGGTGCCATCTCGTTTGTTTTTCTTGGTTACATCCATACCATAGCCACCTGCAGAAAAGCCAGAAACCATGATCAGCCATTAGTCTTACCATTGCTTTTAGGAAGCATAGGTCCCAAGTATGCAAACTGAGAACCAAACCACACTTGACTCCCAGAATTCAGGGCATAATTCTTTTTTTGTGCATATTTTTTTACAGAGTCCTTTCCACTCCTTGATTCAGTTATAAGAGGGAGTCATTTAATAGTTTCACTTTGGATTCTATTCTGCATGGAGAGCTTATTTTTCAGGATCTCACTGACCAGACTGCCCCCTGCTGAGCATTAATAGGATTACATCGAAGATGTGGTGCCCTGACCTTTCACTGTAAAACCTCCGTTCTTTGCCAGATTAACAGACAGCTGAAGGATATCCATCAAGGCACTTTAACGAACTCATTTTGTTGTACCCCGTAGTGTTCAGTGTTCTATATGGAACTCGATGTATAGAACACATTCATGCTTCATTATTTAGAGTTTAGATAGGAGAATGATGTTCGATGGACTTAAATCAGGAAAAAAAATTATTGTATTGTTGGTACTTATATATATGGCACTTAATACTTTTCACAATATGGAACTTTCCCTTCATAACAAGCTAGTCCCACTATGCTTCTTTGCAGACATGAGTAGGAGAAATATAAGAAAAAAATGTGTAAAATCTGCAGAAATATGTAGGAAAGGCATATTTGTATGTTACCTATGTTCCCCCTCCACTCACTGCTTCCGGAAGGGAAAACCACCAAGATCTTGTCCACTGTGACCTGAAGCGTAGATGGACTGAGACCGTGTGACAGCTAGAGGCTGGGGTGGGGGTGAGGCTTAGACACCAGGAGAGCACAACAGGAATCTGCCTCCCAGCTGGGTTCTTGATGTGCTTCCCTCTCCCACATCTGGGAGGACTTGACATCTGGCTTTTCCTGTGATTCCCTCTCTCCCCACCGCGACCTTCCCTTCCTCTTTTGGATGCAGGTCAAATTGGATTCTAGAATTCTGGGCAAGCCACAAATGCCCAGGATGCCCCTTGCTCGAAGATTTCTCCTACAGTCTTTTTAACCTGCCTGGTGACTTAAGGCTCGACTTCTCCAATAGGCACTCAGGCACAGCACCTAATCCTATCACACTTTGAGGGGTCCACGAACGGGTTTTAATTTCTTTTTACAATCAGAAGGAGAGGGCGCCTGGGTGGCTCAGTTAGTTAAGCAGCTGCCTTCAGCTCAGGTCATGATCTCCGGGTCCTGGGATGGAGCCCCACATTGGGCTCTACACCGACTGGGAAGCCTGCTTCTCCCTCTCCCTCTGCCCTTCCCTCCTGCTCATGCTCTCTCTCTCTCTCAAATAAATAAATAAAAATTTTTAAAAAAATTAAAATCAGAAGGAGAAATAGGGCGTCCTGGGTGGCTCAGCCGGTTAAGTGTTCGACTCTTGCTCTTGGCTCAGGTCACACTCTCAGAGTTCTGGAATCCAGCCCCGCATCGGGCTCTGTGCTGAGTGGGGAATCTGCTTGAGGATTCTCTCTCTCCCTCTCTCTGCACCCCTCCCCTGCTCACACACACACTCTCTCTCTCCCTCAAATAAATAAATCTTAAAAAGAAAATCTTTAAAATCAGAAGGAGGAATGAACACAATTCAACCTGGTTTATATTATTTCAATGCAGTTATAAAATACAATTTTTTTAAGTTGTTTTTTTTTTTTTTAATGGAGGAGGGGGTCCACAAAATCAAATGCATCTAGGGCCCGCGAAAGTCATAATGTGGCCCTGGGTGACTTCCCCACTGAAAACCAAGCCCACAGGAGACCGGCCGCTCAACTAGCCGGTGGAATGAACCAAGATCGGCACAGTTAGCGTCAAGGCCTGGTCGAACGTGCCAATTTCTTGCTCACTGGAGTTTCTTAAATGCAGCTCCAGGCAAGGAATGAGGCATCATGGAAAAAAACTCCTGACTGGACCTGAGAAGCCACAGAAGGTGGCTTTGGCTCTGGTATGTTTCCCAGAGCCAAAGACAGGGGCTCCATAAACAATTTCACAAGGGAGTGCAGCCTCTTGAGAAGGCCAAACCTGGCCTGTGTCTGTGTCTGCATTCTGGCTACAACCCTTACGACTACTGTCATGCAAACCTACACGCCACCAGACACCCTCTTTGAAACCTTTTGTCCAAGCAGTAATTGCCTTTGGTATCTCTGAGGCACCCCTGCCTTTTTTTTTTTTTTTTTTTTTTAAATTGGTCGTTAGCTTGGGACCAGGAGGCATTTTGGAGATTAAACACTCAAATGCACCTGGCTGCTGGTGGGGAACCACCTAGGGTGGTACCTGGACTGATAGGAAATACTAGCCTGAAAGGAACTGTTTATAACAGGCCACGGAGGCTTTTACTTCCCACAAGTTATTGTGTGTTTTGATCCTTACAAGAATACTGCGCCCAGCAGCTATCCATTTGGGTTTGGCTGGGTTTCTTCTACTTGTAGCCATCCAGGCAGACTGAAGATAGCTCCCATTGATGAGGGTCTCCGTGTCTAGGCCGCAAACCTAGTGAGGGTTTTCTTGTTCTTTCTGTACCCAGAAAAATAACCCACTGTTTTAGGCACTCCCAATCTTAGTCTTAAGTCCTAATGATGGAGCTTTGAGGTGTACAGCAAAATGCCAAGGGTCCCCCAACTTGCAGAGGGCCCGAGGAGAGGGACCACCTGCTAAGAAATCAGATACCCTCGTCCAGGGCCTGCCGGCTCCTTACTAGAAGGTGCTCAGAGAGAGAATGGGTCTGAGATGGCTGCAGGTAGATGCCCCCCCCCCTCTTTCAGCCTGAAGCCCCACAGATGGCTGTGTCCTATGGAGAATGTGTCCTATGTCCTATGCAGAATGATTTCTTGGGCCTGGAATACACAGAATGGAGTTCTGTTGACTTTGCCACTGATTGTCTGAAGTGGCAGGGTTGTGCTGGGACGTGGACTCCTTTCAACCAAACGTAAGACGAAACCTTTTTTAAGTGAGTCATCAAAAGGAAAGTGATGGGTCGAGGCACAAACCTGGACTGGGATCGTCCCATAGGACCTACGGTACTCGCGCAGGATTTCCTTTTTGAACATTCTGCGTGTGGATAGTTTTAAGAAGTGTAACGTTAGGGAAAGGAAAGTTACAAGCCCGGCACATGACTGAGCCTGCCTCTCCCCGCCGAGCTCACCAGCGTGCTCTCCGCCCAAAACACTACTTAATGGAAGCACTGTCAAGCTGCTTCATTTTTAACTCTTTAATTTTAACTTCTTTGATGTTTAGGCCACTTTACTAGAACTAAGGAAGAGCAGGTCTTTAGATTCTCAATTCCAAAATTATGCTAATTTCCATCCATAGTGCTAAGGAGCTGCTTCGTGGTTATTCAGAGTTAATGTTCTTTAGAAGATGTAGAAAAATGACCCCATGATATTTTCTTCTGCAGGAAAATGCAGTTCAAAATCATTTTTCTACTCTTTTGAATTTTCTTTTCTTTCCACTGCTTTTAAATGATGTCACATTCACCTAAAACCATTCTGATGATGGCACCCGTACAAACAAGGACAAACAGCTGTTAGGGATAGTCAGCCCTTACACTGACCTTATTCTAATGTCCCATGAGGGGCGCCTGGGTGGCTCAGGTGGTTAAGCGGCTGCCTTTGGCTCAGGCTCAGGTCATGATCCCAGGGTCCTGAGATCTGACCTGGCTCGGAGGAGAGCATGCTTTTCCCTCTCCTCCCCTCTTGTGTGCTCTCTCGCTATCTCTCTTGCTATCTCTGTCTCTGTCTCTCTCAAATAAATAAATAAAATAAAAACTTTATGAAAAAAAATGACCCATGAAACACTTGGTCTTCAGCAAGGAAGGGAGTGGAGAAGCAAAGTGTTTTCTAGTTCCTATTTTAAGAACAGGAACTCCCCAGCCTCTGCTAAGGAACCCCAAGTATTTTTATAGCTACTATTACTCCCATCTCTGCATGCTTCAAACTTTAAAACAAAACAACAAAATGGTCACAGTGTGAGAAAACCATGCAGTACTCTGATCTGTGAACACAGATGGGGCAAGCAGTTTGAGGGCCAGGAAAACCAGCCCCCGAGGATGGATTGTCTCAGAGGCGTTTGTCTCTACAAAGCGCAGCAGCGGGCGTGCCCCTGGCTGCGTTTGGCATCTGTGATTTATCCATAACTTGGGGCTGGGGGAGTTTGGGCACCAGCTTTGTGATTCTGCCTCTTGTTTCCAGCCCTGTTTCGTGAAGTCCTGCTGCCGATAGTAATAGCAAATGAGCCAAACCACACAGACCCAGGCTTCTTTTGCTCAAGCATCATCTGTCAATGAGGTTGGTTCTTAGGTGGGATCAGTTTCACGAATCTGAGTTTCTGTCCAGGCTTGAAGCAAGACTCTGTAACCGTGTCCAGGTAAACTCTGGTCACATTTGCGTGGGTGTTGTGAAGGGGTCAGAATAAAGCTGGCGTCTCTGATTCTCTGAAGGGCATCCAGCAGGAGCTCACTTAGATCTGTGCCTTACCTCTGAGACACAGCAGACAGGGGAGAGGAGAAACGGTTCTGCTTTTCAAGTGACTATCTTTTAAAAACCTCCCAATATTTTATGGACATTAACAAATCTGACCATTAGCTACTAATTAACTGCTCCGCAAATGAACTGATGTGCCACACGCGTTGCCTCCCCTTTGAAAAGCAATGTGGTCGTTTGTCCTTGAGTGCTTAATGCGGTCCAGTGAGATACTAAAGGTGCTAATTCTCACCCCAAAATGATTTGGGGAGAGGGGGCAAATTGGCCATTAAAAGGTGTATGCAGACAAAATGTCCCTCCCGCTTTTATTTTCTTGTTCTAAATTTGACTCCAGGAAATTACTGGATTAATTATATCGTTTCAGATATTACACTTTACTTTAGATTAGAGGCAGTATTTTCGAGACTGTGATAAACAACGTCCATCCAACCTCTCGGGCTTAGTCAGAACCTGCCAGCACAGAGCCCAGGCGGCATCTCAGCTCTTAGTACTTAGTGTTTCTGCAAGCCCCCACTTACCCACCCTGTAACTTCACCTCTGAGCTAGTCTCTGCTGTTTAGGGAAGAGAAGGAAACAGAGGGAGGGGGAGAGCGAGAGAAAGAGACTGAGATTGAAGGAATCATAACTCTATCCTATCCTAAATAAAACAATTTAATACATGCCATTTTACAATACTGAAAATCATACCAAAAAAGAAAACCAAACTGGCCACTAGAGCCCAATTTATCTGAACTGGCCTTTTTCTTCTCCTTCCCACAGATGAATCTTTCTTGCTGTTCTCTAGAAGACCTGCCCTAAGCAGAACACAGAAACCAAAGCAGCCTTTCATGATCAATTAACCGCCTCTACCCGCAATACTCGAAACTTAACAATCTCATCTCATTTTCTCCAACAAACACTTCCATTCTAAATAGCAAATGTCAAATCAAAGTCCCAGAAGAAGGGAGAAAAAGGGCAAATCCCTGCTGGAACTTACCTTCTTTGAGATTTGGAAGGGACTGGAAACAACTTTGAATAAACCCCCCTCTCTGTCTTTCTCCTCCTGATATTTTTCTCCAAGACGTTTGCAGGTCCCACTTTTTTTATCCAGACCCAGCCCAGGTGTGTTAGAGCTGACTGATCTTTCAAAAATGTTCACTTCTCCTGCGCTCCCCCTTGTTTCTTTCAGTTCTTTGCTCCCTAACAAGTCCTGACAAAGGTGTGTCGGGTTTACAGTTACTCCACCCTTCCAATTATCTGACACTTGCTGCATTTAAAAAAGATCTGCCTCCAGGAATCAAACTTTACAGCAGGCAGAACATTTCTCTGACCAGGGTAGGCCCATTAACCATTTATGGGTCCATCGGGAAAAAGGAACAAAGGTAAAGGAAATACCCTTTTATTACTTTTCCTTATCTTTCAAAACCAGAGAGCTACCACAGCATGGCATTCCCCTTCCTTGCGGCCAGGGAATAGTAAAAATCCCGAGGTGTGTGATTCATGGTGTGGCCAGGCTTGTGGGGGGGGCCTGTGGTCAGAGTGTCCGATTCCTAGAAAAACTGTGACGTTGGCAGGATTTATATTCAAGACCGTTTCTCCTACATATGCCTTTGCCCGCTTTCCTTCATTCTGACCCAGGCGAGGTCAAGCCCGCCTGGAGGAAAATGTGGGACGATTAATGGCACAGGGATTCATTTTTTAAAAGGGGCAGCCAGGTAAGTGATGTTGACTCCAAAGAGTGAGGTGTTAGTGACAAGATTTTAGGCACTTGGCCACCGAATACAATGGAAAGCTGCTGCTGGGGAGGGGAAAGGACCTTTTTGCCGTTCAAATCAGGCAAACATGGTCTCCATACATCCAAAGACATGTGTGGACTCCCGGAAACTTTCTTATCTCAGCTACATTCCCTGGAGCCATTAGACTTCCCTAAAGTGTCAATATACACCGATCTACATAATTCTCATGAATACCTGCTTAGTGCCTGGCTCTCCAGGACCCCTAAAGACTAGATTGAGACTCTTGGTCTTAGTAAAATGGGGAGTCTGAACCTGGAACTCACTTAGGTGGTATTCCCAGTCCGGAGGGGAGCCGTTGGATTCCTGCAGGGTAGCACTAATGCATGTCTGCGCCCTGCTATCGTGGGCACTCACCCCACGTGGAAAGGTAGCGGGTCACCAAGCACAACCTGCAGGGGTCTCACCCCTATGCCCCCAACATTCCGCACCAGAGTCACACACTTCAGAAGCCTTTCCATGACCTAGAATGTGACACTACGGGGTTCTTGCTTTCTGGGATATTCCTGCCTACCCCAAATAAATACTTACTCAATATGTCTGCTGTCAATCTCATAGGAGAAGAGCACTGGGAATCTGGAAGATGGGGAGTTTTCAGCATCAAATTGACATAAGCCTGCATCATTCATTCATTTACTCATTAATTCATGAATTACACAAAAACATGTTGGCTCCTGCTCAGAGCCAGCATTAAACTGTATGTTGAGCGTTCAGTGATGAAACGTAGACATATTCTCTGTCCTTATGGAGTTCACAGGCTAGTGGAAGAAGGTAGGTCTTCAACAATGTATTACTCTGCTAAGGTTCCCGGGACAAAATTCTGGTGGCTTACACAACAGAAATTAATTTTGTCACAGATCTGAAAGCCAGACATCCAAGACCAACATGTCAACAGCTAGGTTTCTCCTGAAGCCTCTCCCTCCTTAGCTTGCAGAGGGCTGTCTTCCTGCTGTGCTCTCATGTGGCCTTTTCTGTCTGTGTGCATCCCAGCTGTCTCACAATGTGTCCTAATCTTTTATAGGGACACCAGTCAGATTGGATTAACAGCCTCATATTAACTACTTGATTAAAAGCCTATCTCCAAATTGTGGTCACATTCTAAGATACTAGGGGTTAGGCGTCATCATTTGAATTTTAGGAGGGGGACATAATTTATAACAAATGATGCTCATAATAAACAATTATGCATTGATATATAATTAAGAATGGATAACTATTATAAAGAGAAAATTCTGGATTCTATCAGAGAGGAGGAGAGGTCATCCCGAGGAGGGAGGGAAGGGCAAGTCCTGCTAAGAAGGTAACATTTAGACTGATAGAGGAAGGTTGAGCAGAGGTCATACAGGTGAGAGGAGGGGTTGAGATTGTTTTAGAATCTAGACAGGGAATAAAATATTCCAGAAGGCTCTGAAGTAGAAGCAAAGTAAGGCTGAGGAAACATGGTGCCGATCTATTCCAGTGTACCAAAGGAAGGGAGGGTGGCAGCAGGAGAGAAGCTAGAGAAAGAGAAGGAGCTAGATCACACAAGGCCTCATTAGCCACAGGAGGGAGGTGTTTTCAGGTATTAGGAAAATGTTCTTTTTTTTTTTTTTAAAGATTTTATTTATTTATTCGACAGAGACAGAGACAGCCAGCGAGAGAGGGAACACAAGCAGGGGTAGTGGGAGAGGAAGAAGCAGGCTCACAGCAGAGGAGCCTGATGTGGGGCTCGATCCCATAACTCCGGGATCACGCCCTGAGCCGAAGGCAGACGCTTAACCGCTGTGCCACCCAGGCGCCCCAGGAAAATGTTCTTAAATCGACATTAGGAAGCAACTCCGTCCTGGCACCGTGTGAATGTTTGGATTATTAAGAAAGAGGAAAGACTGGAATTTACATTTTCTAAGGTCCATTGTGTGCCAGATATTTTATATACATTATTTTATTTATTCCCTATAGCAGCTCTAAGAGGTGTGTACTATTATTTTTTTTTTAATTTTATAGCCGACAAAAGTGAAATTCAGGGAGGTTGAGTAACCAGGCCAAAGATTTTATATCTACTAAGTGGCTCCAGAGAGGGCAGAGGGCCTGTAAATGGAGTTAATGATTGATCATATCTCCATGATGAAGTCTCCGTACAAAACCAATGGTGCGGGGTTCAGAGAGCTTCCAGGTACATGAACACATCCACATACCAGGAGCGTGAGGCATCCCAGCTCTACGGGCACAGAAGCTCCTGTGCTCAGACACTTCCCAGACCTTGCCCTGTGTCTCTCTGCATCTGGCTGTTCATCTGTATCCTTTATCATAGCCTTTAATAAACTGGTAAACACACAGAAGTGTTTCGCTGAGTTCTGCAAGCCCCTCTAGCAAATAACTGAATCCAAGAGGGAGGAGGTCATAGGAACCTCTGATTTATTGCCACAGTGGACAGAAGTTGTGGGTAACCTGGGGACCTATTACTTGTGACTGGCATCTGCAGTGGGGGGCAGTCTTGTGGGACTGAGCCCTTATTGTGGGGAATCTGACACTGTCTCCAAGCAGACAGTGTCAGAATTGAGATAAATTGTAGGATACACAGCAGTTGTTGCGGAATTACCTGATGTGGGGAACCCCCCCCCCCTGCTTTGGTGACCAGAGTGTCCAAAATGCTGTGGGCTTGGTAGTCATGTGAGAGTAAAGGAAGACACAAGAGGCTGGTTAGTTGTTTTTTTTCTCCATACAGTGGCAGAGCCTATATTCCTTTCAACTCTTGAACTCTTGTTTCCCACTGCCTGGTCTATCATTAAAATTTAGATATGCCCATAGCTTTGAACTGAAAGAAAATAGGCAATATCAAAATAGATCAGGCCAAGAGCAAATGACAACTTAAATCAGAATTCAAACCATCTGAATAGTAGGGGTATTTGCCGCCAACAGCATTATGGTGTTGGTATAATCTATTGATGTATTTATTTATTTATTTATTTTAAAGATTTTATTTATTTATTTGACAGAGAGAGACAGCCAGCGAGAGAGGGAACACAAGCAGGGAGAGTGGGAGAGGAAGAAGCAGGCTCCTAACAGAGGAGCCTGACGTGGAGCTCGATCCCATAATGCTGGGATCACGCCCTGAGCCGAAGGCAGACGCTTAACGACTGCGCCACCCAGGCGCCCCTATTGATGTATTTAGATAAAAATCTATCTATTAGGACTTGGCAACCATGGACCAATCATTTAACTATAACCACTGTATGAAACCAAACATGCTAACCAACCATTGGAATCAGCACGGCTTTTTATCCCCCCTTAGGGTCTTGTAATAACATAATTCTCCAGGGACAACGGAAAAGTCAGACCCAAAATAGATAAACCCCAAAGTAATTCACCCGACATCCTCTAAGCTAACTCAATAGCTAATAAGCCTATGTGTATGGGTGCGTGTGTGTGCTGTTTACAGAGTCCTGTACTAAGCATTTTGGGAGAGAAGGAAACTAAAAGATTCAAGTGTTTATATTCCAGTTACTCAGTGTTCATCATTTGTTGTGTTTGGCAAAACCATTTATAAGAAGACATTTTCTTAGTACATGGAGTAAAAGAAATCTTATGTTCCTTCAAATTCATATATCAAGTTCCTACCATATGCCTGGTACTAAGGGAGTTGTCTTTTAAATGTTTTAAATTAACCAGAAAAAAAAGAAATTCTTGCTGAAACTAAGGAACAGAGTCAGATTTAGGACAGAGCAGTGACTAAGACACCGGAAAGGTGTTTCTTCTTCCCTGCTCCATTCAGAGCTGTGTTAATGAGTCACATTTAATCAATTTGTGATGGACTAGAAAGAAAATTTCCTTAAGTGGCAACTGGAAAAATATTCATCCTCCCCAAGTTGTCTGCTGACTTTTAAACAGGTTGGGGAGAAAGGATGCCTGTTCTCGTGTAGCCCAGGTTGGCACCTGGTGACCAGATTCTCATCACTTGCTGAGCAACGTGGAGTAGAGGGGGACCCCGTTTTACATGGCTGCCAAGTTTTTGTCAAATGAGTATTCACTACCTCGTTGATCTTTGTGAACACAGAGTTTTCTTTGTTTATTTGGTTTAAAGGAATGTTCCCTATCAATGGATTTCTATGGACTTTGTGACCCTCCTTTCATAAAACAACATCACGTGATCGTGATATGTTGTTCTGATGACACTTTCATCCAGGAATCCTGAAGCTTTGGGATATACTTGCCTTGTATCCCTAAGAGACAATAAGTTCACTGAGAAGGAGGTGAGAGAAAATAATTTTATATTTAATGAGATAATTCCAGTACCTACAGTCAGCGATTCAGCTCTTTCGTTGGATAGAAAATCCACTGATTTTTTTTAAAAAAATGAATTCCTACATAGTAAGATAAAAAGATACAATAATTATTTGTTGTAGTTTGCTACTACATTTCTGAGACCAGAAGACCATATTTCTGCCTAGCTTTCTCTTTGGTTGCATGTACGCCTGGATAATAAGACTTCTTGTAAACAATCATGACAACAACATATGTCACAGTTTATGGAGCAGTTTGGCTTTTGGAAGGATGCAGCTGAGACCCGGTACCAACTCCTGTCCTTCACCCGTGGGCTTAAGGTCTCCATCTGCTTTGTCTGTCTATAACGGTTCTTGAATTGTTCCCAAACTGTGTTCTTTGCTGCCTTTTTTATAATAACAAAGCACCTGGTTTCTTTTCTTCTATTTCTAATTTCAGATCTATTCATTCACTTATCCACTCAGAACCCATACGTATTTGTTGAATGAATAAACAAATACCTATTGAGTGTCTACTCTGAGCAAGGCATTGGGTGTACGGATACAATTGAGGATGAGATGTAAAACATGCCTTTAAGGAATTTACAAGGTGAATAAAAAGATCTATGGATATCCAGCTGTGGGCATCAGCTATTATTTCATGAAAGAGTTGTCATTTGAGCTGGACTTAAAAGGATGGGTGTATCAAGAAACCGTGGGTGGAGCTGAGATTTCAAGCACAGAGTCCAGCATGAGAGGCACAGACCTAGTATAGATTAAGGCTTGGGTGGAGGGTGGTAGAACATACCACGAAGAAAGAGTAGATCGGGCGAGGTTGGAAGTGTAGGGTGTGCCAGCCAGATCATGGGGAATCTGAAATACCAGTCTGAGGAATGTCTACGTCGTTCCATGGGTGAAAGGGATTTATGGGAAGTCAAGAAATGGAATGATGGGAACTGGGTGGAACAAAGATTGATGTGATGACAATGTAGAGTGGACCAGGAGAGATGAGACAGTGAGACCAATAAAGGACACCAGGGCAGTAGTAGAGGTGAAAGATAAGGGCTGAAGTTTAGCAAGGCAAAGATGAAAGAAGGAAAGGAACCAAGGGGGCCAGTATCAGGGAGGCTGGGAAGACACAGGGCATTGAGTGATTGCCTCTAGGTTGAGAAAGAGGGTAGGGCTTGGGATGACACTGAGATTTTTCCAAGCCAACCACTGACCACAGCAACTTGCCTCCTTTTCCCTAACTCAAAAGACCTCCTACCTTCCTCAGAAGACCGCCTGTTAGAGCTTACAGAAGGATATGGAAAAAAAAAAAAATCATTCCCTTGGTTTGGACTTTTTCCTGACTCCATTTTGTCCTATGTTCATTACCTAACACATGGGAGGTTTAAAAAAATGGTTTCATTTTCTGTCTTGAAGAATTTAGAATTAAGACAGTAGTATAGTATTAAAATATATCACCTGTAGATAATACACTTAGTTTAAAACCACCATGTTTTATTTCTAACACGTGCTCTACTAAATTATCTGGAACGCGTTTCTTTTCTTTTTTAAAACATTTATTTATTTTCTAAAGATTTATTTATTTGAGAGAGAGAGACAGCACACGTGTGTGCTTTTGTGTGAGAGTGGAGGGGGAGGGGCAGAGGGAGAGAGAGAGTCTCAAGCAGATTCTGAGCTAAGCGTGGAGCCTGACATGAGGATCGATCTCATGACCCTGAGATCATGACCTCAACCGAAACCAAGAGTCCGACACTCAATCGACTGCACCACTCGGGTGCCCCTTAATATTTATTTATTTAAGTAATCTCTACACCCAGTGTGGGGCTCCAACTCACAACCCTGAGATCAAGCGCCCCATGCTCCTCTGACTGAGCCAGCCAGGAGCCCCTATAACTTGTTTCTAATAACTAAACATTTATAGATTACTTTTTATCAAAAGATAGCAATGAGCCAAAGAAAAATATATGAAGTGTTAGTGTTAATAATTGCTACCCTTTCATTATCAGAGAAAATATACCCTTTGGTTCCAAAAGATTTCCCCATTTATGGAAGAAATGAAAATCCTGTCTGGGCTGGAAGTCGTTCCTAGTCTTCTGTTTGGCACTGTTCACCTGCCCACCCTGGCAGTGTTAAACCTCTCTAAGAACTGGGGTAAGCCAAGTTATTTGTACTTTCTGTGCTCAGAGTTTACATGCAAGGGCTGTCAGAGCATCAAGGAGATGAAAAGTTCAATAGTGCTCATAGAAAAAAAGATGAGCTCTCAAATATGAATTACTGAATATAAAGAGACCAGTTGTTTAAAATGTATGTTAGGCTTGATCTCTACTGGGGAGAAGGAAAAACAATTCAACAAAATAGCAGGAAGCCACCTGACAGATGGATTTATTACTGGATTTTAATGGCACGTAGCCCAAAGATCTGAAACGTCTGCACCAGGTGATGCCCATTCTCTTGTGCTATCGGCCATGGTTCAGAAGACGGGCTTGGTTCTCACAAAACACGTCCACACAAGGACTATCTTCATTAAGACGAAGACCACACCCTATTATCTGGTTTGTGGTTACCACTATTTTCCTCATGGGTGTATCTCTAGTACACAGACTCACACTGAAAATCATGTCTTGTTGCCTGACATGCTCATTGACTCAACATTCCAGTGATTATAACACTCATCCAAAATTTTTTTAAAGATTTTATTTATTTATTTGAGAGAGAGAGAGCATGAGAGGGAGGAGGGTCAGAAGGAGAAGGAGACTCCCCGCTGAGCAGTGAGCCCAACATGGGGCTTAATCTCAGGACTCTGCAATCACGACCTGAGTTGAAGGCAGACACTTAAATGACTGAGCCACCCAGGCGCCCCTCATCTAAAAATTTTCTAACTATTCTTACATCAGTGGTTTCCAACTTGTGTTTTGGGACTCCTGGTATTTTAGCCATTTGCCAGCATCAAATGTAAATCAGATTATTTAAATTCAGTAAAATTCACCCTTTTTTGTGCTCCAAGAGTTTTGATAAATGCATGTAGTTGTATAACCACCACACTCAAGCTCTAGAACAGTTCCATCACAACCCCAAACTCCATTGTGCTCCATTATAATTTACCTCATCTCTAGCCCCTGTCAACTACGAATCTGTTTTCTTTTTTCTTTTTTTTTTTTTTTAAAGATTTTATTTTTTTTATTTGACAGAGATAGAGACAGCCAGTAAGAGAGGGAACACAAGCAGGGGGAGTGGGAGAGGAAGAAGCAGGCTCCCAGCGGAGGAGCCTGATGTGGGGCTCGATCCCGCAACGCCGGGATCACGCCCTGAGCCGAAGGCAGACGCTTAACCGCTGTGCCACCCAGGCGCCCCACGAATCTGTTTTCTAGTCCTACGGTTTCCCTTTTCCAGAATGTCATGTAATGGAATCATACAATATATAGCCCTTTGAGCCTGGCTTCTTTGACTAGCATTTGAGATTAATCCGTGTTGTGTACATCATTAGTTTGCCTCTTTTTATTACTAAGTCATATTCCATTGTTTAGATACACAATTTTTATACATTCATATGTTGATGGCCATTTGGATTGTGTCCGTTTTTGTCAATTATGAATAAAGTTGCTTTAAGTACTACGTACATACTTATGTTGTATGAACACAAGTTTTTATTTTTTGTGGGCAAATACCTAGGAGTGGAATGTTGACCTAGATAAAAATAGATTTAAGATAAGAAACTGACAAATTGTTTTTAAAAGTATTTGTACCATTTTGCGTTTCCACCAGTCATGTATGAGAGGTCCACATCTTTGTCAGCTCTTGGGATCGTTCGTTTTTTTGATTTTAGTCATTCTCGTAAGTGTGGAGTGTATTATGGCTTTAATTGGCATTTCTCTGTTGACTAAGATTAGGCCATCATTTCCTGTGCTTATTTACCATTCATATATTTTCTTTGGTGAAGTGTCTGTTCAAATATTTGCCCATTCTCAAGTTGGATTGTTTTCTTATTATTGAATTTTGATCGTTCTCTATATATTCTGGGGATAAGTCCTTTTAGAGAGAGGTGTTTTTGCAGATATTTACTTCATCCCAGTCTTGTGGTTAAACTTGCCATTTTCTTTACTTTCTTTTTTTTTTTTAAAGATTTTATTTATTTGAGAGAGAGAGAGGACGAGTGGGAGGAGGGAGGTGGGAGAGAGAGAAGCTCAAGCGGACTTGTTGCTGCAGCGCAGAGTGTGACGTGGGGCTTGATCCCACAACCCTGAGGTCATGACCTGAGCTGAAATCAAGAATTGAACGCTTAACCATCTGAGCCACCCAGGCGCCCCTGCTGTCTTCATTTTATTTACATGCAAGCATACACTATATATATAAAGCATAACCGTACAAAATTGAATATGTTGTTGGTATTAGTATTTTAAACAAACAGGTGTCTGTTAGATCAATTTGTAATTTAAAAAATGGAAGTTTTTATTTCACCTTCATTTATTCCTTTTTCAATGTCCTTCCTTACTTTATGTAGACCTGAATTTCTGTCCTATACAATTTTCCTTTTCTCTAAAAAGCTTCTTTTAACGTTTCTTGAAAGACGGGTCTATTGCCAACTTATTTTCTCAATTTTTGTCTGAGAAAGTCTGTATTTATCACTAACCCCTTTTATTATCACTTTTATATCAGAAATGATTGACAATAATAATATTTGATCATAATCTCTGTGATTTCATCTGAAATTTGTTCATTGGTCAGATTTCTCTGTTTTTTTTCAGTAGCAACATTAAATATTAAGCATGATTTGTGTTATTTGTTGCAGTATTTAAGATTTATCCTCTAGGAAAGATGTGCACATGCAGGGTGATTTGCTTTAGAACTATTAATTTCATCTTTTTAATCCACAAAAGAATACAAATCATTAATAGTGCAGTGAGTGTTAATGGACTTTGGTATTATGGAGAGGATGTGACCGAGGAGCTCCAGAGTGTTTGGAAAGAGAAGTGGGCAGAGCATGTCAACTTATTACCATGGCTCTGTGCACAGCGTTCTTTACGTATAGACTGAGGATATATCATCTGTGATAGTGGTCATGGCGGTGGCCTCCCAGTTCTACCCCCAAACTGTTTACTTTAACTTACTGCCCTTGTTAATGATGGTTTAGGAAAGAAATGTGATTCACTTATGGCCAATTGTACATGAATAAAGCCTATCTAGGGACTTCTGGGAAAGGCTTATTGCTTCTAAAGAGACAAGAGATAACCCTTTTTTCCTTCGGGATATCGTTATATCTGGATGTGATGTGGACCAGCTGGAACACTACAGCCGCACGAGCGAAATCACCACAGTGAGCAGGTGAGAGTTGAAAACATCCTTGCTCCTCATGGCAACGTTGAGTGCCAGAATAAATAGTCATGGAGCCACCCCATCTCTGGATTCCTTGTATGTTGAGACTATAAACTTCTTTATCATTTAAGCCAATTTGAGTTGGTATTTTCAGTTATTGGAGTTGAAAGCATCCTCACTGATACGTAATAATAAATAATGGTATTCTCCAAACTTAGATGTAGAGTAATAGCATTGTCTAAATGTACACAGACGCTGTTGCAAATAATAAAATACAAATTCATTTTAAATGTTAATGAAGTCAAAGTTTTCCTCTGGCATTGCCTAATTTTTTAATCATTTGGTTTCAAAAGTACAAATATCATCATGTGGAACTCTGTAAAATACTTTGACCTTAAGGAGAGGTATTCACATTTCAAAGGTTGAGAGTAATTCACTCAAGTGTAAAGACTCAACTGTGGCTCCCTCATTATCAAGACCATGAATTCCCAAGACTTATAAATACCAATTCTCAGAAGATGCTAGAATCTTGGAGATTAATTTTAGTAAAAATGGACATACTTTGAATATTAATATCATAAAATCTTGGAACTCAAAGAGGTCTTAGAGATCACCAAATGATAACGCAAATGACAAAATTGAGACCCAGGTAAACTAAATATGTTATTGAAGGTCATTAATGGTAGAGTCCGGACTAAGGTGTATGTTTTTGTTTGCTTGTTTTCCTATGGCCTTTGGGGAAATGTTCAAGATGCTTTTTGGGGCTCTTAATTATCCCAACTACTGAGGAGCTTGAAGGATTACCAAATATTATGGACCAAGCACGTACCTTTAAAATCCTGTGCAGTTTTAGCAATTCTCAATGATGTACTTCAGCAGAAAAACCCTGGTCTTGATGATTTGACCACCCATTCATTTCTCTTGGGAGTAAGAAGTAAGCTCACCCATTCTGTATAGTGATAAGACACTCAAAAGGGCGGGATTGTTAGCGTGACATAAAATCAAGTGTATTTTATAAGGTAATTTTTTTGTTATGTACTTCATGTTCATCAGATTATGCTCATTTGTTCTATATTAAATAAAACAGCCACAGCAGGAAGAGTACCTGAAATGGGGTACTAAAATTTAAAAGAAAATGTTATCATTTCTGATTATCTCCAATCTTCCACCTCTTTGGCCTATAGAGAATTTAATTAAAATTTTAAATGACCAAAAAATGATAAAGATCCAATTATCCAACGCTAAATATCACTGATCATCAGGGAAATACAAATCAGACCTACAGTGAGATATGACCTCACACAGAATAGCTAAAGTCAACAACACAAGAAGCGACAGGTGTTGGCAAGAATGTGGAGAAAGGGGAACCCTTATGCACTGTTGGTGGGAATGCAAACCGGGGCAGCCAGTGTGGAAAACAGTACGGAGTTTCCTCAAAAAGTTAAAAATAGAGCTACTTTACGATCCAGCAATTGCACTACTAGGTATTACCCAATGAATGCAAAAATACTAATTCAAAAGGATACCTGTGTCCCAATGTTTATAGCAGTGTTAGCCAAATTATGGAAATACCCCAAGTGTCTATTGACTGATGAATGAATAAAGAAGATGTGATACACACACACACACACACACACACACACACACACAGAGGCATATTACTCAGCCACAAAAAAAAAAAAGAAAGAAATCTTGCCATTTACAGTGACATGGATGCAGCTAGAGAGTATAATGCTAAATGAAATAAGTTGGTTAGAGAAAGACAAATGCCATATGATTTCACTCGTATGTGGAATTTAGAAACAAAACAGATGAGCAAAGGGAAAAAAAGAGGGAGGGAGAGAGCGGGAGGCAAACAAAGAAACAGACTCTTTTTTTTTATTTTAATTTTATTTATTTATTTGACAGAGATAGAGACAGCCAGCGAGAGAGGGAACACAAGCAGGGGGAGTGGGAGAAGAAGAAGCAGGCTCATAGCGGAGGAGCCTGATATGGGGCTCGATCCCATAACGCCGGGATCACGCCCTGAGCCGAAGGCAGATGCTTTAACCGCTGTGCCACCCAGGCGCCCCAAAGAAACAGACTCTTAACTATAGAAAACAAACTGGTGGTGACCAGAGGGGAGGTGGGTGGGGGATGGGTGAATTAGCAGACGGGGATGAAGGTGGGCACTTGTGGCGATGAGCACCGGGCGATGTATGGAAGTGTTGAATCATTATATGGTATACCTGAAGCTAGCATGACACTGTACACTAACTAAGTGGAATTTAAATAAAAACTTAAAGAGAGGGGAAAAAAGAAATATCTTCATTAAAAAAGTCCAAAAATCCTCCTCTTTCCCCAGAACTAACAAGAAGCAACTTACACTTCACTATAATTTTTTTAATAATAATCCCACATAACTTGGAAGAATATCATCAATCGGTTCAGGTCATCCATATTAATATATTACCATAATTGAAACAACATTTGAATAGGTAATTTTGGAGGGAAGTAGACAATCTATATCCAAAACCCGGAAAAACAAACCTAGACTGAGCAGAAATATCTGAGTTGATTGCAGTCGTGTTGACTTAACTATATATAGAACCTCAGACTGCTGTTCAAGGCTGGTGTTTTCTTAGCAATAACTTGAGGCTAGAGAGCAGTGTTCTTGGCAAAGGAAAAACACAAAAGGGACTCTTCCTTTAAAGGGATAAAAATGCAGCAGGTATGTGACCTTTGGGTTTCCATTTTTGGTCTTTCTGAGTTAACTCAGGCATCTGAGAAAGGGCTGGGAGAGTTAAGTTGTTGATGTAAACCTTAACTTAATCAGACTATGAGGATTTTTTAGGTTAGGAGAGGGATACAAATGGGTGACTGATGAAAGATGAGAGTTTCCTCTGATGCTCAAACAATTGGAGTTGGGTGTAGGGTAGCGTGGGAGAGAATTTCCATTAGTTCAAGATCTGATAAGTCAAAGAGGATTTTACCACAAAAGCTGGGAAGGGATTTTGAAATAGAAAGTTAATTTCGTCAGATCTTACATGACCGAAAAGCCTCACAGCATTTATCTCCTTGTGCTCTCAGAAAGTTCTCCCAACCCATTAGAGTGCCAGCTTTATTATAGTCTGTGCACTTACCCCAGAACACCATCAGGCTTGTTCTAGGGCTCAGGAAATGTTTGGAAAAAATGTAAGCCATTGTTGGTTATTTTGCAAAATCTGTGTAGTGTTAAGCTTGACAATAAAACTAACAAGTTTAGGCTTCTTGTAACAACTTGGGCAGGAGGCCTTATACAGGTAGCCACAGATTCCCCCTCCCCATGTAGAGACGGAGACTGTTCTGCTCCTGGACATCAGTGCCCAGTTAGAGAACGAAGAATACAAATCAGAAAAGCTAGTATTATCCCATGGGCAAGACTTGCTGGAACGATTTGGTATCAACAGGACGTCAAGGGCCAACTGCAAATTTAATGCCTTTGGACACCATCCTGGCTGGTCTGGTTAATGAAACCGAGGGGCCAACTTGACCTCCTTCCCCACATAGGACATTGTCCTTTGCCCTCCTCTGCACCTGCCCACACTTTCTCTGCACCTCTAACACTTGAATGCAGCTGTTTGTTTTCTTGAAGTCCTTGGAGAAATGGGCTGGGTTTTATCTTTTTACTCCTTTCCCAACACCAAACACAGTGCCTGTAGTATAATGGACATTCAACAAATTTCCTCTTTGCTGAGCTCCTGATGAATATTCCCAACCAGCACCATCTACCTCCATGGATAGCCTGCTGGCACTTCAACCGCCACGTGCTAAGTACCAGACCTGTCACTCGCCCCCGTCCCCTCCCCTAGGCCGTGTCTCTGGTGCTCTATTCATCTTTGCGTCTACAGAGCCTGGTCTGTATCCAGACCACCGTAGTATTCAGAAAATATTCCTTCCAAGTGGAATGAGAAGTAAGGAAAAAGAGATCAGAAAAGAAGTATGAGGAAGAAAAGAAATAAAATGAAGAAGGGAGTCGCAAAGGTAACAAAGAAGAAAAGAGGAGAAACGAAGAGGGAAGAGGAAGATGGTGCATAGGAAGGTGAGAGGGGTAAGTTCGACTGGTTTTCCCTAAATCAGGAGGGATAGGATGCATCTAGAGCCCTCAACGGAAGAGCTAGAACACTCTTCCAATTTCTTCCAATATTTTCCTAACTGCTTCCAATTTGGGTTAGACTCTCAATGTTTCGTGAGTGTGATGAGAGAAGGGACTTGTGGGCATGTTTCCACCTTCTCAGCCATTCTTGCAGCACAGATAATATCAGCAGCTGGGCTCTTTTCCACTATGGAGCCTGATAACAGTTGGTGAAAATAAAGTGTGATCAGACCACTCATTCGGAACCTCGGAGTTCTTGAGATGAGGCTCTGAAATGAAGGTCTGGGCTTAGGTTTCATTTGCTTTTCCCATGGCGAATGACTCCCTATTTTGCCTTAGGTAAGTAAAGGGACAAGATCTTGCTTGCTTTTCTGGTCCTGGAGTTTTTACAGTCTTGTAACTTATTGTATGGTGTTCTTTTTTGGGGGGTTCTATTGCCAGCTTATTCTAAGTCTGATGCTCTAATCTCTTTGAGTGATGACATGTTGTAACTGTAACCCCAAGACATTTTCAGGTACAGGCAGGATGCAGGCACTCCTTGATTTTATTTGTGGGAGGAACATTCTAGCCCACAGGGAAATGTGTAAGAAATATTCTGTCATTGTAAGGGGCTTGGTAAAATCATGCTGACATCTGGTAGTTGTGAAGGGTGTTTAGATCAATGAAAAGAGCATTTCCCAGAGAAATTATCCTTTTTTTCAACACTTGTTCCAAAAAGAGGATTAAAGGACTCCTGTGATTTTTTTTTTTTTAACCAGTGAAAGCACCTGCTATTCCTAAGGCAGCCGTCCTTACGTGCTGAGTCCCAATCATACACCCCAGAGTGCTGGCAACCCTGGGAGACGTTTTTCTTTTGGAATGAGAATTTTACTGAAATATAAATGGGCAAGAGTTTGTGAGCTAACTCCCTCAGTCAGCACATGAGACACAATGTGAAAACCAACGACAGGAGGTCCCTTCCTGCTGAAAGCTCTGGCCCAGAGACTTGAAGGATATTCTTTTTTGGAATCTTTTAAAAAAAAACAGTATAGGGGCGCCTGGGTGGCACAGCGGTTAAGCCTCTGCCTTCGGCTCAGGGCGTGATCCCAGCGTTCTGGGATCGAGCCCCACATCAGGCTCTTCTGCTATGAGCCTGCTTCTTCCTCTCCCACTCCCCCTGCTTGTGTTCCCTCTCTCTCTGGCTGTCTCTATCTCTGTCAAATAAAAAAAAAAAAAAAAAGAGCCTGTTTCTTTAAAAAAAAAATTTATAAAATAAAAAAAAAACAGTATAAGTCCTCATAAAAATAAATCATTTACAGGTTACAAACTCTAGTAAGAGATTTCTGTAGACTTCTAATTTAAATGAATATATTAAAAACAATCCCGCTTGTTGCCCCCAGGCATGGGGCTCACAAGGAAATTAGAAAACAGTATAGGTTAGGGCTCAGTACAACCCCATACAACACACAGACTGTCCAAAAAAAAAAAAAAAAAAAGGAATCCTTTTCATGTAAGAAGAACAACACGTTATTTTTATTTTCTTAAGTAGGCTCCACTCCCAGCATGGAGCCCAATGTGGGGCTCAAACTCACGACCCTGAAATCAAGACCTGAGCTGAAATCAAGGGTTGGATGCTTAGCCAATTGAGCCACCCAGGCGCCCCAGCACATTCATTCTTAATAAAACAAATGACATCCCCCATACAGCAGAAAAGGGAGCACACAGTTCATTTTTAGATGAGTTGGATATTCCACAAATCATTAACTGCGCGGATGAACCCTGCATTCTGCTAACAGCGGCTATATGGTGCAGCTCTATTTACCTGAACGCATCTGAGAACCTTGCACTTCGGAAGGCAGCTAACAGCCTTTGGCAGAAGACAGATGTGGCCTCAG
The DNA here is from genome assembly GCF_002007445.2 of Ailuropoda melanoleuca. Lineage (NCBI taxonomy): Eukaryota > Metazoa > Chordata > Mammalia > Carnivora > Ursidae > Ailuropoda > Ailuropoda melanoleuca. The sequence continues at coordinate 104,972,623 of NC_048223.1, forward strand.
AGGTAGAAGCCTGTTGGTATCTCAGAGATCTTCTCAGCCACACCTGAACTCCAAGATCATGGTGTATCATTGGCAAGAATATTTTCAGAAAAGAAGGGTAAGTCTATATATTTGCTGTTTTCAAGTAATATTTAGATCTGGTGGATGGAAATCTCCAACAACAAAGATGGGTGGTAGAGGAAGAAAATATAATTTAGGATACTTTGAGAGCCCCTGTAACCTTCATGCAAAAGAGTGTGTTATAGGAGAAAACCTGAACTAACGAATGAAGAGTTCACTTCTAGCTTCGCAGGAACTCGCACTCAGATAACACACTGCTTTGCTGTAGCTAGCTGTTGAAGGCACTGTTTTATTGAATAAGCAAGTATCATCATGTTTGTAGGTGTACAAATAGATATTAAAGTGTTTAACAATGGGTATCTATATGAAATGGAATATTGCTCTGCCATAAAAAAGAACAAAACCTTGCCATTTGCAATGATATGGTTGGAGCTAGAGTGTATTATGCTAAGTGAAATAAATCAGTCAGAGAAGGACAAATACCATATGATTTCACTCATATGTGGAATTTAAGGAACAAAACAGATGAACACGGAAAAAGAAAGGCAAACCACAAAGCTGACTCTTAACTATAGAGAGCAAACTGAGGGTCGCTGGAGAGGAGGTGGGTGGGGGATGGGCTAAATGGGTGATGGGGATTAAGGAGGGCACTTGGGTGCTGTATGTAAGTGATGAATCACTAAATCTTGCTTCTGAAACTAATATTACACTATATGTTAACTAATTGGAATTAATTGATTAATTAATTTATTTATTTATTAAAGATTTATTTATTTATTTATTTTGGAGAGAGAGCGAGCAGGCGGAGGGCCAGAGGGAGGGGAGGAGAAGAAGGCTCTCCGCTGAGCATGGAGCCCAACGCAGGGCTTGATCTCAAGACCCTGAGACCTTGGCCTGAGGTGAAATCAAGAGTCAGATGCTCAACCTTCTGAGCCACCCAGGAGCCCCACTAACTGGAATTTAAATAAAACCCTGAAAAACCAAAAGAAAAATGAAAGAAAGAAGAAAGAAAACCAATGGTTTTATTTTCTTACAGTTGTAAATAATTCCTCACGATCTTGTTTTAATATTTTCCGTGAAGAAAAAGTTCATTAAGCCTAGGATCATTAGATATCAATCTAATCCTTTCCAATGTTTTGGTTAAGTAAAATTAGTATTATAATGAGACTACACTAGTGGTAATTTCTATATAATCTGGCTTAAAATGTTAGTAAACCCATCCTGCCTCATGACAACTTTGAGCTGCCTTTGATGTTATTCTTGACTTTGGATTTCATTAGTTCTATTTACGGATTGCGTTTATATGACATGTTTTTTTGGTTGTTTCTGAACACACTTGAGTGTATCTGCTTTCTCTTCTTCTAATACAGAATCAACACTCCCAGTATGTTGTTTTCAATGACTAAAAAGTGGGTTTATCTTTAATCCAGTGCTCATAATCCCACATCCAACAAAGTGCACTCTAAGACCAAAATGCAGTCATTAGATTTTCCCCGTTAGTCCTGAGTACTTAATAGAAGCCACCACTACGTGCTTCTTTGTGAATGAAAGCAGGTGAGAACAGTTACCTTCCTTTCCTGTCATGATATTAGTCATTTCTGAGGTGCTGCCCTGAGGAATTCCGGGGGAGGAGTGGAGGAAAAATCTGCTCTCCAGACCCTGTCCAGGTTGAATGGTTGATATTCACACATAAAGGTACACGAAGCCTTCTGAGATGACTGTGCCAGGAGTAAGACCTTGCACATCCTGTCTTGAGTCTTGTGTTGATTCAGAGCATGATTCAGTGATCCTCAGTGTGGGGGCTGAGGGTTGATGGCCCATGGCAAGTCCTCCCTGAAACATTATAATAGAATCTTTCACTGGAATATTGACGCATCTTCTAACTGCCAAAGACAAATGCAAGGCAGGCTATCTCTGAAATTTCAGGCCTAGAAAGCAACGGGTTTTTTTTTTGCCCAGCACTTGGCAATAAATCCTTAACTTGATGTTACTTAACTTAAACCACTGGCTAATGACATAAAGAAATTTGCATCCTCTCTGGGAAATAGATATAGTTATAAAGGAGACAAAATCAATCAGCAATGGGAAAAAATAATCATTATAGAAACTGTATGAAGCTAAAAATAAATTTAAAAATCCATTCTACTGTAAAGGTGGATACGTATCATTATACATTTGTCAAAACCCATAGAATGCACATCACAAAGAATGAGCTCCCATGTAAACTATGCATTTTAGTTAAGAATAATGTATCAATATTGGCTTACAATTACAACAAATGTATCACACTAATGATGCAAAATATCAATAATAGAAGAAACTGTGATTGGTGCGGCGAGAAGGTGGGAGGATATATGGGAACTCTGTACTTCCTGCTCAATTTTTCTGTAAATCTAAAAGTTTTCTAAAAAAATAAAGTCTATTAATAAACAATTTTTCGAATTCAATAAGTATAGATAATACAGCTAATATGTAGAAATGCTTACTGCTGCCTCAAAACTTCTGAATTTGAAGAAGGAATAAATCTTGAAACATGAAGAGAAGGTAATTGATTCATGGGCTGCTTGTCTTTGGTTTCCATTGTTTTAAAAATAATAACACACATTGGGGCGCCTGGGTGGCACAGCGGTTGGGCGTCTGCCTTCGGCTCAGGGCGTGATCCCGGCGTTATGGGATCGAGCCCCACATCAGGCTCTTCCGCTATGAGCCTGCTTCTTCCTCTCCCACTCCCCCTGCTTGTGTTCCCTCTCTCGCTGGTTGTCTCTATCTCTGCCGAATAAAATAAATAAAAAATAAAATAAAAAGTTTAAAAAAATAAAAAAATAAAAAAATAATAACACACATACAGAAAGGTACACAAATAATAATAATACAAATTATAATAATAATAGCTTAATGAATAATCACAAAGTGAACATACCCTCATAACCACCATCTGGGGCAACAAATAGAACATCACCAGCCCTCAGCACCTCCACTTTTCAGGAACTTTTAGCACCATAAATTAATTTTCTGTGTTTTTGAAATTATTAAAATGAAATTATATGATATGTAATCTTTTGTGTATGACTTCTTTTGCTCAACATTACGTTTATAAGATTCATCCACATTGTCATGTGTAATATTGTGCAGCTTTCAATTGTATGAATAGGCTACCTGTTATTTATACATCGACACTTGAATTGTTTCGGACTTTGACTACTGTGAAAAATGCTTCTACTTTCTTATACATGCCTTTTGTTGAACATGTGCATAAGATTCCTGCTGAGCCTGTACCTCGGAGTGCACTCACTAGGTTATAGGGTATGTACACATTTAACTTGAGTAACTAATGCCAGATGTTCCACAGGAGTTTATGTTCCCACTAGCAGTGTGTAAGAGTTTCAGTTGCTCTATATCCACACCAGCACTTGGTATGGTCAGTCTTTTTCATTTTTGTTATTTTAGTGGGTCTGTAGTAGTATCTCACTGTGGCTTTATTTTTAATTTCCCTGTTTACTAATGAGGTTTCCTACCTTTTCGTGTATTTATTGACCATTTGGATAGACTCCCTTGGTGAAGTGTCTGTTCAAGTTTCGTGACCATTTTTAAATTAGGATTGTTTGTCTTTTTCTTATTCATTTCCTTGATATTATCAGTTATATATTTTGTAAATAACTTCTAATCTGTGGCATGTTTCAATCTTCTTAAATCTTTTTTTTATAAACAGAACATGTAATTGTTTCGTTAATGATAAGTATGTTTTATCTCTTATCTAAGAAACCTCTCCATTTCCCAAGTTCATGAAGATATCCTTTCTTGTAAGTCTTTAAATTTTCATTTTTTTTAACCTTTCACATTTGGATCTAAATACTCTTGGAACTGATTTTTGTGAATGGTATGAGTTAGGGGTCAAATTTAGTTTCTTCCCACATGGGTATCCCATTGGTCTAGCATCATTTATTTAAAAGACCCTTCTTTTCAAGTGCCTGGGAGGCACAGTTGTTTAAGAATTGGACTCTTGGTTTCATCTCAGGTCAGCTCAGGTAGTGATCTCAGGGTTGTGAGCTTGAGCCCCTGATGGGCTCCAAGCTCAGCACGGAGTCTGCTTCAGACTCTCTCTCCCTCTCCCTCTGCTCCCCCCAGCCCCCACATGCACTCTCTCTCTCTCTCAAATAAATACGTAAATGTTTAAAAATAAATAAACAAGTAAATAAAAAATAAATGAAAGATCCTTCTTTCTAGCATTTCTCTTTAGTGCTTTTTTTTTTAAAAAAAAATTTTATTTATTTATTTCAGAGAGAGAGAGAGAGAGAGTTAGAGAACATGAGCAGGGAGAGAGGCAGAAGGAGAGGGAGAAGGAGACTCCCCACTGAGCAGGGAGCCCAACATGGGGCTTGATCCCAGGACCATCCCAGGACCCCAGGATCATGACCTGAGCCGAAGGCAGGTGCTTAACTGACTGAGCCACCCAAGTGCCCCAGTGCTATCTTTATCCTACGTCAAGTCTCTACTTCTATTGGGTATTTTTTGGACTCTGTTTCACTGTTATTCATCTCTGTTTGCTTCAATTCCACAGTGTCTAGATATGAAAATATCTTTTTTTTAAAAGATTTTATTTATTTGTCAGAGAGAGAGAGAGACAGTCAGCGAGAGAGGGAACACAAGCAGGAGGAATGGGAGAGGAAGAAGCAGGCTCCCAACAGAGGAGCCTGATGCAGGGCTCGATCCAAGGACTCCAAGATCACGCCCTGAGCCGAAGGCAGATGGACTGAGCCACCCAGGCGCCCCTGGATATGAAGATATCTTGACAATAACAAGATATCTACAACTTGTTCTCTGTTTTTTTTCCTCTTTGTTTTTTTCTTTTCAATGCATCTGGCTGTGCTCAGACCTTTCTTTGCATTTCCAGTTAAACTTCACAATGAGCTTGTCAAACACACATAGATATGCAAACATCTGCCAAGAATTTTTAAAAAATGAAATTGCACAAAATCCATATACCAATTTGAGGGAACTCAATATCTTTAAAATGTAGTCTTCCAATTCAGAAGCCCTTGTCTACATCTCCATTTATTAAGGTCTGTGAGTTCTTAGAATAATGTTATATAGCTGTATGTATTTTACAGTTTATATGCTTTATAAACATACAGTTAATATGTTTTAATGTTTATAGTTTATATGCTTATGTTTTATAAACACAGTTTATATGTTCCATAATTTTATAGCTTATACATTTCATAGTTATCTGTGTAGAAGTTTTGTCTTTCCTAAGTAGTAATGTTTCTGATGCTATTCAAAATAATGTTTTTAAAAATTTCACTTTATAAGTTTAATAGATTTATCATTTTGACCTTATGTGTAGTAAGCTTGCTATAGTCTCACATTGTTTACAACAGTTTATGTGTAAGTTCTTTTGGATTTTCTGTATACTCAGTCATATCATCTGCCAAGAGTTTTGTTTTTTTCCTTTCCAGTCCTTCTATATTTTCTTTCTTTCTCTTTTGCCTTATATTTTGTAATAAGAATTACCTCATCATTCAGAATGATGAATAGAAATGATAATAGTGAGCATTCTTGCTATTTTCAATTTTAAAGGAAAAGTTTTCAACATTTCACCATTATATTTATCATAGTTTTCAAATTACTTTATTAGATAAGTTTTTAGATTAAGTTATTAGATAAGTTTTTAAAAATTACTAATTTGCTTTTACTTAGCATGAATTAATTGTATATATATAATAAATATAACATGTTATATATAATATATAACAATTATATATATAATATATAACAATTATATATAACATAACAATTATATATAAAATATATTATATATTATATATATTTATATATAATTAATTATATATATATTTTTTGGGACCAATATGGTGAACTATATTGATTATCAAGTGCTAAAATAGCATTGTACTCCTGTAAAAACCCATTTTGGTTCTTCTTCTTATACATTTCATGATTTGATTTGTTTGTTTAGGAATAAAAAAATATTAAGATTCTAATTCCTTAAGCTCAAGGTTAATAGAGTGTAGAGAAAGATTTTGTGGACTAAAGGATTTGTTTGTGGTATATTCAGCAATATTGGGGCTCACACAGCTCCAATAAGAAAGAGTTTTCCAGGAAATTCTTCCAAGAGGGCTCTAAATTTACCCTGTTTAAAGCTAAGTCTCACCATCAAGCTTTTCTTATAAATCCGAATGTGGTCTGGGTACAGAAGCCTTTTAGGAAGAGAGATTGTTACTCCTAATTTTTGTTAGGGTTTCAGATTCACTTCACAGCAAGAAAGCCAGCCCTTGAGGTAAGCACTTAATAAAAATACAAATAATGAAATTTATTATGGTGATGGTCCTTCAATGTGAAGCATTACTTGCAAAAATGAAACTTGACTCAAACAGAAATGTTCATCCCGGCCTTCAGCAGTATGAGGCATCTGGAGAAGCCTAGACTTGGGTCTCAGAATTTGTGCCATGTTCTTTGAGCCATTTCCTTTGTGTCTGGATAATGAGATTTCCAAATCCTTTTCTTCCATGCCCTGAATTAACATGGAAGACTTAGTAAGAGGGTCTTAATGGAAGGAGTAACACTGAACCACACCGTCAGAGGAGGGTTGCCCAAGGCTATTCACCAGATTGGCGTCCTGCAGTCTTCATTAATCAGTCCTGCCAGTCAACACCTAGAAATGTGCTAGATTCACCTACTTATCAGGAACAAGCAATCTATAAGTTACTCTGAGCCTCAGAGGACTTCTGAGAGGAAGATGAGTCAAGATTTAGTCATCAGTGTTTTCCAAAGCTCGAGCAGCTACCTTGAACAGCACTGTTCTCTCTTCTTGGGGATGACGAGTATAGAGCATGGGCTAAAGCAGGTGTTTCCTCTATGTTTGCTATTTCTTCTTACTCTCACTCTTTAGGAGGACAACCTTCTATATAGTGACCCTAGGAGATGCAGGTGTACTTATCCATTCATAGCACGTAGCACAAGTAACAGAAGCGGGTAGCAACCAAGATCAGTTTTTTAAAAAATTCTGTATTTCTAATATGGTTCCTCTAACATAAGAGGGGGTTAGGTGATGAACAGTGGGGTTTTCCATGGATATTTTAGTAAAGTCTTAAGGGTGCCCTAAAACCCAGGACTCTATAGCTTCAGACAATGAGATGCTGGCAATAGCGGACCATGTACTTCTGCAAGTGGCCAAGCATGGGGATGACATGGGTTCTTTGTGGAACAGAATGAAATAAAGCCATATTTCATTTTTTCATATGAACTAAGAGCAAGAATACCAGCAATAAAAGTGACCAAAGTCTTTACCCAAAAAAATCCCCAAACTTCTATAAAACAAATATTTGTTGAATGTTGAATAAACACTTAAATCAGTTTACTGATGTTTCTTCTTAATATCCATTTGCTACCTATTCATTTGTTATCTGTTGTCCCTTAGCAGACACAAAAGTGTTAAGAAGAGTGCATAGAAAAAATTGTAATTGGAAGCATCCTATATCTTATTTTAATTTCTTTCTGCAAATTTAGAAAAGATCACCCTAATTTCAATTTTACCTGTAAAACACCTTGAACTAGCTCATAGAACAACATTGTTCTATTGGAGCACAATCTGAGAAAATGTGGCTAAATGAAGGAGATGAGAAAAGTTCTCTGATCAAGCAGGCCTTGTCTTGCCCCTGACACTTGTCTCCACCCTCAGCTTTAAGGTAATCACCACCAGCATCACTACCTTCACCACCCTTATGTGGAGAGTTGCTATCTGGTAATTCCATATTAAACACTTTATCTGCATCATTATATTTAATAGAGTAGATATTACTACCTGATTTGATAAATTATTTGAGAGAAGAGAGAGAGCATGGGGAGGGGCAAAGGGAGAAAGAGAGAATCTCAAGCTGACTCTGAGCTGAGCACAGAGTCCAATGCAGGGCTCAATCTCATGACCTTGAGATCATGACCTGAGCTGAAATCAAGAGTCAGACACTGAACCACTTGAGCCACCCAGGTGCTCCTGTTTACCAGTTTATTAAAGGATATGATAAAGGATACCGATGAACAGCCAGATGAAAAGATGCATTGGGTGAGGTTTGAGAGGGTCCTAAGCACAGGAGTTTCTGTCCCTGTGGCGTTGGGTTGTGTCACTCTCCTGGTACATGAATGTGTTCACCACCCTGGAAGCTCTTCAAACCCCATACCATTGGGATTTTATGGAGGCTTCCTCACATCGGCATGATCAATTACTAACTCTGCTTCTAGCCCCTCTCCCCTCTCTAGAGAAGTGGTTGGGGGGAGTGGTGTCTGAAAATTCCAAACTTCTAATCATGGCTTGGTCTTTCTGGTAACCAACCCCCATCAATAATTCAAAGGGCACAGTGAAAATTCTGCCTGCTGTTACTATTCCCCCATCCCTTGCTCCATTAGGCTGCTACGCTGTAACTTTCTCTTCTTACTTTGGGATTTTCACCCTTTGAGTTACTGATTAAATAATTAATCATTTATCCTTAAATTTATCCATTCCAAACACACTTATTGAGCACCTATGGTAAGCAACAAACTTTAATAAAAGGAAGGGCATGAGTTCTGGAAGATGAGAGTAAAAGTAAACAGAGTAACCAGGAGTATGTCCTGCAAAGGCAGGTGGCAGGCAGTGAGAGTTAGCCTGAAGCCCAGGGCTTGGGAGACTGGGACTCTGATGATACGGGAGGGCTGCTGAGAGGAAGGAAAGGTCATTGAAGAAAAAAAAATCCTCCATATAACAAATTTTCCCGGGGCTCATCCTGATTGAATCTATGTGATAAATACTGAAGTGATAAATTTGTCTTTGTAAATTCCTGAAAAATATATTTACTTTTCCATTTTTAGCATCCAGCACATCTTCCATAGTGTCAGTTTACTGGTTGTTTCTACAGGAAATTTTATCTGTAAGTTTAACTTTCTGTGAACTGAGTAATGGTGGAACTGGTAAATTCAGGTGTACCAAAATGTACCCAAACTGGAATTAGAAAAACTCAGAGCTTGGATAGATTACTTTTCTCTCTACAATTCATAGATGAGAAAACTGAGACCACAGAATTAAATTGAATCTGCCAAAGTCACACAGCACTTTCGTTGTTAGTAACAGGGTCAGTAAAGGTCTTAGCTGCTCTGAATTAGTCCTATTCCTTGCTGCAGCCTCATTTCCAGCAGAATGAATGAATCAGAGAAAAACAGTTGTAAACATCAATATGTATCATTTGTATTCACCCAAAGCTGTATTCGAACAAAAATCCCAAATGACTTTCCCAGTTTCCCAATTTAAACCGACAACCCATGATTATGTCGTGTGTAAGCAGCCTGGTCTTCACCGTTTGTGACCGCAGCCCATTCCTCCCCGATTCACTGCACACAACAATGAAACGCAACAATGGAAAGGTTTGGAATGCTGAAGAAAATTGAAGTAAGGTCTGTGGCTTTACAGCCTTACTCATTTAAAATTTTACCTACTGTAAGATGTGGCTTATCTAATTTACAAGATATAATCAGTTTTGCCCTGATTATTATAATACTGCATTAGTCTTAAGAAAGTATTGCTATATCTGTAATTCATGTTTATATCTTTATTAATCATAAAATCTTAAACTTCCGTAATCTTTTTATTTAACTGTATCAAAGGCCTTAAAGAACATGAGGTACACATTTCTCATTAAGGAAGAAACCATGATTTTCTCAGAACATAGCCCCGATTACGGTGCCCAGGTTTCGTGGTGTTTGATCTGCAGCTGGACCTCAAATCCCAGATTAAATCTGCAGAGTAACTTGTAGTATGGCACGACCAAGCCTAGTAATCAGTAATCTGTTATTTAAAAAGTGGTGTTTTTTTTTTTAAAGATTTTATTTATTTTTTTGACAGAGATAGAGACAGCCAGCAAGAGAGGGCACACAAGCAGGGGGAGTGGGAGAGGAAGAAGCAGGCTCATAGCGGAGGAGCCTGACGTGGGGCTCGATCCCACAACGCCGAGATCATGCCCTGAGCTGAAGGCAGACGCTTAACGACTGCACCACCCAGGCGCCCCTAAAAAAGTGGTGTTTTAAAAACAAGAGTTTTATTCTCCTTAAGGGCAAGAAACATATAGTAAAGTTGTCTTCCTCCCTCCTTTTCCCTCTCATTCTTTCTTTATAGAATTCTTGGCACTGAATTTTGAACTCTTGATGATGGGTTCAGTTATGAATGCAGTGATCCAGGAAAGTTTCCTATAATCTTAGCTTGAGCAGTTATTGTCAGGTTTATAAAGCTTGCCTTCAGAGCTGCTAAATCATATGCAAATGTTCAATTTTAGCTTTTTCGTGCAGACCTATGATGGTGCAACTTATGATTGCTCAACTCTACCATGGTGCAAAAGCGATATGCACACAGTAGAAACCATAAAAATAGAAAATCTTAACCTTACAATTTTGAATTTTGATCTCTACTAAGTAGTGGTGGGGATCCATGCAGTCACGAGGGTAAACAACTCATACACTTAAAACCATTCTGTGTCCATACAAACGATTCTGTCTTTCCCTTTCAGTACAATATTCAATAAATTAATGAGATTTCCACCACTTTATTATGAAATAGATGCTTTTGCCTAACTGCAGGCTAGCGCAAGTGTTCTCAGCACACTTCAGGCAAGCTAAGCTGAGCTAGGGTGTCTGTTTGGTAGGTGAGGTGTATTAAATGCATTTTTGACTTAACGATATTTCACTTTGGGTTTTTCAGGATGTGACTCCATCATAAGTAGAGGGAGATTTATGCTCTCATTAGTCCACAGCTGTAATCTTTCACACCTGTAATAATATGCTATTTTCAATCCCTAAAATCAAGTCACTTCAGGTACTGGCTCCCTACGTCGGCTGTTTGATATCTGTGAATTTCTTTTTCTGAAATGAGTTCTCTTCCTAGAACTTATTTCAGGAACTTAATCCCATTCTCAGCACGGAAGAACTCTATCTAGGTTGAGGGAATCAGCAAGTCTGATTCTTTCAAACTATAAAAATGGAAATAGTCATAGCAGATTATATTGGTTTGTAAAATTGGTTTGATTAGGATTGATTCATCCTGAAAATTAGTGACTGAAAATAAACTGCTATCCCTATAGACAATTATTGGAATGAAACAAAGTCAGCTTCACATACCTGCAAAGCCTAAGAGAAACAGCTCTGAGTGAAGATGATACGTACTGGTGAGGCTGATTTTTTTTAAAAAAAGAGGAACATCTCACCAAAGATTCAAACTCATTCCTTTCGGGGCAGCTTAATTGCACAAGCTGTATGTTAATTACTGTTATGTTAAAGATTTGGCAGCTTTACAAAAATCTTAAACTTGTACGTGCAGGTTTAAAATACCCTATTGCAATGGCCCAGAGTTAGGCTAGGAAAGCATTTCAGATAATGGCAACCTGTAGTAATGCTTTTTTTTTTTTTAACCTATGGGCAGCTTATAATTTATAGTTTCATAGGAATTTGCTTAACAAATGTGCACGTGATTAGTTGCCTGCTTTCCAAAACGCAAACCTGTGTTCTCTGGTATCATGGTATGCTATCTGCCCAATGACAGGCTTTCAAAAGTCCGAGAAGACCATGTTTGCTGATGAGTGTTATCCCTGCATTTGGTGTGAATTTCATTCACAGTAGATCTTTGGTAACATCGAAGCTGAGTTTTCAATATCCAGCGTTCATAGAAAGGCATAGAGTCACGAGTTACAACACAGTGTAAGGAAGAAGAGCCAGCAGTGCAATGGAGGTAGACTAAGCCATCACTCCCATGCACTGTGGAGAACTGGAAAACAACTGAGGAACCGTCTCTTGACTCAAAAAAAAGATAAAAGTTTGTAAATGGCTCTACGAAAAGGATAATTTGACTTCCTTACGACATCGAAAAGTGAAAAATAACTGAGATGATATAGGTACTTGATAGCTGCTATAATAAAAACCAGAAGGGCACGTAAGGGGAAATTTTGAGAGGTAGGAGGTTTGGGAAGAGTTTGAGTTAAAGGTGTACACTGTTGAAGGAGAAGTATTATCTGTCTTACTTTTGTGTTAACGGTGTTGAAATAGCTGGGTGAAGTCTTGGAGGACCAGGTCAGGGTGAATGTAGCTGTACTCTATGCTTCTTTTCCAAGATCTTATCCATGTGAAACACATATTTGCACCATGAAAAATGGTGATATCATTTGTCAGCTGAGGGTCACCAGCATCATCATTTAGTTTCACACATGATTTTTTGGCAGCCACAGAGGTGTGACAGAGTGGGGAGTTGGGTCATGTTGATGTCACTGACAAGTTAGGCATGGTGTGGGGGACATGGGTACGAGGCAGTCTTGGAAGTACAGGAGAGAGGATCGAGGAAGAGATGGCTTTGCTCAAGCCACTTCCCCCATCTTTGAGAATGCCTCTCCAATGGATCCTCCCTGGGAATTCAGATCTCTTGGTCAGGGGCTCTGCATTCGGCGGGTTTGGTACTGCTCATAAGGCCCATGATTAAAATCTAAGACATTTTAATGTTGCCTTTGGGAATGGTGGGAAAGGGATGGAGTTTCAATCTAGTCGTCAGATCCTGAACTAGACCAGAAAATTCCTGGTTATAGGCTGATTCATGGATTTTCTCTACTACTATACTTATCATCAAAGTTTGCCAAGGGTTTAGAAGAACATATGAAAAAAGATCAATAGTGTCCTAGAACATGGTAGAATGGTCTCTTCACTCCTTATTTTCCTGGTACCATGAGACATTCTTGCTTCTCCATCTAAAAAATATCACTAAGAAGAAAGCTTTTATACTCTCAAGACTGAAACAATAATGTGAGGCAAGGGTGGAAAACTGCATTGACTTCTTTGCCGGCACTTCAAACAGATTTTAATACTGTGAAATTATCTTGGGAGTTGTTATCTCTCAAACTTCAGGTAGTTAAGGATGATTATAAGACATGTTCTGTTGCTTAAGGATTTGCTGACATCTAATGCCTTTTTTTCTCCAAATGAATGCAGCAGTGACATTTGAGTTAATAAAGGATCTGAGAAAGATGTGGCCTTCAGCTACACTTTTATTACCATTACCTTTCCACAGTCTAACTCCTCTACCATGACCCTCCCTCCCACACACACCCTACCCCCTTCCTCACCATTATTAATCTAACCTGAATCACTCTATTCTTCTCCAAGAGAACACACCCCAGTAACAGCAATGAATCATAGACGCTCTTGCTTCTCTAGTCTCTAATGGACTTGACAAGATGCCAGGTCTAATAAAATAAAAGGACAGGAACACCAGGTGAACGGAGCTCTCTGCGTTCTTCTTCAGTATATTACCCTCAGTATTAGTTACCAGATAAGTTTTCTAGTTGCCCAGTGGTGGACAAGATTTTTTTTTTTTAAGATTTTATTTATTTATTTGACAGAGATAGAGACAGCCAGTGAGAGAGGGAACACAAGCAGGGAGAGTGGGAGAGGAAGAAGCAGGCTCATAGCAGAGGAGCCTGATGTGGGGCTTGATCCCATAATGCTGGGATCACGCCCTGAGCCGAAGGCAGACGCTTAACCGCTGTGCCACCCAGGCGCCCCTGGACAAGTTTTTATCACGCTAACACTCTAGACCCTCCCCATGTCTTCACACTCGAAGTAGCCATCCTACTCAGTAAGGCAACCTCTCAGGCATGCCTAGGAGCTAAGTCAAGGGCTCTTTCATCTTGAGGTTGAAAATAAAATCTGTTCTTGCTTAATGTAGCTAGAGAATATTAGTTTACCCACAAAGGTCACAGTTGGATTAAAAAAAAAAGTCTTCAACAGTCTCTACAAATCAATCAATTATACATTATAGAATTCCATAGATCTTTAGGTAATAAAGAAAAGAAATAGAAATAGTTTGTCAGTTACTCAAATGGAAATTAATAAGATGACAGCACTAAAACTCATCTTCTTTACCATGGATAGGTCTATGAGAATTGAATTCATGGCAAGAGAAACATAGAGGAGTTTTTGAAGATTTTCAACTTATATACAAATGTCAGAAGAAATATTGAAAGCCACTTAAGAGAATTTAGTAGAGTTTTTTGAGTGTTATAAATTTGTATTATTAACTTGCCATAATGGACATTATAAATCAACTTAATCATGTGGATTTTACACAATACCTCACCCAAATGGATTTTAATCCTGGTTTTAAAAATGTATATTTATATTTTTAATTGTTAAAAAAAATCTATGGATACTAGGTATATCTACATGATATAAAAATTGTATTAATACAGAAAGTCAATGGAATGGAATTTAGGTCACCCTGAGATTACTGTTAAGATTTGTAAAATAGGGGCGCCTGGGTGGCTCAGTCGTTAAGCATCTGCCTTCATCTCAGGGCATGATCCCAGAGTCCTGGGATCAGCCCCACATCAGGCTTCTCCGCTGGGAGTCTGCTTCTTCCTCTCCCGCTCCCCCTGCTTGTGTTCCCTCTCTCGCTGGTTGTCTTTCTCTCTGTCAAATAAACAAATAAAATCTTAAAAAAAAAAAGATTTGTAAAATAATGCTACAGCTAAGAATTTTAAAATAAATAAATCCAGTGAAATGAAATTTTAAGTTGTAACTTAAATGTGTGTGTGTGCGTGCCTGTGTGTGTATTTACATGGAGAAAGAGAGAAAGACTATTTTTCTTGGTATTAAAAATGAATAAAAAACCCTCATAAAGATTTTTAGGCGTATGTCATCATCCCACTGACAATAATCACAGACTAAGGGAAGAAACGTTTACCACTCCCTAATGAATAACAGAGTAGCTAACAGTAGCCTTGGGTATTGCAGAAATTTAAAAACACACAGGGAAAGCCTGCCTTAGGTTAATATTAATTACTATTATCATAGAATTCTATTGTTCAAATTGTTCTCTATGGTAGAATAAGGAGTCCTTGCCTTCTGGCTCTCTAGGGCAGTATCTTTCGCACCTTGAAAAGTTTCAAGGAACATACAATGTCCTGCGTCACAAACAACAAACTACTTGTAAGTCAATAGATTTTGGGTGCCTAAAGTCATGGAAATGTTCACTAGGCTTTATCTAAAGATACAATGAAAACTGTACCGGGGCTATATTCCAGATCCCTTACACCAAGTTGAGAGTGGAAGCTATGTTTCCACTTGGGGATGTCACTCGAGTAAGTAAAATACAAACTTAAATGTGGGAAGATCATTCAGTTCTAGCAGCACGTGGAAGTCAGAGATGTAGGTCAACAAATGCACATTTCTAAAACACAGGTTTTTCTGAACATTTAATCTGAAGTTCTTTGAAAATCTGGCCCAAACAATCCCGTTTAATATAGCAGTTCACATAATAAGCAAGTCAGAACATTTGCAAGGCAAGATGTTGTTTTCCTTTATGCAGCCAGCAAAAACACAGCTCTAAGCTTGGGCTGTCATGATAAAAGGATTTTGGAGCAGCTGATTTTAAAGAATCATAAAAACAACCCAACCTTATGCCCCAAGGTATAAAGAATATGCAGAGTCTGCATTGTGCTTCTTGTGTCAGGACAAATCATTCTGCTCTTTTCAGTGTTAGTAACTGATGCCAATGGATGAGTAAAGGGAGAAATTAATGTACAGACAGACCTGTGGCTTGATGAGGTGAATAACACTTGTATCAGAAAATCATGAGTTCTTTTTTCATTTTGTAAATTCCTTGAGGTTAATTTATATAATTTTTGAAAAATTTGGGGCGCCTGGGTGGCTCAGTCGTTAAACGTCTGCCTTCGGCTCAGGGCGTGATCCCGGCGTTCTGGGATCAAGCCCCCCATCAGGCTCCTCCGCTGGGAGCCTGCTTCTTCCTCTCCCACTCTCCCTGCTTGTGTTCCCCCTCTCGCTGGCTGTCTCTCTCTCTCTGTCAAATAAATAAAATCTTTAAAAAAAAATTTAGAAGGGGAATATATATTATTAATTTTATATGGAGGCACCAAGTTTTCTGCTACTTATGGCTTAAATTGTGTGGGGTTTTATGGATTACTGCATCTCTAAAAAAAATCTGGCCTTTTTTGGGAGATAAGTGGAAGGATGAAAGAATTATATCATGCATACCTTTATATCAATTACGGAATGGTGATTATAGTTGCATATATAAAATAACTATTGAGTGCTTCCTAAATATCTACTGCTGTTTTCCCTGCCTGTCATGAATTCTCATTTAATCCTCCAATCTCTAGGAGGTTGATACTATTATCCCTATTTTACAGATGAGGAAACCCAGGCAGAGACAATACTTTACAAAGCGTATAAAATAATGGTGTCAGGATTTGAACCTAGGCAATTTGCCTCCAAGGTTTATGTCCTTAATCCCTGCACTGGGTTGTCCTCAGGTTCTGTATTTGTATCTGACTGCTTAGGACTCCGTTAATTCCTCAGGGTCCTGGAACTTCTAAGCTATTAGTTGTTTGTAAAGGGACAGTATCAAGGTTTACCAAGGCCATTCATCAGGTTGAAAACCCCAGCTCCTTAAAATTCCCTACTTCCATGTGACTCAGTATTACTGAGTAATCGTCTTTCCCCAAACCCAGTGCTCCACCCAACGTATGTAACTCCGTTGTTGCACAGCAACAGAACATCGCCACCAGGAAGTGAGGATTTTTTAAAGATGTTTTATTTATTTTTATAAGTAATCTCTACAGATAAGCTGGGGCTCCAACTATACCACCCCCCCAATCAAAACACATTCTCTTCCGACTGAGCCAGCCCCCCCCCCCCCCCCCAGGATGATTTTAGACGAAGGCGCTGCCCGGTACTAAGCAAGGGCCGTATCTGCCTCAAACATCTGAATTCTGGACCAACACAATCTTATTTAGTGATTGGTCTGCTTCCTGTGTAGCCCAAAGGGGCTACAGTCTCTCAAAGTTGACCGGAAGATTTGAAGCCAAGCTACAGAATCGAAATTTGGGGGTAGATACAGTAGAAAACCAGGGACAGAACCGCCGTTTGCGGCACCAAAGGCTGGAAATGAGCTCAACCCATCCGCCGGGCCTCTTGGAGAGATTTCTAACATGTTTGATTCTCAACAGGCCACTTAACCCAGCGCTGCTCTTTTGTGGTCTCTGCCTTAGGAGAGTTTAGGGCCGTCAATCTAACCCACAGCCGGCTCTGCGGCTTCGAGCCCCGCTGGGTGTGAGAACGGACGTTTGCCGTGGTGAGCGAGGAAAGAGACTAACGGGGGTGGGGGTGGCGCAGGAAAGCTTAAGGCGGGGGAGGGGCACGCCCAGCCGTACTTCCCACACACAAAAACAAGGAAGCTGGAAGGGAAGGCGAGGCCAGGAAAGAGGAGGGGGGAAAGCCGCGAAAAGAAGCACGGCCCCCTCAGAACCCGTCCCGGCGCTCAGAAACTCATCCCGGCCCACCCCCATCCCTGCCGAGGCTCGCTCCCCACCGCCGCGGCTCGCGGCCGCGCGCGCGCAGCACCCCAGCGCTCTGGCGTTGGGCGGAGCAGAGCGCCGAGCGTCACTCCACCGGGCCAATCACACGTCTCTGCGGACTCCGCGTGGCCCCGCTCAGCCTCCACCTCCTCCCGGGCGCTCGAAGCCGCGCGCGCGGAGCCCCGCCGCTCTAGGACGCCGAGCCACGCGGAGCTGCGCGCGTCGGACAGTCCGGCCAATCGTGCGTCTCTTCCGCCTCCTGTGCGGCCCCGCCCCGCCGCGGCAGCGCGCGTTTTCTGCGCTCTGGGGATGGCGGAGGGAGGTAGAGTCTGGGGCCGCGAGTGAATTGTCTGAGAGTTGGACTGCTTCGGGTGTCTCTCGGGGAGTCGAGTAGAGCTCCCTTTCTGCGGTCGGGGCACCTCTCAACCCTTCCTCTGACCTGGGGTCTCTCGAGGGCTAGTGGGGGTTTTCTGCCGTGGTGGAAGGAAGATACTCCTCCCTCCTCCCATGAAAGTTGATGCCTTTGTTTGAGGACACAGACTTAAGCCAACTCTCCTTTCCAGGGTCTGTTCGCTACTTAAACTACACAGACGGGCGTCTATTTATCTGCGCTTGTGTTCCTGGTTCCTCAGGCCTGAGTAGTCACTGGTTCTAGTCACACAGCTTTTTAGGGTTTAAGGTACTGTGACAGGTCTGATTATAGTTTTTCGCTTCAAGATTTCAATTGTATTTCCTTTCATTTAAAGCTGGCGTAACGAAATTAAAGAATTCCTGAAGAATTACAAAATTGTTATTCTCCCCACCCCCTACATGGCAGATTTGAGGATATTTTGATAGATAACACAAGTGGAGAGTGTTTATATGAGACGCTAGCTCATTTGTCCTGAAAAAACTAGTAGTCACCATGTGGACAGTCTTATTTAGGAAGGTAAAGGGAAAACTGCAAAAAGTGCAAGAATGAATCACAACTAAGTGAAGTTGCTAGCTTATTTGTGGATGTTATATGTACAACAGTAAAAAGTTCTTTTACAAAAATTGAATGTATAGAGGTATGGGTTATTTTTATTTACATTCTGATTTTTTTTTTTTTTAAGAGGTAAGCGATTTCATTTTCAAGATGGAAAGCCCATCCGACTCAGCTGTGATTTTACCTAGCACTCCACGGGCCTGCGCCAAACCACCGTCTCCCCGAACAAGTAGCTCAAGGAAACAAGTATGAATATCTTAGTTCTTCCAGTGGAGCTATTCTGTATTTCTAGGTATTGTGCCAGTGGTGGGTTTAATTCTACTGAAAAATGTCAGTTAACATAATGTGTAGATCAATAAGTAGATATTTTATTAACTATTAAATAATTTTAGGCCTTCATCCTTCACCCCCCCCCTTTTCATCTTGAATCAGTTATTTTCATTTAGTTTCAGATCAGGTTACCGCAAAATTCCAAATTGAGGAAGTTTGAATCGGCTGTATTCTGAAGGTCTTTGGCGGCAGGGATCTAGGTCTTTTCCTTAATTTGTAACTCTGAAGCAGTAGTCAGGAATGTGCTAGTTGCTGAACAAGTATTTGTAATGACAGGGATAAGCGTCTCAACACTGTTTTAAAAGGGATCTGACTTTGCTAAAATAAAAAGAATAAAATTAATGGGGCTTGCAGGAATTAAAGACATTTTGTGATGGTTACTTTGGATGGATGGAGATATAAAGCCATCTAGTGGTGTCAAGTATAGAAATGTAAGGTCTTTATTTTTAGTAGATTTATTTACACAGGACGGTTTTTCTTGATTGTTTTGTGCTTTTTTCAGCCTATGAGTGCCACACTTAGAGAACGATTAAGGAAAACTAGATCTTCATTTAATTCCTGTTACAGTGTGGTAAAACGTCTTAAAGTAGAGAATGAAGAAAACAATCAGACTTTTCCTGAGAAACCAGCATCTTCAACAGAAGAAAACTGTTTTGAACTTAAAGAAAATTTTAAACGCATAGATGGTGAATTCAAAGAAAGTACATGTTTGAAAAACACCTTCAAGAATATCAGTGCACGTGAATCTACATCTCTTGTCACTGAGTCATGCAGTGATCTCCAAAGTGAGAATGAGGATCGTGCCAAACAAGGGTTAAGTGAAGAAAGAGCAAAATTGGTGAAGCAGATTGAGGAGAAGGAAGACCTTCTTCGGAGGCTAAAACTGGTCAAAATGTATAGATCAAAGGTGAGAAGAATTTTGAACCACTTCTTAATTTTTCTTATTTTTAGATAATTATAGGAAAGTAATTTCAAAGAGAAAGTAAGTTTATTTAAGCATAATAAGCAATAAGCCATATATCGAGAAACCAGGCTTCCAACAACTGTAACTCAAATGTAAGTCATAGATTTAGAGCAGAAGAGGCCCCTAAACACCACATACAACTTCAGAAAGTCCCAGCTCTCGTTAATATGCAGTTGAAGTTTTTCTCTCTAGTTCCCAGCCTATAGCAATATTAGTATCAGATGACGGATACAAGTACAATGAGAACAAAAGTGACAGCTGCCAGTGAATGATTAAAAAAGCTAAAAACAGGCCACAAAGTACAATAAAAAATATTTTTAGTAATAGTCTTGTGTTCTTCCAACTTATTAAAATGTTCCAGGTGTTTTGTTTGATAAAACGACAAATATAAATTCGATTTTTAGATTTCAACCCAGAAAGGTGAATTAAATAGAGGTTGGGGGGCGCCTGGGTAGTGCAGTCGTTAAGCGTCTGCCTTCGGCTCAGGGCGTGATCCCGGTGTTGCGGGATTGAGTCCCACATCGGGCTCCTCCGCTGGGAGCCTGCTTCTTCCTTTCCCACTCCCCTGCTGTGTTCCCTCTCTCGCTGGCTATCTCTCTGTCAAATAAATAAAATCTTTAAAAAAAAATAAATAGAGGTTGGGCACTTGGAAGAAGATAACCTTTACTGACTTGGATCATTCATGTATATGTAGTGGCCCTTCTTCCACAGAATGTGGTATAAATGGTGGAAGAGTAGATCTTATTTGCTGTCTTGAATTTTTAGGATTTTTCTAAATATCACTACTTGGGTTTTATGAGATAGAGAATGTTGAAAAATATTAAGTTTAATATTTTAATTTATATTTATATTTTATTTATATTAAATTGAATATTTTCATTTTTTTTAAAGTACAGCTATAATAAAGCGTTTTGTTTTAACCTATATTGTTGCTTCTCCACATAGTTTTGCCCTATTTTATGATTTGATTTGTCCCTGAGGGTAAGGATGGTCCAGAGGTTGGACCAAACAAAATAGCCATAGAACTCAATTTCAGTGTCACTGTAACCATTCTACTAAAAGCCATCCTACTTTTTCCTGGGTAGAAGCCTCAATCCTGACCAAGTGTGTTACCCTCTAACCCTACTCGTTTACTAATTTAACAACTTTCATTAAGTAAGTTAAAATGGGATGCCTGGCTAATTATTGACCTTTTTTTTTTTTTTTTTTCCTATTTCAGAATGACCTGTCTCAGTTACAGTTGTTAATACAGAAGTGGAGAAGCTGTAGCCAGCTGTTGCTTTATGAGTTGCAGTCAGCTATGTCTGAGGAGAACAAGAAACTCAGCCTTACTCAGTTGATAGACCACTGTGGGTTAGATGATAAATTGCTACACTATAACAGAAATGAAGAAGAATTTATGGGTGTTTAATTCATAATTTTTTTCTCCAGAACATTTTTGAGAATGACAACTTAAAAGATGCTTAATACATTTTAAAAGGAAGGTAGAAACCATTAGGGCTTAAAGAAAGGTATCTTGATGTACATAATTTAGGGCACTCTGTTATATAAATATAAAATAAGTTCTAAAATGAAAATTTAGTATTTTGGATAAATTTGCCAAAGAAAACTTGACATTTAAAGAAATGTGAAAAAAATTAAATCATGTTTAAAAAGTAATTTGGTCATTTCTGGAAGTCAGTTTTAGTATGCTGTTTTGTTTATTGTGGTAAAAAAGTTCTGTTTTTTTAAGGTTTTATTTTAAATGTTAAAAAGTAGTTCAGTCTGGTGAATGTCTAAACCTAAAGTGGTCTAAAAATGCCTGTCTGTCTCCTAAGTTTATGAACCGTGTTTCTGTCCCATTTACAACCTATTTCCATCTGGATGGTGTAGCAGGTAATTAAACTTGTTCATATGTCCAAGATCTTATTCTTCCCTGTCTTTTCAAATTTGTTTTATTTTATTCTTCTTCTCATTTAGTGAAATGGCCGTCTATCTCTTAAAAACAACATATTCTCTTCCCCCACTTCAAGGCATACAAGGTTCTTCACATTCATCTGCCTTTCTAGTTGCTGCTTTATTGTACAATGCTACCTGTCCTTGTGGCTGTATACAGAAATGTGACCCAAGCTGGCCCAGTCTGAGAATTGGAATTGTGCTCAGGAAAAGAAAGCCCATCTCTTTTTGTGGCTGAAGCTATTGTAGGTGAATGCGGAAGCAGAAAAGCTGGTGTGCTAAGAAGGATAGTATGTGCTCTTACTAAGAAAGGCAAAGATGCTAGAGAACTTTGTGGATCAGTGGCTTCCTGGTTCTATCATCCAGTCCTTTCTGAGGGCCTTATAGATATCTGCTTTTGGGTCCTTTTAAGGGGTAAAACAGCTTTACTTAGTTTAAAAAAAAAAAAAATCCTGAAAGAAAGTACTTCCCTAAAGTACTTCCCTAGTAGATAAATAGCCACTATCCTAGGGTCCCTCCTCCAGGCATACCCCGTTTTTGGCCCAATCGCGCCCCATGATCTAACAAATCATTAATATTTGGCATAGCAGGAGACCTTAGAACCCTGCTTTTGCATCCATTCTAATTGTTAGTGTCCATGCTGGTACTACCCTTCCCCCTTGCCACACTCCCCCCTCTTGCCACATACAAATTCCTACTTTCCAGACAATGCCATCGTCATTAGCTGCCATGAACCCAAGAGAACTGACCCCAGGCCTCACATGGGCCTCCCCTGACCCTGAGATTCCTAGATGGGTATCCCTAGGGAGCTATGCTGTTGTGAGCCTATCAGCCTTCCTGGCTGCTTGCTGCACAGCTAGAAGGCCTAAATGTGGTATGGGAAGTGGTTTCCCCAGTGATGGTGCTGGTGTTTGGCTGCAGCTGCTTACTGTTAGGACATCCCCTGGAGTCACCCCTCACATATAAACTTGGAGGAACTATAACATCAGTGGGACTCTAGTTCTGTGAGAGTTGGGGAGAGCAGATGGGGACATAGTAATGGACACTTCCAAGGCACTAGCTGGGTGCTAAGGGTTCTAGCAGTACAGTGGACACTCCTGCAACAGAGGTGGGTCATGGAACATGGATCAGGCTTATGGGAGAATTTGATGCCCAAGATGGCCATGAGGTGGGACCCTTTTTTATAATTTCTGTTGAATTTCACCTCTATTTAATGGGATACTTTTATTTTAAAAATCACTGAATATTGTATTTTTTTTTAAAGATTTTATTTATTTATTTGACAGAGATAGAGACTGCCAGTGAGAGAGGGAACACAAGCAGGGGGAGCGGGAGAAGAAGAAGCAGGCTCATAGCGGAGGAGCCTGATGTGGGGCTCGATCCCATAACGCCGGGATCACGCCCTGAGCCGAAGGCAGACGCCCAACCGCTGTGCCACCCAGGCGCCCCTGAATATTGTATTTTTATTCATAAAAATGAAAGCTACCGCTTAGCAATTGCTTTGTGCCGGTTTACAAAGTATGTTAACTCATTTGAGTGTTAAAATTATTGGCATCACAATTTTAAAGATGAGAAAATTTAAGATAAAGTAGTTATTTAAAAACTAAATAGTTACTTAAAGCTCAAGTGGCAGAGCCAGGGTTTGAAACCAGGCAACCAAGCAAGAGAGCCCTACTAAGAACCATGCTATATTTGACGCAGTTAATTATCTTACTATTCGATACTACAGATAATTTAAAGAACTATAAAAATATAATTGCCATTAGTTCAGCAGAAGCTGAGAGGAATCAGTACTACGGACAGTATCAAGAGTGGGTTGGGTGGATGACCCATGTGCCCTTTCAAAGCCAATCCCCCAAAACCAGAAGATGTCTCCTGTTAAAAAGCGCTGCTGGTAGAATATAGCTTGCAGACAAGAGATTTCTGCTAACCTCCACTCTATCCACGCCTCAAAGCAAAAACCGTGAATTGTCAGAGTCACCCAGGGTAGCGACTAAGAAATAGAAATTACATATAGGCTGTTAAGATCTAGGAATCCACGGTGAAATTTGTGGTGTTGACTATTTGCAAATGGAGCCTAATAAGGCGACTAATCCTGGTCACCTGGAATTTATATCACCAGAAAAAACAGAGAAAAAAAGCATAGTAGAACCATGATTGACTCAAACCAACAGGACAGAGAACTTTGACGATCTCATCGTAAGTACAAAGTATTTGTACTCTTCACACATTTCACCCTTGGGTTCAGCCTCCCACCTCCACAATCACTTTCTCAGAGATAATTTTGAAGGATCCAAGATGTAGGAAATGTTACCAGTGGGCACTTGTCTGCTGAATCAGTCAAATCAACTACTTGAGGAGTCATTCTGGTACAAAGGAGGGCTACCAAAAATGATGTTGGGCCTATTATTTCTCTTATGTCCCCATCCAGCATTGATCAGTATAAGGGTGATCAATTATGGTACTACCCTGGCAGTCTCTAGAAGATTGTAAATCTCTTACAGATTTTTTTTCTAAATAGAAGTTGTTACGATAATAGCTCTCGTTTTACCTACACCTGTGCACATTGGATATGCTGTTGCAGGTTACACTTAACATTTAATTCACAAATTTCAGAAGAATGAGACGATGACATGTGAAAAGATTGTGAAGATTGTGGTCAATGATCCCAGGATATCATCTTGGAATGCAGCAGTCCACAGGCTACATAAGGGGGAAGAAGTTTTCTGACCATTTAATCTTCTCAGTTAATTAATTATCATCATCTATTACAATGAATATGTAATGTAGAAGACTATGTTGTGTTTATGCAGAAAAAAATATGTTGTACTTTTCAAATGATTTAAGGCTTGGTAAAAGGAAACAGTTCATTTTGTTCTCATTGCTACAATTGAGAATAATCCTAAATGTTCTAAGAAACTTTTTTCTGATTATCGAAGAAATGCTTACTGAAGAAAAACTGGGAAATATAGAAAAATATAAAAATCATCCATTAACTCAGAAGTTTCCTCGTAATTTTATAAAATTAGAAATGCCAGGAGTGGCTAAGAATTTTTTGTCTTTATGACAAAAATTAAGACTAAATGAGTAAATGAGTAAAATACATCTTGAATATTTTCAGTTCATTCTTGAACGAAAACAATCATGATATTTTGCACATTCATGCAAGACAAATATTTTTATAATGATTAAGGTTAAAATTAAATAATTTGCTATTAAAAATATGCAACTAAGAAGACTCTCTACTTAAATTTCCTGATATGGGAGAAAAAGAAATCATTTTAATAAAATGAAATTATTTTCTAAATGATTGATTACCTTGTGTTTCCTACCAGCATTTTTTTTTTTAATATGCACTTCTATATTGGAAATAGATCAAGGGCACGCAGGTAAAAAAGCCACATAATTAACAAACTGATCTAACCTCCCACAAGCATTTTTATATTTGACCAAGAGCAGGAAATGTTCTCATCCTTAATCGTTCAACTTCAGCCTGCAGTACTGAAATCTGTTCAGCTTGTTGTTTTGCAATATTTGTTAACTTTTGTTGTTGCATCATGTTTTCATATCGTTCTTTGGCAATCTTTTCACAAGTCAGTTTAGACCCTACCCCGAAAATGAAGAAGAAAAGAATTAGTTGGATTGTTATCTATATTTTCAAATATAGAGATAGCACTCAGAATCAATTAAACGTGGAAGAAATGCCGGTAGCTTTGTAACTACTAACCAGATTTCAGGAATAGTGATTACTTTTAAAGAAACCTACATTAAGTAAAGAAAAAATATTCTTACCCATTGCATTACAGATGTCTTTTCTCTCTGAGACAGCCACCAACTCTTCTCGTAAATTGCAGCTTAGAGTATAATTTGCTACATCTTTTTGATTGCTGTACCTTCCCAGTTTTTTTAGTAGCTTTCTGCAGTTTTCCACATTCTTTTTGTGGGTCTGAAATTTTCGTTCCCATGACACCCCACAAAAATAATTTTGAAAAAAAGTATTTTGCAAAGACATTATCTTTTAAATTTAAATTCATTATCATCAAGATATCATCTTATCACCATATCCCTACTGCCTAACGTAATGCCTCAACATAATAGTTAACTAAATTGTTTAAAGATAGAATGGTATTTTAATATGACGTTTTAGAAAAAATCTTGTATATTCTTAAAAATGAGAGATTAAAAAAAACACATAGCCTTGAGATTACTTTGTTTCCATCTTATATATGCTTTACAAGCTAAACTGAGCATTTGTTGAGCAGTTATGAAAAAACAAAGGCTTTACAAAGCCAAAGAAAGACTATCAACACTTCTGTTACATAAATCACAACTTAATGTGAAATTGGAAATTCATGTACACTCAGATATCTCCCAAGGGGTTAATTCTAGTATTAAAAGAACTTTACCACAATTGTTAGGGTTGCAAAGACACTATTCAGGGGCCTCTAATTAGATCCTGAATGTGAATAATGGACCACAATTTTATTAGGTTCTGTTTGAATTCATGATTTGGAACACTATTACTTTGTTCAAATAATTCACAACTGTTGGGATTATAATAATCAATATCTTTGAGACCTACCTTCTCTAAAACAGCAATGGTTTGCTCCATTATTCCAATCTGAATGGCAATCAGAGTCTCATAGTTTGGTTCATTTAGGTACTTGGAGAAGAAAAAAATCCCACAAAATATGTAAGAATATTTTTCTCTACTGTTTCAATAGATAACTTTATAAAACATTCTTAATTTTGAAAGTTACCATTTTCATCAAAGTTATCTAAGATCAATTTGACTTTCATGCCATAATATTTACTTGTATTTAGCTATTGATATACTCACTTGTATATTAATAATTACAAATGCCTACAGTTTATTTTCTCATTCACTTATCCAACTCACCAAATATTTATTAAGTGTCTAATTTGAGTCCTACATTAATAGTGTTCCAGTTAAAGATACTAAGGGATATACAAAGTTAGATAACATGACTTTTGCTTTCCAAAAAAAGAGCATGTAGATATGATTAATTGCCAGAAAATATGTATAGTGACATGCACATTCAAAGATGGTTTGAGAAAGGATGTGGTTTTTCTGGACTGGGGAAATCCAGAGGCTTTTAGAGCAGGTGTCATCTAAACTAGACTTCGAAAAATAGATTTGGGATGTGAAAAATGTGAGGAAAGGTATTTCAGGTTGAAGAACCAGTAATGAGCAAAGGCACAGAGGTAAAATCCTAAAAAATATTAATCAGTTTGTTTTGAGAATACTAATGTATAAGAGGAACAGTGGGAATGAATTTGAAAAGTTAGGCTGAAGGATGCAGATCACCTACCTAAAGATTCCATAATTCACAGGTAAGAGTTGCAGTTTAAAATGTTTGAGCAAAGTAGTAATGTTATTAGAGCTGAACAGCAATATTAATCTGACAGCAACATATAATATAGATTAGATAAGAGAAAGCCCAAAGGTCAAGAGATCTGCTAGGAGATTTTTTTTTTTTAAGTTTATTTTTTTTTTAGTAATCTCTACACCCAACATGGGGCTTGAACTTATGACCCTGAGATCAAGAGTTGCATGCTTTTCCAACTGAGCCAGCCAGGTGCCCCCAGTTGGATTATTATACAATAGTCTAAATCATGGAAAAGAAAAACTGAGCCAGGCTAATGGCAGTGGGGATAAAGAATGAGGGAATAAGTAGATAAACTAGGCAAGACTTGGAAGACAGGGGAGAGGGGAATCAAAGATGACTACAACTATATAAGACTGGGTAAGTGGTTTAAAAGAAAAGAAATAAGCACATTAAAAAGGATCACTGTTGGGAGGTGGGAATGTAGAAATAGAGCTTGAGGGAGATCAGGAACAGAGAACTTGGATCGGTTTTTTAGAAGTGATCACTGAAGTTAGAAAAATCGAGATCATCAAAGGAGAGCACATGGAAGGAAACAGAGCAAAAGGCAGGATCATAAAGAATAGCTATATTTAACAGTTAGGGAGTGCCTGGGTGGCACAGTCAGTTGAACATCTGACTCTTGATTTCAGCTCAGGTCATGATCTCTGGGTTGTGAGATCAAGCCCCAAGTGGGGCTCCCCACTCAATGTGGAGTCTGCTTGAGATTCTCTCTCTCTTTACCTCTCCCACTTGTGCTCTCTCTCTCTCTCAAATAAATAAATCTTTAAAAAAAGGGGGGGTTAGAAGCAAAAGAGAGTTCAGTAAAAGAGGCAGAGTGGCCCGACATGTTAAAAGAAAAAGAGCAGAAAACAGGGTTGAAAAAAGCCAGAGGAATGGGCAATTAAGATGGTCAATACCGACAGTTGAGGGATGGTGATGAGTGGGGGACAGACCACTGGATCTGACAATTAGGAAATACTCAGAAGACAAANATGCTACCGACAGTTGAGGGATGGTGATGAGTGGGGGACAGACCACTGGATCTGACAATTAGGAAATACTCAGAAGAAAAGAATTTGTAGACACATCATGAAAAACTACTGGCTTAGAATGTGCTTGATATTACAAAGATGTCTTATTAAATACTGTTTGAATGAATGACTACATTAATGAATGAAATTAAAATTATATAATGGGCAGAGTGAACTTACGTTTTGACGATCTCTTGAAAAAAACAGCATCTGAATATCCCAAGCCTTCTGATTTAGATCTTCCATTTCCATCTCCATTTTCTTATGTTCCCACTCAATCTGAAATATTCCTTTGTGGACCTCTTTACTTTCCATCATGCTAGCAACTTTCTTTTGTCCTTGAGTCTTGGAAAAAAAGTACATTTTGATATTCATAGGACTCTGCATACAGAATACGGAATATGTGGAGTTGAATTTTGTTCTTAGAAAACACTTGGATTACAGAGGTAATTCTATCTTCTTTTTTAAAAAATTATTTTTATTTAATTTTTTTTGAGAGAGAAAGAGTACATGCATGAGTTGGGGGGTGTAGAGGGAGAGGGAGAGAGAGAATCTTAAGCAGGTTTCGTGGCCAGCATGGAGTGCCACAAAAGCTGGATTTCACGACCCTGAGCCAAAATCAAGAATAAGACCCTTAACCAACTGACCACCCAGGCGCCCCTCTATCTTCTTTTTAAAAATGTAGCAGATATTAAAAAAATTATTGATCACTAAAAAGCTGATAGGTACTAAACAGAAAGGATTATAAAATACATTGGAGTGGCATAGCCAATTTACTTTATATGTCAGTAATTAGGCAGGAACTCCTTTTGTCATCACCAATCTACCAGTCTGCATGTATTTGTATCCCTACTCTCTACCCTGCTTCCTGACGCTATAGACAAAGGAGTATAGTTTAATGCAGCTAGGCACAACAGTATCTGGTAGTAGCTAGTGGAAAAGCAAAAATAATAAAATAAAATAAAATAAAATAAAATAAAATAAAATAAAATAAAATAAAATAAAAATAATAAAATTGAGTGGGTTAAATATATTTAAACACCTAGATATTTTGCACTTCACTTCAAATTGCCTACATGAAGTTCAGGAATATTTTCATGAAGTTATTCTCCCAGATTGCTAATAGTGACACTTTTATGTCTCTAAAGTAAATTTGTATAAGAGTTCCATCAGTTAACATTTTATATCTTTCTTCTTCAAAAACTTAGCTTTTTGAAGTTCATGCCATTATATTATACCATACCACCTGCTACTCTTTTTAAAAATTATTTTCATCTTCTGATCCACTGCTTGGCCTCTCAATTCCTTGAGTTACTCACCTTCAATGATCTCTTCTTCATCTCACTCAGACACCCAAATCCCACAATTATACCCTCAATCTTGTTGTATGTAACAGCTCCAAAATCTTAAGTTCAAGCATTTCTCTAGGGTAGTGTTTCTCAAATATTGGAGATGTTGCCCTTCCATAGGCAATTAAAAGTATGTTTGCAGAAATTTTTGGCTGACACAACTGGAGGGAGGTGTTGTTACTGGCATCTAGAGGGTAGGTGTCTCACACTAACAACAAAATATGAAGGAGAATTTAAGATACTCTGAGAAAATAAAGCTGATGGAATTCCTCATTAGTAGACCTGCTGTACCAGAAATGCTAAAGAGAGTCCTTCAACCTGAAATTAAAAGGCACTAAACAGTAACTCAAAGTCGTAAGAAGGAATTAAAAAAAAAAACTAAATTAAAAATGCAACTACATAGGTAGGTATAAAAGTCAGTATTATTGTATTCTTTGTTTGTAAGTACTCTTTTTTCGTCTATGATATAAAAGAAAAATACACCAAACAGTAATTATAAATCTATGTTGATGGACACATAATGCATAAAGATGTAATTTGTGACAATGACAACAGAAAAGGGTAGGGGCAGAATTGTACTGGAGTAGAGTTTTATATACTAGTGAAACTAATTTGGTGCTAATTTGAATTAGTTTGTTATAAAACTAAGATGCCAATTGTAATTCCCATGGTAACCACTAAGAAAACAACTAAAATGTATATAGAAAAGTAAAAGGCAAGGGATTAAAGTGGTACTCTGCAAAAAAAATAAACTATATACAAAGTAAGACAATAATGGAGGGATTGAGGAACCAGAAAATATGATAGAAAACAAGTAACAAAATAGTAAAGTTTTTTTTACTAGCAATTACTTTATATGTAAATGGATTAAACTCTACGATTAAAAGGCAGAGATAGGCATGATGGATTAAAAAAATTCCAGTGATATTCTGTCTAGAAGAGATTCACTTTAGATTCAGTGAAACAAATAGCTTGAAAGTGAAAGGATAGGAAGATATCATCTGTGCAAATTGTAATCAAAAGACAGCTGGGGTGGCTATACTAATATCACACAAGCACATTATTTGCTGATAAGAAGCCAACCCTTCAAGAAGATACAGCAATTACAAACATATATGCACTAAGAACAGAGCCCCCAAATATATGAAGCAAAACCCAATAGAATTGAAGGAGAATAAAAAAACATTAAAAAAAAAAAAGAATTGAAGGAGAAATAGTTCCATAACAGTAATTGGAGATTTCACTACCCCACTTTCAATAATGAATAGAACAAGTATACAGAAGATCAATAAGGAAATAGAGGATTTGAACAACACTATAAACTAATTAGACCTAAGAGACATATACAGAACACACCACTCAATAATAGCAGAATACACATTCTTTGCAATTGCAAATGAAACATTCTCAAGTATAGGCCATATGTTAGACCATAAAATGAATCCTAATACATTTTAGAAGATTGAAATCATAAAAAACATCTGTTCTGACCACAAGGTAATGAAACTAGAAATCAATAACAGAGGAAAAGTGGAATATTCACAAATAGGTAGAAGTTAAAAGACACATTTTTAAATAATAGGCCAAAGAAGAAATCACAAAAGATACTAGAAAATACTTTGAAATGGATGAAAGTGAAAACATAACATACCAAAACTTTTGAGATGCATCAAAACCAGTATTCAGAGGGGAACTTACAGCTATAAGCACCAATGTTAAAAAAGGAGAATGATCTCAAGTCAATAATCTAACATTATACCTCATAGGATTATCAAAAGAAGACCAAATTTAACCCAAAGCCATAGAATAAGGAAATAGGAAGGTCAAAACAGAGATAAATGAAATAGAAAATAGGAGAACAGAGAGAATAAACGAAACCAAAATCTTTGAAATCAAAATTGGCAAATCTTTAGCTGGAATAAGAAAAAGGAGAAAAGACTCAATTTGCTAAAATCAGAAATAAAATCAAGGACATTACTACTAAACTTACAGAATTTAATAAGATTATAAGAGAATACCATGAACAACTGTATGCCAACAAATTAGATAAACCTAGATGAAATAGGAAAAAATTCTAGAAACACACACACTACAAAAACTGACTCAAAGAGTAACAGGAAATCTAAATAAACCTATCCTAACTAAAGACTGAATCAGAATAAAAAACCTCCCAACAAAATAAAAAGCCCAAGACCAGAACGCTTCACTGGTGAATTCTACCAAATATTCAAAGAAGAATTAATACCAATCCTTCTCAAACTCCTTAAAAAAATAGAAGAGGAGGGAATACTTCCAAACTCATTCTTCAAGACCAGAATTATCCTGATACCGAAGCCAGACAAGGACACTACAAGAAAAGAAAATTATAGGCCCATATCCCGGATGAAAATAGATGCATAAGTCCTCAATAAAATATTAGCAAACCAAATTCGACAGTACATTAAAAGGATTGTATACACATACACACACTCATAGGCATATGTTCAAACTGCTGAAAACCAAGATAAAGAGAAAAGCCCAAAGGCAGACATATTACATGAAAAGGAACAAAATTTAGAAAAATACATAGTAGACATCTTGTCAGAAACTCTGTAAGTCAGAAGAAAATGAACCCCTTTAAAGTGAAAAGGATGAAGGAGAGAGAGAAAAAACCTGCCAATCCAGGGAACCTAGCAAACTATCAACAATAAAGGTGAATCAAAGACGATTTCAGACAAAGAAAAACTTAGAAAATTCAATACAGGCAAACTTGCAATTCAGTTAAAAGAAGTTCTTTAAGCAGGGGCGCCTGGGTGGCATAGCGGTTAAGCCTCTGCCTTCGGCTCAGGGCGTGATCCCGGCGTTATGGAATCGAGCCCCACATCGGGCTCCTCTGGTATGAGCCTGCTTCTTCCTCTCCCACTCACCCTGCTTGTGTTCCCTCTCTCGCTGGCTGTCTCTATCTCTGTCGAATAAAAATAAAAATCTTAAAAAAAAAAAAAAGAAGTTCTTTAAGCAGAAGATATATAAGACAGACACTTTAATCCACACAAAGATCTCTTGAAATAGTGAAAATGAAAGGAAATAGAAAATGCTTTCTTCTTATTTTTTATCACTCTAAAAGATAATTATCTAAAGCAAAAATGATGGCAGTGTTTTGTGGGTTTAGAGCATTTGTAAAAGTAAAATGTATGGCAACATTAGCATATAATTCTCAAATAGTACAAAATCCCCAAATATTTGGAAATTAAATAACACTTCTAAATAGCCTATCAGTCAAAAAGGAAGTTACATGGGAAATTAGAAAATATTTTAAATGGAAAGAAAATGAAAACACAAAATATCAAAATTTGCATAATACAGCTAAAATCATGCTTAGAAATTTAAAACATTCACTGCTCATACTAGAAAATAAGGTCTGAAATCAGTGATCTAATCTTATTTAAAATTATCATTAGGTGAGTAGATTGAGTTTAACCGAATGATGGCATATTAGAATGAACAGTTAACTTTGCAGTGCTGAACTTCCTATACCTTAGAATCATCTGGGAGGCTTTTAAAAAATACCATGCCTCTGGGTGGGACCTGGACACATTGTAAAGTTCTTCAGGTGATTCTAATGTACAGCCAGAGTTAGGAACCACTGATTTAACTGAATGAAAATGATTTATCATGGAAATGGGAGAATAATGAACAAATTTGGTACAGCAGGTTATATGTTGGCTTTCTTCTTAAAAAATGAAAATTACCCGAATCACAGAATTCAAGTCTTCAATTATGCTCTTGTTGATGAGAATTGCATCAGGATACTCCAGCAATAACTGAAAATTTTCCAGTTCCACTTGTCCTTGTTTAAGGAGAAGTTGGATTGTCAAATTCAACTGGAATCTCACTTTCTCTTCCTGCAATCTACATTGAGAAGACTTCAAAGTAAGTAGTTGAAATATACTTATATTTCAAATTTCATCTATTATCTGAGGACATAAAATTCAAACTTAATTTTCAACTTGAACTTCAAACTTAAGCTGAAGGAAAACCTGCTGGAGATTAATGCAAAACCTCTTTTCCTGATGATAAGCTTTCTTGGAGGACTCTAAGATACCTCCTCTTGTTGATATAGAATTACACTTGGGCTCCTCAAAGAATGGCATGGGCAGAAATGCATTCACAAAGTTTTACTTTATGATTAAGAAAAGATTAATATAATTTAGGTTGTAAGTGGAAAAAAATTGAGATGCTACCAGATAACACATCTATTAAAGTTCTGACTATGTATTGACTTCTGATATTTTATTAACAATGTTTAATCTGTATGCTACTTATACCTCTTTCTGGCTAAGTCCCATTCCTCCTTAGAGCCTAGATCTGAGGATGATGTATAGTGATGAATTTGGGACACCAGAGAAGCATTTATCAAAGTGGCTGCAAATAAGGAAAAAGCGAAGCAAGGGCTTAGAACAGCATCCCAATCACTCAACAAAATACAAGCTCTCTTAAAGAAAAAGATATTAGCTGGTTAGCTGTCTACATGGGAATTTCTTGGATATCTGCCTAATTTTCCAGAGTTTGCTTGTATGGCTTGAGCCCAAAAGTGCTGACTAGCAGAAACAAATTCTTTGTATTATATTACTGTGGAAGGAGCAGGTTAAAAAATAGTAAGGTTTTCCCAAAACTTACCTATTTCTAATAAGAGCAATGGAACCTATAAGTAAGTTCCATTCTGAAGTAAGGTCTTTTGTAACAAAATGCATTTTCTCAAAAAGAATTTTTAAAGCCCAGCAAGAGACCAGTCTGTGCCGGCCAAAAACCAGCGAGCAGGCTTCCCCCCACCCCATGACAACACAATCCAACAGCCCCAGCTTAGACTCTGTAAATGAACATGAATGAAAAGTTCAAATTACACCATGAGTTCATGGAACACTTTTTCAATTTCCTGCTGCAACTTCTCATCATCTTCTGTTCTCCTCCGGAGGAAAGCCATCATTTCCATTAAGCCAGCCGCTTTCTGCTTTACCTGAAGGAACCAAACCACAAACATCTTAGAGCATATGGGGCTTTAGAAATAAAAGCAAACTAATTTTAAAGAACTTTAGAAAACATAGACGTTTTAACTTAGTTACAAAGCCTTAATAAGCCCATTTTTCTAGAAGATTAATAAAAATTTAAATCCTTCCCATTATGTAATATAAGATACCTAAAATGTACATGGCACATTACATGAATATTTTGAAAAATATTAAATTTGCTTCTCACTAAAAAATCAAATATGCAAGAAACTATAATTTTCCTTATATCTTATTTTAAAATTTGTTCTCATCATCTCAGATAAAATGATAAAATCATAGATTCCTCAGCAAAAATATGCCAGTCTGATATTTGTGGTGCTGAACTTGGAGAATTTCGGGGAGGGGAGGCAGAAGGTGGTCAAGAAACAGCAAAAGGAACGAATCTTTTCCCAATTAATGCATTCTCAAATTGTTACCCTTGCCACATTAAAAAAATATTCCAGCAAATATAAAGTAGGTTCTAGCGAAATATAATTCTAATCTATGCAAAAAGGGAAGAGGACAACTCAACACCATGGCAGAGAGAAAGGAAGTTGTGTCT
This sequence comes from Ailuropoda melanoleuca, assembly GCF_002007445.2. Taxonomy (NCBI): domain Eukaryota; kingdom Metazoa; phylum Chordata; class Mammalia; order Carnivora; family Ursidae; genus Ailuropoda; species Ailuropoda melanoleuca. Next base: position 105,007,622 of record NC_048223.1, read on the forward strand.
ACAACAGTGCTGCCCAAGAGAAATACAACGTGAGCCATAAATGCAAGCCACATATTTAATTTTCAATTTTGCAGGAGCCACATTATAAAAAGTGAAATGAAACAGGTGAAATTAACTTCACTAATATATTTTATTTAATACAATAAATATATCCCAAACATCATTTCAACTGTAATGAATATAAAAAAAAATATTGAGACATTTTCCATTCCTCTTTCATACTAAGACTGCTAATTCTATGTATACTTTCTACTTACAACATGTCACAATCAGGACTGGCCACATTATTTCAAGTTAACAATAACCACATGTAGCTAGGCCACCATTTTGGACAGCATGGGCCTACAAGTATAGACTTACACTTAGCTCTCCGTATCACTAAGGTTAATATTTTATCTCATCATCATTATTATTACTAACATAATAATGATTACTAACATTATTATTACTAACATAACTACTACCTTAGCAGGAAAACCTAAATAATTAACATTTCTGGAAGCACTGATCATTATAAACTATATATTTGATATTAGTACACTAAGTAAAATGAAATTGAATTGAAATGGAATAAAATAAAATGTTATTATATACTTTCTGTTCATTTTCCACTTTCGCTCGTCTGGTCATGCAGAAATGATCCCAGACCGAGGGGTCCAAGCCTTCTGGCATGTTATTAATATTGTCCAAGTCATCCATGGCTTTCATTAACTGGACAAAGGTATCCTTATGCAATTTCCCAGATTCTGGTCGCTCTCCAAAAGGCACAATACTGGCAGCATCTGAGTGCATTTTCTGTTTGTGAATCCTGGTATTACCAATAAAAACCCATCAACCTTTCACATCCTCACACACGAGAAATCAATGTTAAATTATACAACCCTTAGCATCAGTATGACATCGCATGACACTTTCTTTTGGCAAGTGGAGGCTTGTGGGTGGATTATTCCAAAGAGAAAAGCACCCACTTTGACCTCCTTCCATTCTCCTTGGATGCCCAGGCATGACCTTGGCTGGACTACTGATGTTCCTGACTGTTGTCAGCACCGGCAGCTTTACCTGCACTAAAGAAGTCTCCCTTCTGTGTATTTTAAGCAGGCAAGTAAATGCCCAAGAGGAGTGTGGATATTCCCTGGTTATGTCCCACATATCCTCTGCTAGTATCCTTTTTGCAGATGAGTAGCCTGGAATATTTCTGATATAAACTGAATTGGAAAAGCACCTTTTAAAAAATCTACATTAATGGATTAATTTTGTTTCCCTGGGCTGTGGCTGGGAAGGGAAGAAAGGTACAAAGATTTGTACCAGACACTCACTATCTAGATGCTTTACAATATGCTGTGAAGTGACTGTTGTTATCCTCTTTCTCTAGATGAAGAAAGTCTGAGAGAAGCTATTGGTCCAAGACCACAGGTCTGACAGATGGTAGAGTTAGGATTTAAAGCTAATTCTGTTTGACAATAAAGCTTATGCTCTTTCCACTGCTACCTCCCAATATGTGGGAAGAGTTGCTTCTTTCTTCACAAGACTTATTATGACTCACTCCTTTAAAAATAGGGAAACCAAGACATGACGTATGTCCTAGGTTGAATTTCCTGGGTTGTGTGTAAACTGTTAAAAGTGAGACAATGAGTCTGCATCTCAGACAAATATGAGCCTATACCTTTGTAACAAATTCCATGATTTCTAGCTTACCTTCGATTGAAAATTTTGGAAATCTGAGTTTGTAAAAATTTGGAAATCTGCGAAATGAATTCTAATGGTACTCTCAGTATAAAACCCCAATTATTTTAGAACCCTTTTTGATAATGGTTATTTTCAATCATTTATAATGGCATTTTCCAAACTTTGTCTTGAACACAATCACATGAGATGCTCTCAGTGGCCAAATAAGTTTGGAAAATACTGCTTACTCTATTTTTGTTTGTTTTTTTAGAGAGAGCATGCATGTGCACATGAGTGGGAGAGGGGAGGGGCAGAGGGAGAGGTAGAGAGAGAGAATCTTAAGCAGGCTCCACGCTCAGCACTGAGCCTGACTTGGCGCTTGACCACACAACCCTGAGATCATGACCTGGGCCGAAATCAAGAGTCGGATGCTTAACCATCTGAGCCACCTAGGCGCCCCTCTATTTTTTGTACTTGGATATACAAAGGCCAAAAACAAATTCTGAGACGTTCTTCAGTAAACTGTTTAACTTTTTCTTTTAACCCAGTATTTTCCCAAACATATTTTGTCCTGGAAGGCTTTCATGTGTAATTCCAATTCATACAACAAGGGCCTCACATTTGCTAGAACACATCTTGGGAAAATTGTAGATCTGTATACCATCAATATCTTAAGAGGAACTATTTTCATAGGACTATGATAGCACAATGCTTACCTAGATACTTAACTTTCTGAATAACGAAATCATTTTTCTTCATTGCTTACCTTAAGATGTAAGAATAATCTAAAAAGCCCCCCCTGAGTNTCTTAAGATCTAAGAATAATCTAAAAAGCCCCTGAGTTATGATAAAGACACTTGAACATTTTCACATAAAAGATGTAACACTGAATATTTCTATCTAGTTGGGATTGAAAAAGCCGAAATCTAACAACACTCCTCTTCATTTACAAACTTTTTTCCTCAGAAAAATGATAGCAAAGGAGAAACAAACCTTGGTCGGCGTTTAAAAAGTTTGTAGAGTATATCCACCTGATGACTGGGAATTTCAGAAAATTCTTTTTTAAAGCTGCGATCCAGAACCTAAGGACAGAGATAACATTGCTTGGATTGCAACTTTTTTTAGTAGCCCTTTCTTTGTTGACAATACTTTTCAAAATATAGGGTTGAATCATTTTGATTTTAAAAATCCATGAAAATTTGGTTTATAAAGTAGACTTATTTGAGGGTGACACTTGCTAAGCTAGGATTTCTCAAAGATTTATTTTGAATAGGAAGTACCTCTGTGAATTACAAATATTATTTCATATAAGGTTCTAGAAATCATTCAGACTAAAATTTTCACAAAATAATATTTACAAGTAAAATATTCAAGGTATTCTATTCTATTCTTTATGTTTTTCTGTCCTATTCTTTTCCATTATAAAACTACTGATCATACATATGATCCAGTAATTCCACTACTGGGTATTTACTCAAAGAATATGAAAACACTAATTCAAAAAGATATATGCACACCTATGTTTACTGCAGCATCATTTACAATAGCCNTGGGATTGAAAAAGCCGAAATCTAACAACACTCCTCTTCATTTACAAACTTTTTTCCTCAGAAAAATGATAGCAAAGGAGAAACAAACCTTGGTCGGCGTTTAAAAAGTTTGTAGAGTATATCCACCTGATGACTGGGAATTTCAGAAAATTCTTTTTTAAAGCTGCGATCCAGAACCTAAGGACAGAGATAACATTGCTTGGATTGCAACTTTTTTTAGTAGCCCTTTCTTTGTTGACAATACTTTTAAAATATAGGGCTGAATCATTTTGAATTTAAAAATCCATGAAAATTTGGTTTATAAAGTAGACTTATTTGAGGGTGACACTTGCTAAGCTAGGATTTCTCAAAGATTTATTTTGAATAGGAAGTACCTCTGTGAATTACAAATATTATTTCATATAAGGTTCTAGAAATCATTCAGACTAAAATTTTCACAAAATAATATTTACAAGTAAAATATTCAAGGTATTCTATTCTATTCTTTATGTTTTTCTGTCCTATTCTTTTCCATTATAAAACTACTGATCATACATATGATCCAGTAATTCCACTACTGGGTATTTACTCAAAGAATATGAAAACACTAATTCAAAAAGATATATGCACACCTATGTTTACTGCAGCATCATTTACAATAGNATGAGCAGGGCAAGGGAAGCAGGGAGAGAGGGAGAACCAGACTCCCGGCTGAGCAGGGAGCGCCATGGGGCTTGATCCCAGGATCCCAGGATCACAACCTGAGCCAAAGGCAGACGCTTAACTGACTGAGCCACCCACGTGCGCCCCCCACCCCATGCCAACAACTTCTAATCAGGGTGCTCCTGAAGCACTCTCTCCTTTCCATTATAAAGTTTTCCCATCCCCCTGCCTGCCTTTGAGTGTCCACCAAATACAAGCGACNCACACACACACACACACTGATACATATATGATATATATATAATATATATATATGATGGAATATTACTTAGACATAAAAAGAATTAAATCTTGTCATTTGCAACAACATGGATGGACCTTGAGGGTATAATGCTAAGTGAAGTAGGTCAGAGAAAGACAAATACCACATGAATTCATTATAAATGGAATCTAAGAAACAAAACACAATGGCTNACTTGTGGGGTGCCTGGGTGGCTCAGCTGATTAAGCGTCTGCCTTCGGCTCAGGTCATGATCCCAGGGTCCTGGGATCGAGTTCCGCATCAGGTGCCTTGCTCAGCAGGAAGCCTGCTTCTCCCTCTGCCTGCTGCTCCCCCTGCTTGCGTGTGCTCTCTCTCTCACAATAAATAAATAAAATCTCTAATGGGTGACTTAGGCATGTTACCAGTCTCTCCAAGATGTTCTCCTCACCTGTGAAAGAAATTCAGTACCTTGCAGGGGTGTTATTAGTAGGGCTGCATTCAGAAGGTGCTTTGCATATGCTATTTAATGGACTTTTAGCAAAAAGTAAGTTCATATGTCATATATATGATACTTTAAATCATTCATTCATAAATGATCTTTATTAATATTACTAATAAAAGCTGACATCTTTTGAAAATTATGTGACAAGCATTTTGCATTCATTGTGTCTTTAATGAAACATATCTATTCATGCTATTTATTAGAGTTTTCCAGAATATGACAGGTTTTCATTCTATAAGCTAACATGTTACATGTTTAGTAAAACTTAGGGTTCCAAATGATCCAGAGAGAATATTCCCAGGGAAGAGTTTGCAAGTAGCTTAAAAGGTTGTATGTCCTGTCCAAGGTCCCACAGTGGAACCAGTCAGTGGTTAAAAGTGGGTNACAAATACCACATGAATTCATTATAAATGGAATCTAAGAAACAAAACACAATGGCTCAGAATTCACTGATAACTGAGGATTGTAGCAGGACAAAATCTATGAGGAAATTAAATTACATCCCTTTTAATCTTCCCCAAACCTAAGCAGCAACTCTACTGCATTGGTGAGTGGGTAAGACAATGGCTCTCACTTTGTCTTCTGCCAATAAGTTGTCATAGTGTTCCTTGTACACATCAAGGTCTTCTCTGACTTTCTGGATGGCCTCTGAAGTCTGGTTCTATAATAACATCAAGAATAGGCAATTGGAACTGAGTGTTTCGGGATAAACAAAAATATTAGGGATACTAAAAATAAGAAATTTCCTAGTACAAGATAAATGTGTCAGTGAAATATCCATTATAGATAACATTTATAGCAGAAAGGAAATCAATTGGAGACTTTCAAAGGAAAAGCATCTAATCACCTTTTTCTAAGTATACCCAGCTATGTGAGTGGAGCAGGGAAGTATGATGATGAAATTGCACAGGCTTGGATTCACATGGGCTTGGTTTCTGAGAGACTGAATATAAAAACAGACAATGGCCAGACCATATATACAAATAGAACTCTGACCCACAGCCCCTGTAATAACTAGCCAGGAAACTAAACCATATCCTCAGCAGTGATCAGTCCCAGACTGTCAGGATTTGATCAGTAACTTTCAGCTTTCCTAATTTTTGCCACAATTTCCAGTTTAAGACCAAACAGAGAAAGCCAAATATGCTCCCCAAATTGATCACATAGGTTGCCTGTCTTCTAATTAACTTGTCCCTGGCTTCCCAATGCCAACAACTGCTTCTTTTTTTTTTTTTTTTTTTTTTTTTAAAAGATTTTACTTATTTGAGAGAGAGAGAGAGAGGAAGCGAGCATGAGCAGGGCAAGGGAAGCAGGGAGAAAGGGAGAACCAGACTCCCGGCTGAGCAGGGAGCGCCATGGGGCTTGATCCCAGGATCCCAGGATCACAACCTGAGCCAAAGGCAGACGCTTAACTGACTGAGCCACCCACGTGCGCCCCCCACCCCATGCCAACAACTTCTAATCAGGGTGCTCCTGAAGCACTCTCTCCTTTCCATTATAAAGTTTTCCCATCCCCCTGCCTGCCTTTGAGTGTCCACCAAATACAAGCGACGGTGGCTGATCTCTTACTATATCAAGTTCTGAATAAATAGTCTGTTTATTCCCGTTTGGATGGTCTTCATTTATTTTCACATTTCCAATTCCTGCTGTTTTACTTTCTAATGGGTGACTTGTGGGGTGCCTGGGTGGCTCAGCTGATTAAGCGTCTACCTTCGGCTCAGGTCATGATCCCAGGGTCCTGGGATCGAGTTCCGCATCAGGTGCCTTGCTCAGCAGGAAGCCTGCTTCTCCCTCTGCCTGCTGCTCCCCCTGCTTGCGTGTGCTCTCTCTCTCACAATAAATAAATAAAATCTCTAATGGGTGACTTAGGCATGTTACCAGTCTCTCCAAGATGTTCTCCTCACCTGTGAAAGAAATTCAGTACCTTGCAGGGGTGTTATTAGTAGGGCTGCATTCAGAAGGTGCTTTGCATATGCTATTTAATGGACTTTTAGCAAAAAGTAAGTTCATATGTCATATATATGATACTTTAAATCATTCATTCATAAATGATCTTTATTAATATTACTAATAAAAGCTGACATCTTTTGAAAATTATGTGACAAGCATTTTGCATTCATTGTGTCTTTAATGAAACATATCTATTCATGCTATTTATTAGAGTTTTCCAGAATATGACAGGTTTTCATTCTATAAGCTAACATGTTACATGTTTAGTAAAACTTAGGGTTCCAAATGATCCAGAGAGAATATTCCCAGGGAAGAGTTTGCAAGTAGCTTAAAAGGTTGTATGTCCTGTCCAAGGTCCCACAGTGGAACCAGTCAGTGGTTAAAAGTGGGTGCTTTCAACCATGTCTTGTTTTATAAACCATATGTCATATGAAAGTCACATGGTTCTTTTGACTAAATGATTACAGATGCAGAATCCCATAACTTCATTAACAGATAAGAGCGGGCACTTTCACCTGAGCCTGGAGCCAAGTCCCTGACGGAGCCAAGGAACACACACAGCTGAGAGGAATGTGAAAGAAAGGGTCTAGTGTGTGAGCTNCGGTGGCTGATCTCTTACTATATCAAGTTCTGAATAAATAGTCTGCTTATTCCCGTTTGGATGGTCTTCATTTATTTTCACATTTCCAATTCCTGCTGTTTTACTTTCTAATGGGTGACTTGTGGGGTGCCTGGGTGGCTCAGCTGATTAAGCGTCTACCTTCGGCTCAGGTCATGATCCCAGGGTCCTGGGATCGAGTTCCGCATCAGGTGCCTTGCTCAGCAGGAAGCCTGCTTCTCCCTCTGCCTGCTGCTCCCCCTGCTTGCGTGTGCTCTCTCTCTCACAATAAATAAATAAAATCTCTAATGGGTGACTTAGGCATGTTACCAGTCTCTCCAAGATGTTCTCCTCACCTGTGAAAGAAATTCAGTACCTTGCAGGGGTGTTATTAGTAGGGCTGCATTCAGAAGGTGCTTTGCATATGCTATTTAATGGACTTTTAGCAAAAAGTAAGTTCATATGTCATATATATGATACTTTAAATCATTCATTCATAAATGATCTTTATTAATATTACTAATAAAAGCTGACATCTTTTGAAAATTATGTGACAAGCATTTTGCATTCATTGTGTCTTTAATGAAACATATCTATTCATGCTATTTATTAGAGTTTTCCAGAATATGACAGGTTTTCATTCTATAAGCTAACATGTTACATGTTTAGTAAAACTTAGGGTTCCAAATGATCCAGAGAGAATATTCCCAGGGAAGAGTTTGCAAGTAGCTTAAAAGGTTGTATGTCCTGTCCAAGGTCCCACAGTGGAACCAGTCAGTGGTTAAAAGTGGGTGCTTTCAACCATGTCTTGTTTTATAAACCATATGTCATATGAAAGTCACATGGTTCTTTTGACTAAATGATTACAGATGCAGAATCCCATAACTTCATTAACAGATAAGAGCGGGCACTTTCACCTGAGCCTGGAGCCAAGTCCCTGACGGAGCCAAGGAACACACACAGCTGAGAGGAATGTGAAAGAAAGGGTCTAGTGTGTGAGCTCTTGCTTTTTTTTGTTTGTTTGTTTTGTTTTTTCTAAATAGATTTTATTTATTTATATGAGAGAGAGACAGCACGAGCAGGGGGAGGAGTAAAGGGAGAGGGACAAGCAGACTCTGCTGAGCGCAGAGCCTGAAGCAAGGCTCGATCCCAGGACCCCAAGATCATGACCTGAACCGAAGGCAGACGCTTGACCCAGTGAGCCACCCAGACGCCCCTGAGAGCTTATTAGACAAGGAGCATGACTGTCAGAAGATGCTTGTACTCAAGATATCAGATACTATCCTTACTTTCTCCTCCTGCTTCCTTGTAAGGTAGTTGTTCAGGAATGCTTCTCTGGAGCTTATTTCTTCATCCAACAGTAAAGAAAATACAAGATTATTTATTTTCAATTCCTCCTGTAGAAATATTTAAAAAGGTAGGGAAAATGATCATTATATCTATTTGAGAAAGGATTTTCTACTGAGGGTCATAGACTTGACACTCATCAAGCTGGTTTATGACATACAAATAAGAGAAATTCTTTTTAAGAAAAAGGGAATATAGGGGCGCCTGGGTGGCACAGCGGTTAAGCGTCTGCCTTCGGCTCAGGGCATGATCCCAGCATTATGGGATCAAGCCCCACATCAGGCTCCTTCGCTATGAGCCTGCTTCTTCCTCTCCCACNCTGCTTCTTCCTCTCCCACTCCCCCTGCTTGTGTTCCCTCTCTCGCTGGCTGTCTCTATCTCTGTCAAATAAATAAATAAAAAATCTTTAAAAAAAAAAGAAAAAAAAAGAAAAAGGGAATATAGACTGTGGCACTAAATACTCAGTTATTTTAACTTTTCGTCTTTTCATTGTAAGATAAAACACACATAGAGAAAAATACTAAGACAATGTATAGTTTAATGAATTATTATANGAAAAAAAAAGAAAAAGGGAATATAGACTGTGGCACTAAATACTCAGTTATTTTAACTTTTCATCTTTTCATTGTAAGATAAAACACACATAGAGAAAAATACTAAGACAATGTATAGTTTAATGAATTATTATAAAGGTAAAACACACTTGCAATCACCACACTGTTCAGGAAATAGAACTTTCACATCCCAGAAGCCCCTTCCATGTGTCCCCTTCACAATCTCAACACTGGTAATAATTACTTTCCTGACATTCATAGTAATCACTCTCTTGGGTTTCTTTACGGTTTTCATCACCCAGGTTTATCTCTCTAGGCACTACAGCATCACCTGGCCATTTCAAAAATTGTCACATTTTAAAATCTCATAATCCACAGTTTCCCTTCCACCCTTTTCCTTTCTTCACGTTTTCTGTAGTTTCACCTTGCCTGGGCTTTGCTCTCTGCAACTTCCAGTGACTTCATGACATGAAGGATGCTGATGAACTCACTGGAAGTTGATGTCACGTACTTCCTGAAAACTGGCAGCTGATCAGAGGCCTGCTCAGACACATGTTTGATCCTTTTGGCAATACCTTAGGTGATACTACGTTCTTTGATCAGGACACATATAGCATTAGGGTGTCCGCCTTTTTGTGATGTTAGTAACTGTAGACACTCAATGCCCAGGCCCATTAATCTATGGAGAGTTGCAAGACGGTGATATTCTCTTTCTATGGTTCCCTTTTCACTTATAAATTAAAATTGTTTCATAAATAAACAGATTCTTCTCCTTATCTGCAATGCAGTTACCTAGTGGTATAGTTCATCTAGGAAGGTACAATCAATACTTGATGCTTTCTCTTTATCAGTTTTTACATAATGAATTGGCTGTTATCCTTTGAAGGTGAATGATAGGTATTTTTCTTTTTGAAATACCACAAATTCACAAATTAAACAACTTTGGTGGGTTTCAGTTAATTGCAATGATTATCATTGTTGAATCTTCAACTATTCCCTTTAGGGGAGTTTGTTTCGTTTTGTTTTTTTTAAGATTTTATTTATTTATGTGACAGAGAGACAGCCAGCGAGAGAAGGAACACAGCAGGGGAGTGGGAGAGGAAGAAGCAGGCTCCCAGAGGAGGAGCCTGATGTGGGACTCGATCCTGGAACGCCGGGATCATGCCCTGAGCCGAAAGCAGATGCTTAACGACTGCGCTACCCAGGCGCCCCTAGGGGAGCTTTTAAAATTGGCTCCTGAGTCCTTTGGATATTACCTGGTAGTCTTTGACAGTTTCCTCATTATCTTGTATAAAAAGATGTTCTGAGATTATCTTTTTAAAATAACAGCTTTATTAAGATGTATTTCATACAATTCATCCATTTCATACAAGTCAAGATTCATCCATGCTGTACCATGTATTAATGGTACTGTTTATTGCCAAATAATATTCCATTATATGGATAAACCAATTTTATTTATTTCTATGTAGTTGTTGGACATTTGGATTGTTTCTACTTTCTGGGCATTATGACTAACGCAGCTCTTATGACTAGTGCTGGGGCATTTAACTCCCAATGTCCCCCCACCCATCTACCATATATACACTCCCTCCCTGTGGGGCCAGTGGTTATGTTCAGTCTATAGTCAAGACTCCCAAGGAGAAGCCTCTTTCTCAAGGCTACAGGTCTTGCTGGGTCCTGGTAGCAGCTCCCTTCCTTTGCCTCTTTAGCTCTAGAGATGTTACTGTCTTCCTGCTATTTCTAATCTCTTAGCTTTTCACCATTCCTGGCTGTTTCCCCTTAACCCTGACCGTACCTCAGTAAAGAATGTTTACATTAAACCCTCTTAAATGTAACTCTTTCAGTGTACCATTCCTGTTGGGACCCTGAGGATAGAGACAACCTCCTGGGGGTTCCCTTATTTTCTTTCATCTTTTTTGGCTGACCCCCTTGCTTTGGGAGACACATACAAATTTTTGAGATCTTGTATTTCTCAAAACATCATTATTCTCCTCTTATACTCAACTGGTAGTTTGACCAGGTATAGAAATCAATGCTAGGAATCATTTCCCCTCAGAATTTAAGGCTTCACTCTTTGGTCTTCTTGCTTCTAGTTACTATACACTTCTTTTATATTCTTACTGCTGAATCAAATTAAGCCCAGATTTTTCATCGGATCTTTTGGGGCAGGTTGATTATTCATTCATTTAACACGTAGTATGAGCCCAGCCCTTTGCTAGTTGCTGGAGATACAGGGATGAATAAGTTCATGGAACTTACAGTTTTGGGAGCATTAAAAAGTAATCTCATATAAATTAAAATTCAGTTGCATTAAGTTTTAGAAAGTAAAAGAACAGAGCATATACTTGGAGGCTCTAGCCTAGTCTGAGGAACTGGCTTGTAAGCTGGGACTGACAGCTGAGTAGATATGGGCCAGGAGGCAGAGCTAGGAGGAAGGGGCACTGAGGTGAGCTCAAGGCACTGGAGGAGGAAGCACGGCAGTGAGGGGGAGGGTGGCAGAGGTGAGGTTGGAGCAGGAACCAGGTCAGCACGAGCAGGACCACGGTGCCAGAAGGGGTGTTGGTCTTTTTCCTAAGAACAAGGAGAGGCCCTGGAGGCTCTTTAAAAGAAAAGGTCCTGTGAGTAAAGCTTTTACTTACTTGGTTGACAACCATCTCTGCCTTCACTCTCCTTTCAAAGAGCCTTTTCAAATGTTCATCAAAATTCTGTGTGCTTTCTTGAATGGAGTTTTGAAGTTTCTTCATTTCTGCTTCTAATGACTGGAAGGAAGTCGATAACAAAATTAACATTTAGGAACATCAAATGCTCTAAGGAAGGGGTGTTCACATTTTGCTGCAAGGGAGGGGCAGGGGGAGGACAGGCCTTGTGAAGTGTCCTGGGCCCTCCACCCTCTTCAACCAGAGATGTTCCACTTGGATCTGTTTAATATATTGTGAGTCTGAGATTTTTGCTTTAAAAAGATTACAAAAAGAAAAAAAGAAATAACTCATCATAGCTAATGGTGCAGGCAGAGATAGGCCTAGTAAAACAAATCATAGCAAATCTTTCTGGAAAATTCTGACTCTCTCTCTTTATAAGACAGAAATTTACAGATATACAATCTGGCCCTAAAAAGTCTTGATTTTTTTTTTTAAGCCATGATATATCCACATGGAACTTTTTAGATTTTAAGGAAATAAAGACTGAAGTATATGGATATAGAGGTAGAGACAGAGATAGAAATATAGATAGATATAGACAGATACAGATATAATATATGTATTTATACTCTCTTGTTTTCTGCATATGTTGTCTGGGGAAAAAAGTCCCCCCTGCCTTTTCTGAAATTCCACCGGGACTTAGAGCTAAGCATATAGTAGCTAAGTAGAAAGCTATAAATTTATATTTATTTTTTTAAGATTTATTTGTTTGAGAGAGAGAGAGAGAGAGAGAGTGAGTGCATGCATGTGCACAAGAGTGGGGGGAGGGTGCAGAAGGAGAGAATCTCAAGTGGACCTTTCCTGAGCACAAAGCCCGATGTGGGGCTCAATCTTACAACCCATGAGATTATGCATGGCCTGAGCCAAAACCAAAAGTCAGATGCTTAACCGACTGAGCCATCCAGGCGCCCCTATAAATTTATATTTTTAAAGAAATAATATCTGCAGATCAATCCCAGACATACCATTACAAATAATTTTCATCTTTAAAAGTTTTTATAACTTTAAGATTTTGATATAACTTTAAATTTATAGAAAAGTTGTAAGAATAGTACAAAGAATCCCCATATAATTTTTTATCAAATTAATCAATGCTAATATTCTGCCCCATTTGCTTATGACTTGCTCAATCACTTCTTTCTCTTTCTTTCCCCCTATCTCTATCTTTTCTCAACCATTTGAGATTAAGCTGCAAACACTTAAATACAGGTGAGTCATTTTGTAGACTGTCACTGAGTTTAGGTCTGTGTGATGTTGTCTCAGGCTTAAACCAGGTGGTATATTACTAGCAGGAACCCTACATGAATCATGTTGTATCCTCAGTGCACCACATCAGGAGACATGATGTTGGTTTGTTTCATTATTGGTGATGCTAACTGTGATCACTTGGTTAAGTACTGTCTGCCAGTTCCTCTATCGTACAGGTACTTTTTTCCCATTTGTAATTAATTGAGGGAGGATACTTAGAAACCACGTAAAAATCTTATTCCTCATCAAACTTTTATCTACCAGTTTTAGTATCCATTGATAATCCTTACTTGAATAAATTATTACTATGATGGTAATGATAACATTATTATTTTAAATTTACTTTAAAAAGCCAAGTTCTGGGGTGTCTGGGTGGCTCAGTCCGTTAAGCATCCAGCTCTTGATTTCAGCTCAGGTCATGATCTCAGGGTCATGAGACCGAGCCCTGCATCAGGATCCATACTGGGCATGGAGCCGGCTTAAGATTCTCTCTCTCCGTCTCCCTCTGCCCCCTCTCACTCCTCTTGCACATGCATGAGTGTGTGCGTGCCTGTTCTCTCTCTCTCTCTTAAGTTAAAAAAAAAAAAAAAAGCCAGGTTCTGTCTATGCTGGTTTAATGAAGTGAGAAACTAATTCTGGGAAAGTGATGGAGAGAGTTTAGCAAAATTAGAGGCATTTGACACAAGGAGAAACACCACCCAAATTAAGCTAATTAAACAATGAAGAAATACTAAAATAAAACAAATACAGAAAAAGCACACTTCAGGGTCAGTTTGCTTGTCATAATTTATGACACTATCTCATAGGAATGGAAAAATTCCCACGGACTGTGGGCCCAGTAGTTGTGTATCAGGGCCATGTGTTCCTGGACAATGGAAGTACCATCACATGGCAAATGGCCAAAAGCCCAGCCTGCTGAGACCAGATTATCTGAGGGTCTGTAGCCCACCCTTCTCTCCAGTTTGAAAGGAACTTTTTCTAATGTCAGAACAGCCTTTTGCTCTGTGCTTCAAATGCCCCACATTTTTCTCACTGCGGGCCCCTGTCATGTGTTTTCAATCTGTCTGATCTCCATTCCCTGCTCTTCAACCTGTCATTTTTTCTCATTCTTCCAATTTGAGCATAAAAGCCACTTTCTCAAGTAGGCCTACCTTGAGTCCTGTCTTAGGCACTATCTTGAGTCTTAGAAGCAAAGCCTGGAATAGGATTCCAGGGTACGCAATTTTTGGAGGGAGTGCTTTTTCAGAGACACCTGTAAAGTGGGGAAGGGAAGCAAGCAAGGAAGGGGCAGGAGCTGAGCAACAATGTGCTCTTAGGTGGCCCAGCCTTCACCTGATTCCCAGAGGTATAAGGGTAATAGAGAGGCTCTGCTGAGCTGTCCCAATTTGGGCCAACTGGGCAGGACTTTTGTATCCCCATCTCATCAGTCAGTCACAGGCCTCTCTGGATAGGGGCAGTGGTATAACCTCGCGTGCTAGAACAAGGATGCCCCCTTGATGAGTCAAGGGCAAGGCACCAAAGGTCTCAGGTATGAGCCTTTAGTTACAATTGCATAGCAGTGAGGGAATGGGCATGCCAGCCTGAAAAGGGGACCTAGTGAATACCAATGGCCCTGACTACGTCAGTGCCATAGATGGCACCTGAACTTGTCTACCTTGATTCATCACGCTGTAGTTAAATAACTATTTTGTGAATTTCCAGTTAATGTGTAACTCCCTCTCCTCAAGGCAGCGAGCACTATGAGGGGCCAGGGCTGCGTCTGTCTATTCAGCAAGCATCCCTTGGGACCTGACACAGTGACCAACACATAGTGGGAACTAAAGGAATATTTGTTAAAGAATTGGGTGTCACTTTTCCTCAAACATTCCTGGGAAGACCTAATTTTAACTAAAAACGTCTGTAACAGATGCTGTGAAATGAGAAGCAGGGGAGATGAAAGGTGGGAGACTAAATAGGAGGGTATGGATGAACAACACAGAACCCATCAGACCAAGAATTTCTCCCAGCCCTGGACAAAACCATGGCCTGCTCTTAAGGTTGAAGGAGGCAGCCTTTCATCTGCAAATCCCCAGGCCCTAGGAGACTGCCTGGCACATAATAGCTGTCAATAAATTTATCCACTCATTCAGGAAGTATTTATTGAGTGCTTATTACGTCAAGCACAGTTCTCAAAACTTGGAATATAGTAACAACAAAACAGACCAATTCTCTTCCCTCATGTTACATCCTAGTAGAGGAGTCAGGTAACGTGTAAACAAGTACGGATGAGGTAGGGCAGGTGGGGATGAGCACTCTGGAGAACAACAAAGCTGGGTGGGGGGCAGAGCGGGGCTGGTGGGGAGGGAGTTTGCCATGTTATGTAGGAAGATGAGGTGACAACTGAGTAGAGATCCAAAAGAAGTGAGGCAGCAAGCCGTATGGCTAAATGGGGTGAGAGTACCCCAGGTAACAGCCATGGCATGTCAAGAATGAGCTGTGGGTCCCGGCATCAAGAGTGTGCTGGGTATCTTTGTGGAACACCAAGGAGGTCAGTGGAACTGGCACAGTTAACACAGGGACCACGAGAGTGGTGGGAGGTAAAACAGGAGGGGTAGGGATCAGGGGAGGGGGAGGGCAAGGAAACTAATGCCATAAATCGGGTAAAAGATGACAGTGTTTGGATTAGGGTGGGAGTTGTCATGGTGCCCAAAGAGGAGCTCCTGGAAAATCATAAAGAAAGGACTGGAGGTGCAGTCTCAGGCAGTGCTGCTTCTGGAAGAGGGAGGTGCCTCTTGGAGATGTGGGTGAAAGGAAAGAAGAAAGGAAGAAGTGAAGATTAAGGGTCCTGCAGAGACCAAAGAAAATCATGAAATCACAGACACACTGGCCTCTTCCCCCTGAAATAAGAACAGCACTGCATGAAGAACTTGATATCAAGTTGATAATGTTATCTGTACAGAAGGGGAAAAAAGGATTAGTCCAAATAAATTCTGAATATAATGTGCAGGTGGTCCGCCATCCATGGGATATATCCTAAGAGCAAAAAGAGGTGCCAGGAAATCTTAAAACCTACCAAGAAGTTTTGCTTTTGGTAGAGGCATTATATGTATATTGTAGGACTGAGCAGATGAATAAATCTATACTTATATTTGCGGAACTAGAGCTTACACTGAGAAAGGAGATCTAAATGCTAAATTAGGGAAAGAGAGAAGAACCCTATGGTATGTTGAATTGGAATTGGAGGTAATAGTATGAAGCTTTATATATATATAAAATCCAGGAGAAAAATACAAAAAACAAATGTGGCAATATTAAAAGTTGGTGGGTGTAGGTATATGGTACAGGTATACCAGATATACAGTATATGGATGCACTGTTGACATAGGTGTATGGTATACAGATGGTACTACTCATGCAACATTTCTGTACATTTGAATAATTCTAAAATAAAAATCAACAAAAAAATAATCTAGTGTTGGGAAAACTGGTGTAGATATACAATGAAATAAGATTTGTCATGACTTGATAATTGTTGAAGCTGGATGAGGGGGTCATTATACTACTCTCTCTAAACTTTTATATGTTTGACATTTTCCATAATATAAAGGTTTTTCCAATAGATTAAGAAAAGAGAAATTGGAGACAGTGAACACATATTTTTCTAAAGGTTTTCTGAGGAGATACTGGGCTATGGATTGAGAGGAAAGTGGGGTCCAAGGATTTTTTTTTTCTCTTTTAACTTACTTTGAAATAAATTCACACTAACTCAAAAGTCACAGGATAGCAGAAAGATTTCCAGAATCCTCTTCAAAGGAGTCTTTTTTTCCTTCATTTTCTTTTCTATATGATGACAGATGGACCCAATGTATAATACTACAGTGTGTGTATATACTGGAGGAAACATTGACATGGGAAAAGAGCATATTGCCAGAATGGTAAAATGGGATGGGATTGGGCGCACAAGTGGAGGACTGGGCTTGGGCAGGTGCAAGGCCATTTCATCCCTAAGAAACAGAAAGGGAGAGTCTATGGATTCTGTGCAGGCAGGGGGTAGATGTGAGGGTGGAAGAGTAAGAAAAATCTCTTCTAGTGGCTTCTCTCTTCCCAGTGAAACAGAAAATGAGGTAAGCGAGGAGGTCAGATGTTGGAAGTTTGGAGACAGAAGAGAACGTGGGACATGCTCCTCTAGGATCTTGCTACTTAAAGTGTCATCCTCTGATCAGCAGCAAGCCACACCACCAGGCTGCTTGTTAGAAATCTCAGGATCCTTCCATTTCCTCAAAATGACAGAATCAAATCTACATGTTTGACAAGATCCTCCATGTGATAAGGACTCAGCTAGGGGTGGGAGGGATGGAATAGCATCACCAAACAGCTCTAAAGACCCAATAAAGATTGAGGTCATTAGAGGGAAAGCAGTCAGTATTTTTTCTTTACCCACAGCATGGTGCGTGGTGCGTGGTGCAGAGAAGGCTGAGTACTGGCTTCAGCCACAGCTGGCGTTTACCCACTGAGTATGACCAAGGAGCAGGGAGGTGAGAGTGTCGGCAGCAGGCTATTTCACAATAGGAGACCATGGAATAAATGCCACCACCTTAGGCATCTATACTCCCTAACTGCTTGACATTTTTACTGCACTCAGATGGCTTATTTTGGCTTTTTGGGAACTACTATCTTAGGCTGAAATGTGAGGGCATTGTCGCTCCTGAGAAACAGCCACCATAAAGCTGACAAACTGCCCTGCCCCAAATAACGCCATGATTTTACCTTCTTCATAGAGGAATAGATATTTTTTATTCGGTTGTACGCCACCAGCTTTTATATCTCTACTATAATCGTAAGTAATTTTTTTTTCTTTTTTTTTTAATTAACATATAATGTATTATTTGTTTCAGGGGTACAGGTCTGTGAATGGCAAGCAATTTTAATGTGGGAATGTTTCTTTGTGATACAAGGAGATAACAGTAGGAGATATTTGTAAATATCTCAAGTTAGAACTGTAAAGTATGTGCTGTTGATTGTGTCATTCTTCTGTCAAGTCCTTTCCTTGAGATTGAGAGGAAATCAAGCAAGAGTTATTACTGAACTCAAGCAGATATAGAAGACACAGAGCAGTGCCTAGCACATACTGTAAAAGATGTTCATTAAACATTTGAAGAATGAATGGATGACCAAATGAACTGTAACAATCTGGGAAATGTTGACATCAACAGGAACTTAAAAAAAAATTGCAATATGTTCTTTTTGTTTTAAATTGTGTTAACTCTTCAAACTTATCTCTAGCCACTTCCCCAAATTCTCTTGAGAATTTAAGCTGAAAAAGGATCCTTAAACTACTAACAACACTGAGGGAATAAAGAACACTTAATTTGAAAAGATATTGAAACAAAACCTTGATAGGGTATATTAATTCTTTGCTCTTCTGACCTTTCTATACTTATCTCTTTCTTCATTTAACTCTTTGACTTTCTTCTCATAGTCTTTGAATTGTTTCCTCTCCTCTTCAGACCATACAGCATCAGGTTTTGCCATGAAAGCAGGCTGAGGAATCACCTGAAGATAAAAAGGAAAGCATACACCGGGGCTCAAACATGTATACAGCAGTACAGTAAGAGGACAGAGTTATCATTACAGTTTAAAAAAAAAAAAAGAGCCCTTTCAAGGGATATAGTTCTTCACATTGGCAAGACAATGGCCTGACACTTTGATGAAAGGATATGAAAAAGTTATAATTGTTTTTCTGTGACATAAGCGAGAGTGGGCAATTTGGGATGTACAGAGGATCTTAGGTGACAGGTTCAGAGATGTATGGTGATATCTTCATAGCTAGAACTACACCTGGGCTCCAGGGACACCTGAGGCACGTATCAAAGGGAATGTTTCTTTTTATATCCAGAGAATTACAGATGCAACATTATCACTGCTTTCTATAGAGACCAAAACCACTATGGTTGCTTGTTTTTGTTCGTTTGCTTTATGCAAGATGGGGAGGCAAGCCTGAGGTTTCAAATTTCTTATTTGCCTAATGTGGTATGTTTATGAGGTACTGGGAGGTAGTATATTTGTTGCTGTAGAATTTCTAAAACTCGGGTCAGTATAGACAAGAACGATCAGATTTGAGTAGCTCTCTCTACCCCATTCCATCTTCCATAAGAATGTCCAGAGATCTCACCATTCTCAAAATATCTTCCTTCTTGACTTCCAGAACTCCTCCCATCATGTCCATCAGGGCTCGGCGCCTTGTGTCGGGGCCCTGGAAAAGAGCCAGGGTCAGGAAGGGTAGCTAAGACAGAGATCTGGCCCTCTGGTGGAATCAGAGGCAGCCTCTCACCCAATGTTAGAATGACTGCATTTAGAATTGGGGAGGGTGGTGACTAGCATGGAGGGAAGAGGAGAAGGAGGCCACTGAGATTCCAGGGACCTCTGACCATGACAAATGCCCTGATGTGTTTCTATAGTGGAGTAAACTACAAGACTATTCAACCAAATTAGGAACAAGTATACCTAAAGGAAAGAGGGTCTTAGGTACTTTTGAGCAGAACTGCATACCCGTGTCTGAAGCCATCGCTCCATTTCCCGGGACACGGTCAATTCTGCTTTGGCTTTCAGCCATGGATTAAGAAGCTTCTGAGCTGTAATCTGAAAGAGAAAATGTAGTTTCCTGCTGTTCTTACACAATTTAAACCAAACCTTCCTTCCACACACCAGGGAGGAGGTTAGAAGTTATCGACAGGATAAAGAAACCATCCAGATTTCACAATCAATTTCCTATCTTGGGATAAACATGAGATCTAGAATGAGAGGTTTGGGAAAATTGATCGTTAACTTCTCTATCAGCTCTCAAATCTCTTCTCTCACTGAAGAGATTATAACAGAGATCTGATTTAGACTAGGGGGGTCAGAAAAGGGGTTCAAAGGAGTGTCATTTAAGCCAAATCCTTTAGGATGGGGGTCTTGAGAAGTCAATAGCTTGGAGCATTCAAGGAATCATGGGAATGCAAGTGTGGCCAGCCCAGAGCAAGGCAGTGAGAACAGCTAAAGAGGAAAGGGGCCATGGTAGACAGTCACAAAGGGGCTTGTTATCTGAAGTGACATGAGCAGCCACTGCAGGGGTTAAAAGCAAGGGAAGACTTAAGTTTGGCTTGTAACGAGATCACTCTCGTGATGTAGAAGGGGTTAAAGAAGCCAGTGCGGTGCGCCTGATCATGCACACACAGACTGCCCACAGCAGGATGTTGGTGAGAGCCGCAGAGTGAGGCCCTTGCTATCACAGTGCTCCACAGTCTTAGGCTACACGGCAGGAGTCTGGTTCTGGAAGAAATAATTTCCTTAAACAAGTACAGTAGACTGTAGAGATGAAGGTGCACTCTGAAGGATAAGGGTTTGGGTTCAGACCCCAACTCTGTCACTTTCCAGCCTTCTAACTGTGGTCAGGCTACTTAACCTCTCTGTGTCTTATTTCCTTATCTGTAAAATAGAGGTAATATTAGTACCTACCTTGTAAGGTCTTATAATGATAAATTAGTTTCCATCTATCTAGGGCACTTAGAATGGTTACCTGGATTTTAACAAGGACTATGTAAGTGTTTGCTATTATTTCTAAGCAACACTCTTATCTTTTGTCCCAAAGCAATCAAGCTGGTTTCATATGAGCAAGTTTTTGTTTTTTTTTTTTTTTAGTATTTTTAATTTGGTTATATTTTAATTGTTTTCTTTACGCATTTATTTGTAGCCACCTCTGGCCAAACACCTTTTAAGAAGGCTGACCAGTGGGGCGCCTGGGTGGCTCAGTCAGTTAAGCGTCTGACTCTTGATTTCTGCTCAGGTTATGATCCCAGGGTGGTGAGATCGAGCCCTCTGTTGGCCCCTGGACTGGTCGTGGAGCCTGCTTAAAGATTCTCTCTCTCCCTCTCCCTCTGGACTGCCACCCTACCCCCCTGCCTTGCACTCTCTCTTAAAAAAAGGCTGCCCATTGAACCCCCTTTCTCTGGGATCCATACGGCCTTACTGACCAGATAATTACTGGAGCTTCATCAGGCTCTCTTCCACAATGTGATCCATACTTCTCTGATACAGGCACTGGACCTAAGCTGGGTCAAGGAAACTCTTCCTAGTTAAATGTGGAATTAGACTAAGAGATTCTAGTTTGGACCAGCTGTCCACTTGAATGAGAAGAAATAAAGTAGAAACTGCCAGAGGAAGGTGAAATGCAGAGAGAAGTAAGCTAAGAGATAAAGTGGACTTCTTGACTCCCCACAAGATTCCAGTCTTTGGTCCCTGCTTCTTTCTAGGCTTGACATCCAAATCTTCCCTAGATTCCATAGGATTCCAAAAGAAATTCTCATTATTGCTGAGGCAATGTCAACTGGTTTTGTTTCTTGTGACTGAGAACACCACTTGAAACAGTCATTTCCAGTAGTGCACACGAGATGAGTAAGTAAGAACGTGGGAATATGTCCTGAGAAGAAAGGGAGGGAAAACACAGCTAGCCAGTACCTCTTTGTTTTCCACAACGAGGGTTCTCTCTGGCTTCTCGCAATCATCAAATTCTGGTTGCCAGACCACTTCTTCCAAGTCCAGATCTAAAATAATTTCTTGAATTCTTACATTTCTTTCCTTTACACGTGCAACTTCAAACTCTTTTTGTTTATACACAGCATCAAACTCATTGTTGAAAGCAGTTTTTACCTTGTAAATGACATCCTGAAATATCAATGTGATACTGAGAACACATCACATGTTATAGATCATTACTAGTAACATGGTCCCACGGTTTTACCCTCCCTCCAAAGCCACTTTATAACTTATCAGGAAGTTAATCTTTCTAAAATACAGTTTATATTAAGTCATTTCTTGGTTCAGTAATACACAGTGGCATCCTACCATGGGTAGGATTAGGGCAACAGCATAACTGTTATCCCACAATCTACTTCCTGAAATGGAGGCTGTAACTCAGAATGCAGGTATGTTGGTAAATGTTGAAGTAGGTGATGGATACTTGGAGACTCTTTGGGCTATTCTCTCAACTTCTGTATATGTTCTAAAAAAAATCCATCATAAAATATTTAAAAAGTGATATGTGATATTTAAATTGGGAAATATCTTTCCTTTGAAACATTGTTTGGGGGAAATGTGGTAAGGAAAGGATGGCCTATAGAGGTTGTTTGGAGAATTTCCCAGAAAAGCATAACCACACTCAATATTCTTCCTCTGTATGGTCAGGTCATTCTTGGGTAGGAAGGCGATCTAAGCTGGCTAGCTGGATCAGCCAGTTGTCCAGGGGGCAGTGGGTCCAACTGGATTGCTCCCACCTGTGCTGGTGAGTGGAATGATGGTTGACTCAAAGTAGCCTTTATTTTACCCTCAGAGTTCAGTCTACATATCTATCCTACTGAAGATGAAACCATTAAAGCAGGTAGAAAAATTATCTTAACAGTGACATCAGAATTTTTCTTGGGCTGAAATTAACCAACTTGTAGGAAAATGCCTTAATAAAACAGCAGAAAGGTGAGACACTGAAGGCATGGGTCAGCAAAAGCTGAGCAACAAAAGAGGATAACTAAACAGTTTTGGATATAAATGCACAGGAATTTCAGGGGTTGGAGAAGAAAAGAAAAAAAAATAGGAAGAGAGAGCAGAGTATCATGGTAGGAGGCCGGAACTCAAATGGCAGATGGGGTTGGAGGGCTTTCAGGAATAGGAACAGCCAATATTAATTTTCGAACCATCCACATTGGTGCAATCTGTCACTGAAATTTCAAATACTTTTGGTAAGCATATACAGATGTGTTCTGAGACGGACTTGTTCAGTGGAGAGTAAGGAGTAGGAGCTCAGAGCTTGTGGGATGCCGCACCTTATTTCAGAGTCCCAGAAGAGGAGTTACGGAAGTCTTAGAGAGGAAATTGTATTTCCCCAGGTTAAGGGGGTAGATAAGCAATCACATCTTGACAACAAGGAGGTCCTAACGGACACCTGAGTTACCTAGAAGATGGCATTCAAGGATCTCTTTTATCTTTGAGCTTACTGAGGATCTAAGTAAAAGAATCTTTTGTTTGTGGTGTCAGCCAGGGTAGATATTCTTCAGAAAACCTGTTATAGAACCCAGTCCAAATAGATGAAAGCAACTCTTGTACACAAGTTCTGTTTGAAGAACATGGACACACTAGCCATCTGGATATTTCTTTATGTACCTTAAAGACATCATTTGATTAGCATTAGATTTCAATTTGAGCCTTTGCAAGATGCCTCATGGGACTTTTTGGAGATTTTAGAGGATAAAGAAAAAATTCACCTACTTTCAGTAATACAATTTGGTTGATTTTCTCCTCTCTGGAATGAAGCTCCAATTGGCTTGACAACAAAGAGGCTTGTACGCCAAAATCAGTACTCAGACTGCCAAGCAGGTAATTGGGCAAGTTGGGATTTTTGACTGCCACTTCTTCTTCTTCTTCATCCTCCTCTTCATGGTGCTTTTTAGCCAAGGTAATTGTAGGCGGAACCTCTACAATTTCTTTCCGTAGCTAAATATAGAAAAAGGTGACACAAAAGTTAAGCCATGACAAGAATTCTCTAAAGGGCAATTTTGCAACAATGTAACTATTTCAGTCATTTTAGATGTTAAATTGTCTTGCCAACAACTGAATTCAAAGTGATGGATAGATCCTGAAACTGATTCAGAAGAGATTTAAGCTTTGGAAACTGATAAACTGTAGATAAGTCAAGAGAGTAAAAATTGTCCTTGATAGTATGTAATATTTATATTTGTCAGGATGACAGCTGCTTATACATATCTTGAGCCTTTCTTGGTACCTAAACATTAAACAATATACCTTCTCTTTATGTTTACAAAGAAACTTATTCACATAGGACTGGTGAGTGTAGGTTAAGAAGACTTGAAGTACGCCTTCATTTTATGTTTCAGAAGAAGAATGGAAGCGATGTTCAGGCCAAAACTACATTGATGGGGCAGTGTTCTGTAGTGGTCTGATAGAGACTGCTGCTTTAAAACAAACAAACAAACAGCTGGAACTGCTCTAGGAAAACCATAATTCCGCCAAAACAGATACTACTTCATCTTTGACCAATTATTTAAAACTATAATCCCTCGTGATAAAAGAAGATAAAAAGAGTAGAGTAGATGAAGACAACTTCTGACCAAAACAAGAACAAAACCCCAGATGTCATTTTTTAAAAGTATGTCCTGCTATTTGAGGGCTCGCTAGTATTGTATAGGATTATAGGCTTCTTGATTTAATGTGTGGATTTAGCTCCTATATTTATTAAAATATATTCTACAAATTAACAAGGAATGAAAATGTAAACAATATCTAAACTAATCTTAAGTTGTATCCTAACTCAAATCTTTACAGAGACCCTAAAATAAAACATATTACTAATATAAACACATATATTTTTAAAATTGTACTTTAAGACATTCTGTTTCAATCTTCTTTTGCTGCAAAACTCTCTTTAATTCTTTCAACTCTTCTTCCGTGCGTTCTTTCATTGGAAAGTTCTCAACCACGTAGGGCATGTGAAAGCACTTGAAAAAAAAAGCAAGATGAAATAAATTAATTTGTAGTACAATTGTGCGTATCAGAGGTAGACTGAGGGATATTATCCCTGATCAAAATTAATTCATAGGTCATCATGCATGAGTGGAATTGACAGTGGAAACTTTCTTTAAAATAAAACAATGTACATCATTTGTATTGGTGTAAACTTTGGGTAGAAATACTGTGCTTTTGGGGCACCTGGGTGGCACAGTCGTTAAGCGTCTGCCTTCAGCTCAGGGCGTGATCCCAGTGTTCTGGGATATAGCCCCACATCGGGCTTCTCTGCTAGGAGCCTGCTTCTTCCTCTCCCACTCCCCCTGCTTGTGTTCCCTCTCTCGCTGGCTGTCTCTCTCTGTCACATAAATAAATAAAACCTTAAAAAAGAAAAAAAAAAAAAGAAAAAAGAAATACTGTGCTTTTGTGAGGGATTTAGTTCTAGAGCAGTGGTTCTCAACCAGGAGTGATTTTGCTTGCCCTGCCCCCCTACTCCCCAGCCCTCCGGGGACATTTGACAATGTCTGGAGATATATTTGATTTTTACTAATGGGAGTTTTGGATGCTACTGGGGCCTAGTAGATAGAAGCCAAAACATCCTACAATCCACAGAACAGCCCTCACAACAAAGAATTATCCAGTCCCAAATGTGCTGCTCTTACAAAATCCTGTTTATCCAATTTGGGGGGGAGGCATATTTGAAGCCCTCACAACAAAGAATTATCCAGTCCCAAATGTGCTGCTCTTACAAAACCCAATTTATCCAAATTGGGGGGAGGCATATTTGAAATTGAGAAGGGTGCTCTTAATAGTTACTCTAGGACCACAGGCATAAACTGGGACTGCTGGTCACCCTACACAAAGAGGGAAATTGTGTTGGGAGGAATCTCAATGAAAAAGTATTAAAAAACCCAGACGTTTAGAGGGTACAGGTAGAACTGCGAACAATATTGTCTAGTTTTCGATTTGTGTGGAATGTGAGCGAAGTGGCCTTTTGGAAGAGATAGATATGAAGAGCAGATGCAGGTAATTCAGAGAGGAAAGAAAATCTTAAGAGATGGTGGCTTGGAAGTGCCCAGGGACTGAGCAGAGGGAAGAATGATAACAAGGGAAAGTGGCACAATGAGGTGGAATTTGGTATAGGGAGGGCAAGGATGCTCTGAATGCTTTTTCATGTATGCATTTTCTTAAAATTCTTTTAAAAATTTTTCTGCCATGAGACTTTCAATGAAAGTTCTCATCAGCTAAGGTGTTGTACCTAGAATTATATCTGTTACCTTAAGAGCTCGACCTTTCACAGCCATCGAATTCCAGCATTCTTCTTTAATAAGTTCAGCCAAATAGGCTTTGGCGAGGTTTTGCATCTCTGTGTCCTTTCTTATCTTGCAGAACAGTAGATGAAGAGAAACAATAAACATGAATATGTGGCTTCTTAAAAAATAATTTGCATTGTAAATTCACTGATCAGTCACAGCTGAACATTTAGTGGCTGTCTTCTTGCCCCACCACTCAGAGCTGCCCTGTGCTGAGATGCACTTGAGGAGAAACATTTTCCTGTTTCAAGGACTTTTCCTGAAGTTTAGTCTGGAGGCTTGGAATTCCCTTCCTTGAGGGTCAGGGTGTCAACACAAACACCTCTAAAGGCAAGAAGGTCCTAAACACGAGGCCAGTTGCATGGCCACGGTGGGCTGGACAGCTAAAATGCGCACTATCACAGATCTGGCATGTTGGTGTAGGGCTAGGGAGCGAACCCACTATGCCGGGTCTTCCTATTGTATTAGAGAAGTTTGAAAATGTGTATTTTTTATGAAACTACCAGATATCAAAATGTTGGCTTAATTCTTGTCAATGCACATTTGAAAGGCCAGTTTGTGACCTCTGTCTTGGGGTCACTTAATTCTTCTATTATTTATATCCACCATAAATAAATGTGCCATGACTCTTGGGGATCATATACTTGACCTTTTCTCAGTTAGAAACATGTTACCTTAATTGGTTTTATCTGCTTAAGTAAGCCAACTGCTTGACCTTTAAGTGACTAAGAATTCTTGTTTTAATGGAGTTTGCTAAAAGACCTAATATGAGGGGTGCCTGGGTGGCGCAGTCGTTAAGCGTCTGCCTTCAGCTCAGGGCATGATCCTGGCGTTATGGGATCGAGCCCCACATCAGGCTCCTCCGCTATGAGCCTGCTTCTTCCTCTCCCGCTCCCCCTGCTTGTGTTCCCTCTCTCGCTGAGTGTCTCTATCTCTGTTAAATAAATAAAATCTTTAAAAAATAAAAATAAAAAAAAAATAAAAGACCTAATATGGAAGTGAGGACCAACAATCTTTAGTCGTTAGGATCCTCTTCAAAACCTCTTTTGAACTGTTCTTTGTTGGCAGAATTATCAGCAAACTAGTTAAGAATAATATTCCCCAGATCAGAAAATGTCCTATTTGTTCATTCAATCACTCATGTTTATTTTATTCATTGTCTGATCAAAGGCTTTGATTTGTATTTTATTTCTTTTTTAACCATTGAGTTAATGGCTAATACAGTTTTAAATTATTTTTTTCTTAAATAAACAGCTGTTTTGGCCTACCAGTTGTCAGAACCTGCCTGATTCCTGGCCCACCCAGCCCTCCCCTTTCCACTGCTGAGGCTATTTGATCAACCCCACCAGACTCGGTCCCTATTTCTGTGTCCAGGTTGTCGTTAGTGGGCTTTGGTCTTTTCCCTATGGTTGCAATCCTGACCGGGGCTAACTAATAGCCTGGTCCCTTTAGGACTGGTATTCTCTTCCCAAATGTGCCTGGGTTTATGGTGCCATCTGCTAACACTGTTCTATGCTGGACCATCTGGTTTCACTATCACATCCAATCTGGGGCTAATATTTCTTCAAAGCCCAGAGCTCAAAAAAAGGTAATAATACTGGGGAAACAAGCATGTGAAGAGCCTTTCTCTGAGGCAACGACTGCCTCAGAGGATTAAGAAGGCTTCTGGGAAATATGCAGGGATTTGGTAAGTGGCAAGGAGCATCTGGAGCAGAGGCATGTGGTGGGAGTAATCAGGGTGGGTTTAATCAGTGGTCTGTAGGTCAGCAGGTCAGAGGAGGAGGTTTGTGGGGACGAGTGGTCACACGTGATCTTGGAGGGAGAAGCAACACTAGAGTGAGGATGGGGGTAGGCACCCAACCCAAACTCAATGCAGAGTGGTTAAGCTGAGCCGGCTAGGAAAACTGATGCCAGAATGGGAGCAGGCATTCGAGGCTCGAGTGAAGCCAGGGCCAAAGGAAAAGCCTGAAGCCTGGTAGGCAGACTGGGAGTGCTTGGCTTTTATCCAAGTTGTGAGACCTTAGCCAAGGGATTCTAGGTCCAAATCCTTAGCTTCCTCAAGTCGGGACAACAACAACCTACCTTTTTGGATGGTTTCAGCCATCGGAAATAAGTAACATTCAAAAGGCCCCTAAACTGGTGCCTATTTGTTATAATAAGAAAATGGGATCATTTCTCATAGCTTTCTGTTGAGCGTGACAAAAGCCGAATTCTTTACCATGATGTACAAGGTCTTCAGGGCTGGCCTCTGCTCCCACCTCATTCCACTGTCTCTCCTGTTCACTGTGCTCCTGTCCTTCTGGCCTTTCTGTTCCTGGAATACTCCATTTCTGACTCAGGGCCTTCATTCATGGTGCTTTCTCAGCCTGTCATTCTCTTCCCCTAACTCTCTGCATAGCTAACTCCTTTTCAATCCCAAATGAAATGTCACCTCTTTCAAGTAGTCTTTGACCACAGAAATAGATGCCCCACATCTATCACAGAATTCAGTTTACATCATAAAATACAGAGAGATTTGTTTAGGGTCTGTCTTCTCCCCCAGATTAGCCCCATGTGGGGAGGACCTATCTGTCTCAGTAATTGTATTCCCAGCACCAACAATAGTGCTGGCATGTAATAGATGTTCAATAAATGTTGCAGAATGAATGAACGGACAGATGAATTTTACCTCCCTCAGGTAGTTTTTACTTCTTTGAATCAGTCTAGTAAGGTCCTCTTGGTCCTGATTCTGTTATCCAATATATTTCCTTTCATCCTCAGCCTCACATCATTCACTAACTTGACAAATATGTCTCATTTCTATATCTTTACCTCAGTCATTAACATGTTTAACAGGAGAGAGTTCTGGAGCCTCTCTGCTAGAAGCATCAAATTATCAGCCTCTTTTTGATATAATTGTTTACCCACTTATAATCTACTTCAATGTCCTTGAATCCAACCATATTTCCTTCTCTTGCTTAGAAAAAACCGTTTTTATACTTGCATACTCAAAAAAATTAAATGTACTATTCAGGTTGAGAAAGAGGTAGCTTAAGCACATTCTGTGTAAATAGATAATAATTGGAATTCTTTTGTGGATGCCATACTCAAATATACTGAAACCAGAGGGAAAATGCGTGATGAAGGTGAAACTATTGAAACTACGTTATATCATGGCCACAGGACCTGGGATCGCTAGCATAGATGACAGAAGATACATTGGGGACATGGTAATTGCTAATCTTCTCTATTTTCAGAGTGGCCATAGAGTAGATGATGCTCAAAGCATAGAAAAATCAGTGAATAAAGGGAGAAAGATTTTAATTGTAATTAAGAAAGGGCTGGTGGCATCTGGGTGGCTCAGGCAGTTAAGTGTCCAACTCCTGATCTCAACTCAGGTGTTGATCTCAGCGGCGGCGTGAGTTCAAGCCCCACATTGGGCTCCATGCTGGGTGTGAAGCCAAAAGAATGGAATGGAATGGAATGGAATGGAATGGAATGGAATGGAAAGGAAAGGAAAGGAAAGGAAAGGAAAGGAAAGGAAAGGAAAGGAAAGGAAAGGAAAGGAAAGGAAAGGAAAGGTAAGGAAAGGTAAGGAAAGGAAAAAAAGAAAAAGAAAAAAAAGAAAGAAAAAGCAAGCAAGCAAGCTCACTAAACCAGAAGGTCCAAAGTTGGCATAAGGTGGCTGAGAGGATTTCTAAAAATGTTCAAACATATGGTGGATGATGGTTGGAATAAATATCATGAAAGAAAGACAGACATCAGATGTGTGGCTGGCCTAGACACTCTTCTTTCCCCTAACCCCCAAATTTAATAATTCTCTGACTCATCGCATTTATATGTACTAGGTTTTTTGTTTTATTTGCATTATCCTTGAAAAGTTCTCCTTCCCATTTTCTTTTTACTTCTTTCATTATATTTCTTTATGGTGCTTAAATTAGATTTTTCAGTACCTTTTTCACTTCTTCCTTATTTTCATCATGAAGCCTTTCCAGTTCTTCAAGATCTAGGCCAAATTCCTTTTGGTCTAATTTTGCAATATTATCTACTGCTTCATTTTCTTCCATCATAGTCAGAACCTGAATTTTCAAATAAGAAAGAGTGATGACAAGTGAAGAATTAAACTTTATAGACATGCTTTTCTGAGTCTCTTTAGATAGCAGTCAGTAAAAAAAAAAGATGTTTTGTTTATCTAAATGTAACTATCAAGTAAAGCATTAGATTATGGGCTTATTGTGGTCTTTTAAGTTTTCAGATTTAACCCTTAAAATCTGATTCATCTAAAAACAACAACAAAGATGTGTAAATTCATCACTTCATTGAATGAAATTGAGGAATTATTGATATTTAGGTGTGCTGATGGTTTTAAGAGTTCTTATTTTGGGGTGCCTGGGTGGGTCAGTCAGTTAAGCATCTGACCCTTGATCTCAGCCCGGGTCTTGATCTCATGGTTGTGAGCTCAAGCTCCATGTTGGGCTCCATGCTGGGTGTGAAGCCTACTTAAAAAAAAAATTAAAAAAAAAGTTATCTTCTAGAGGTACATACTTAAATAATTCAAGATGAAATGATATAATATCTGGGATTTACTTCAAAATGATCAGGAGAGGGGATAGTGGGTGAGGGTATAGATGAAACAATATTGGCCATTGGATTTATTATTATCATCTCTCCTCTTATATATCTTTGAACATTTATAAAATAAAAATTATCTTTAAAAAAGTATCTTTAGGGGCGCCTGGGTGGTTCAGTCGTTAAGCAACTGCCTTCAGCTCAGGCCATGATCCTGGGGTCCTGGGATTGAGCCCTGCATTGGGCTCCCAAGGAAGCCTGCTTCTCCCTCTCCCACTTCCCCTGCTTGTGTTCCCTCTCTCGCTGTCTCTCTCCATCAAATAAATAAAATCTTTAAAAAAATTATCTTTAAAAGTTTATAACTTCAGAAAACTCAGGGCCAAAGGATATACATTGTAACATATATGACAAAGTACTAATATCTTCAATACATAAAGAGCTCTTACAAAAAAACAAAAAAATCAGAAAATATACTAGAAAAATTGAAGACTTGAATTTCAAAATGGTTGACTGAGAATGGGCTTTATAATCATCCTTTTCTGCCTCAATCCATAAAATTAAGAGGAAAGAAGTGTATAATAAATAGATAAGTTCATTACTACAATTAAGAGGAAAAAAGGATCCTTCTGTACCACGGAAACTGTAACATCTGAAAGATGAAAATCAGATGGCTCTGAATGATATATGATAGTCTCAAGTGCCCACAAGACAATCCTTAACAAAATGTAGAAGCTATACCAGATATAGGAGCATAGGGTAACCTGGAAGTAACTGGCAGAGTGATTAGTTGAGGGTACTACATTAGAAACAGGGAGTGGACAGAGCCTGCACGTATATGTACTGCCACTTGATAAAACTCCCTGGGGGCCCAGCAGTAGTAACATGGGTATTTGCTGCCAAGAGGAGGGAATTGGAATGAACATTTGGGTGGGAGAGATAAGGCAATGACAAGGAGTGTGCCAGTGGCTAGAAGGAATTCAGAACATCTCCCCCTGCCACAAGATAGGTGGCCAAGCCACTTCCCAACACCAGCCACCCCTTTTCATTTTACTGAAAACAGATCAGAATACTTGCTGAAGTCAGATCTCCTACATATCTTCCCAAGCAGGTTCAACTGGTGTAGTGGAATTATAATGGGGCATGTCAATTTTAAAGATAAGCACACAACAGTAATAATAATAGACCACTAATAGTTGGGGAACAACAAGACCATTAAAGAGAGACAATAAATTCAATAAACAGAAGACTTGTTACACAAACAGAGTTAATTAAACAAGAGTGGAATTTTACAGTAACTAGGGATGCAAAATATTGTGTCTCATAAAAAGAATCAAGAGATTATAGAACTTAAAAGTTTGATTTTTGAACAAAAAAAAATTCAATAGATGGGCTGAATAGCAAGAAGGACACAACTGAAGATAATTAGTGATCTGCAAGACTCAGTTAAGAATTCTGCTGGGTATGACCAAAAAAATAAATAAAAAGAAAGTGTGAAAGAAAAGTGAAAGCACTTGTATGACACAACTAGAAGGACCTATAACTAATACACTTCATAAGGAGTGAATAAAGAGAATGAGGGCCACAGTTGTTGAAAGAAATAACAATGGAGAATTTTCAAAAACATAATACAGCATAAATTCTGAAGAGTGTAAGGGCATAACCAGTGTGGATCAGGCCCAGGTCTAGACACAGAAATACTGTGAAACATAAGAACCAAATCCAAAACATTTCTGAAGGGGAAAAGAATATTGCCAAGTAGAAGAATCTGTCTAATAGAAGACCCACCTAGCAATACTAGATGGAAGAATACATTGGATCAATAGCTTTGGATCAA
Organism: Ailuropoda melanoleuca; assembly: GCF_002007445.2. NCBI lineage: Eukaryota > Metazoa > Chordata > Mammalia > Carnivora > Ursidae > Ailuropoda > Ailuropoda melanoleuca. The sequence goes on from NC_048223.1 coordinate 105,039,866, forward strand.
ATTTTTCAGGGGAAGAAAAACCTTGAATCTGTAATTCTATAGTCATTAAACCATCATTCAAGTGCAGAGTTGATGTAGAGTAATTTATAGACAGTCAGGGGCTCAGAAAGTTCACCAATACCCGCACCTCTGAAAGGATTATTAAGGATGTACCACTGCCAGAGGAAGTTGGGTAGAAAGACTTAAGTCTAAATAAGATTTACATGTTTTTAAGAGTCTTAAAAACTAGCAATTCAGAGCTATAATTCCAAATGGTATCATTGAGAGAAGGTGAGGGAAACAGTGGAAGCTGAAAAAATAAAAAGTAACAATAACACACTGAAGATCTTGTCTTATCTGGAGGGTGAATATGGTATGATATACACTAAACCAGAGCTTCTTCAACTTTAATGTGCCAACGAATCACTTGGGGGGTCTTGTTAAAGAACAGATTCTGATTCAGGACATTCAGGATGGGATTAGGATTCCAGGTGATGTCTGTGCTGCGGTGCTCTTCCACTGACTAGGAAGGCACCAGATGATGCAGAAAAATAGGAAGTCAAGCATGTGGGTTATTTTTTTTTAAATAGAAATGGAATTATGACTACCAAAATAGTAAAGAAAAAAAGAAAAATAACTTAAAAAGTATGAGCAATCCAAGAAGATAGGAAAGAGGGAAAAAGAAATAAGTTGAAAATATGTTAAATAGAAAACCAAAAATAAAATGGCAGGAATAATTTTAAACATACCAATAATCATAATAAATGTGTCTAAACTTACCTATTAAAAAGTTCAGACAGAATTTACAAAAAATAATCCAGCTGTATATTGGTTAGCAGACAAAAGAAAGTTGGAAATAAAGGAATGGAAAAAGGTATATAAGTAAGTGAAATATATAGCAAAAAAATTAATATAGCAAAAAGAAATATAGCAAAAAATAATGTAAAAACCAAATGTAGATTAAGAACATCAAAAGAGAAAAAGATAGCTATTTCATAAGGATAAAAGGAATAATTTATTGAGGAGATCTCTTGTGCACATTTTGGCATCTAACATAAATATTGCTAGAAATACAAAGATAAATTGACAAATTGCTAATCATATCCTAGAAAATAACAGTTCAAATAGCAAAAACATAAATATGAATATAAAGAACTTGACACAATTAGACTGATCTAATAGGAAATTAAAGAACATCAGGCCTCCCCCCCACAAAAAAACCCCCAGAGAATAAGACAGTCTTTACAACTGCACATGCGACAGTTAAAAAAGTGACTGGATACAAGGCTACAAAGATAATCTTAACAAGCTTTATTTACTGGCCACAGTGAAATAAACTTCAAAGTTAGCAAAAGAAAGATATACAAAACAATCTATAATAATATACAAGGCAATATGAAAAATGAAAACAGACAGATGCATACACTCTTCTAGGAAACCCTTTGGTTGATGTGTTCAAAATGGAATTACAAATGTTTACAACTAAGGGAAGATGAGAAAGTTACTTATCAAAATCAATGCAATATACTCAAAGTGGTACTCAGAGGTATATTTATAGCCTTTCACACATTGAAAAACAATAGGAAATAAACCAAGTTTTCAACTCAAAAAAGTAACAAAATGAGGACAAATAAACCTGATGGAAGTAGGGAAGAACAAATAAAATTCTCAATTGATAAAACCCTAAAATAGTCAAACATATAGGTATAAAATTATATATAATGTTCTCTTATCATAAGAGTCAAGTCAATAAAAACTGTACCATATTAATAAAAGAGAAATGCTATTATAAAGTGTGATAAAAAAGATAAAAGGCATAAATATACAATTAGGAGTAGAGAGCTATAATTGAAAAATCAGAAAAGACTTGCAATTAGAATATTATATACATTTATTTATTTTAAAGTCTAGATGAGACAGACAATATTCTAAGAAAATATAAAATATCAAATCTATACTTGAAAAGAAATAGAAAACTTGACAAGACTAATGACTGTAGAAAAACTTGAAACAAAGAAAAGAATCAACTCCTGTTATAGAAATCAGGCACAGACAGTGTGTGAGTTTTCCATTTTTTTAACCAAATATTAAAAAAAGAGAGAGAGAGAATTTGCACTTTATATAAACTGTTCCAAAGCATGCGGGAAAAAAATAGAAAACTACTCAAGTCACTTGTTAAGCCTAGTATAACCCTGATATAATTGGACAAAGAAAGTACAAGAAAACAATATAATAGAGATACAAAAATCCTAAATAAAATATTAGCAAATGGAATCCGGTGTAAAATTATCAATGTCTATTGGAGGAACACAGGGTACTTGATAAACTTCACAATAAAATTCACAATAAAAACTCTTAGGTAACAAGGGATAGAAAGGAATTTTACTTGTGAAAGCATATCTAACAGATGCTGAGGCAAGTATCACACTTAAAAGTTAGAAACTTTCCCAGTAAGGTCAGGAAGAAGACAAGCATGTCCATCCACTCTCATGACCACTATTATATTAGAAGCCCTTGGCATAAGACAAGAAAAAAAAATGAAGTATACAAATTGATAAGAGATATGATTTTCAGAAGATATGATAGTTTGCCTAGACAATCCAAGAGAAACAATTGACAAAAGAAGAGAACTAAAAAGAGAATTCAGCAAGGTGATCAGATATAAAAGATAAAATCAGTAACATTCATATATATTAGTAGTAACCAATTAGAAAATGTAATACAAAAATATTCCATTCACAAAAGCAAAAAAAACTATAAAATATCTAAAATAAACCTAATAAGAAAATTATACAAAGTCACTTTTAGACTGTAAAACTTCACTGAACAATTTTTAATTGAATAGATATATATTTATTTACATATAAATATTATATTTATGTAATACATATTATATATAAGATTTATATTATAGGGGGAGTGGTAAGATGGTGGATTAGTAGGGTGACCCTAAGCCTGATTCCTCACTGGAACACAGATAGATAAAAATTGGACCATTCTGAACACCCATGAAATCGATCAGAAGTCTTGGAGAAGGAAGCTGCACATCTACAAACCAGAAAAACAAACTGTGGAAGATGGAGGAATTCACCCCAAAAGAAAGAATAGGAAGAAATCATGGCCAGAGACTTAATCAATGCAGGTATAAGTAAAACATCTGAACTAGAATTTAGAACAATAACTGTAAGGATACTAGCTGGGCTTGAAAAAAACATAGAAGACACTAGAGAATCCCTTACTGAAAAAATAAAAGAACTAAAATCTAGTCAGGCTGAAATTAAAAATGTTGTAACTGAATGCAATCTCAAGTGGAGGCCATAAAAATGAGGATGAACAAATCAGAAGAGCGAATCAATGATACAGAAGATAAAATTATGGAAAATAATGAAGCTGAAAAGAAGAGCGAAGAAAACTCAGTGATTCCATAAGTGAGATAATATCCATATTACAGGAGTCTCAGAAGTTAAGGAACAGGAAAAAGCGGCAGAAGGTTTATTTGAACAAATTATAGCTGAGAACTTTCCTAATCTGGAGAAGGAAACAGGCATTCAAGTCCAAGAAGCACAGAGAACACTCTTCAAAATCAACCCAAATTAGAAAAAAAAAAAAAAAGGTCAATACCTCAACACATTATAGTGAAGTTTTCAATTTACAAAGATAACGAGAAAATCCTGAAAACAGCTTGGGACAAGAGGTCCTTAACCTATAAGGGTAGGCACATATGGCTGGCAGCAGACCTGTCCACAGAGACCTGACAGGCCAGAAAGGGCTAGCATGATATATTCAACATGCTAAACGGGGAAAATATGCAGCCAAGAATACTTTATCCACAAGGCTCTCATTTAGAATAGAAGAGATAATGCGTTTACAAGACAAACAAAAACTAAAGGAATTTGTGAACACTAAACCAGTCCTGTAAGAAATATTAAAGGGGACCCTTTGAGAAGAGAGAGAGTCAAAAAGTAACAAAGACTAGAAAGGAACAGAGACAATCTACAGGATTAGCAACTTTACAGGTAATACAATGGCACTAAAATCATATCTTTCAATAATTATGCTTAATGTAAATGGACTAAACGCTCCAAGCAAAAGGCATAGGGTATCAGAATGGATTAAAAAAACAAGACCCATCAATATGTGCTTATAAGAGACTCATTTTGGACCCAAAGACACCTCCAGATTGAAAGTGAGGGGGTGGAGAGCAATTTACCATGCTAATGGACATTAAAAGAAAGCTGAAGTAGCCATCCTTATAACAAACAGATTTTAAAGCAAAGACTGTAATAAGAGATGGAGAAGGACACTATATCCTAATAAAGGGGTCTATCCAACAAGAAATCTAACAATTGTAAATATTTACAATTGTTCCCTACAATAGCTCCCTAACTTGGGAGCAGCCAAATATATAAACCAAATAATAAAAAAATTAAAGAAACTTATTGATGATAATACAATAGTAGAGGACTTTCACCTCACTCACAGCAATGGACAGATCATTTAAGCAGAAGGTCAACAGGGAAACCAGGGTTCTAAATGACACACTGGACCAGATGGACTTAACAGATATCTTCAGAGCAGTTCATCCCAAAGCAGCAGAATACACATTCTTCTCGAGTGCACATGGAACATTCTCCAGAATAGATCACATACTGGGTCACAAATCAGTTTTAACTGGTACAAAAAGACTGAGATCATACCATGCATATTTTCAGACCACAATGCTATGAAACTTGAAGTCAACCACAAGAAGAAATTTGGAAGGACCACAAATACATGGAGGTTAAAGAACACCCTACTAAGGAATGAATGGGTCAGTCAGGAAATTAAAGAAGAATTTAAAAAATACACAGAAGCAAATGAAAATGAAAACATGACAGTTCAAAACCTTTCAGATGCAGCAAAGGCAGCCCTAAGAGGGAAGCATATAGCAATACAAGCCTTTCTCAAGAAGCAAGAAAAGCCTCAAATACAAAACCTAACCTTATACCCAAAAGAGCTAGAAAAAGAACAGCAAATAAAGCCTAAATCCAGCAGGAGAAGAGAAATAATAAAGATAAGAGCAGAAATCAATGATGTAGAAATTAAAACAAACAAACAGTAGAATAGATCAATGAAACTAGGAGCTGGTTCTTGGAAAGAATTAATAAGATTGTTAAACCCCTAGCCAGACTTATCAAAAAGAAAAGAGAAAGGACCCAAATAAAAAAAATCATGAATGAACAAGGAGAGATCACAACCAACACGGAAGAAATCTGAATAATTATAAGAGAATATTATGAGCAATTATATGTCAACAGATTAGGCAATCTAGATGAAATGGATACATTCCTAAAAACATATAAACTACCAAAACTGAAACAGGAAGAAATAGAAAACTTGAACAAACCCATAACCAGCAAGCAAATTGAAGCAATAATTAAAAATCTCCCAATAAACAAGAGTCCAGGGCCGGATGGCTTCCCATGCTCACGGATTAGAAGAATAAATATTGTTAAAATGTCTACGCTTCCCAAAGCAATCTACACATTCAATTCAATCCCTATCAAAATACCACCAGCACTTTTCACTGAGATGGAACAAACAATCCTAAAATTTGTATGGAACCAGAAAAGACCCTAAATAGCCAAAGTAATGTTGAAAAAGAAAACCAAAGCTGGAGGTATCACAATTCTGGACTTCAAGCTGTATTACAAAGCTGTCATCATCAAGACAGTACGGTACTGGCACAAAAGCAGACACATAGATCAATGGAACAGAATAGAGAACCCATAAATGGATCCTCAGCTCTATAGTCAACTAATCTTGTACAAGGCAGGAAAGACTATCCAATGGAAAAAAGACCATCTCTTCAACAAATGGTGTTGGCAAAATTGGACAGCCACATGTAGAAGAATGTAACTGGACCACTTTATTACACCATATACAAAAATAAACTCAAAATGGATGAAAGACCTAAATGTAAGACAGGAATCCATCAAAATCCTAGAGGACAACACAGCAACCCCTGTGACCTCGGCTAGAATTTCTTGCTAGACGTGTCTCCAAAGACAAGGGAAACATAGGCTAAAATGAACTATTTGGACTTTATCAAGATAAAAAGCTTTTCCACAGCAAAGGAAACAGTCGACAAAACCAAAAGACAACCGACAGAATGGGAGAAGATATTTGCAAATGTCTTATCAGATAAAAGGCTAGTATCCAAAATCTATAAAGAACTTATCAAACTCAACACCCAAAAAACAAATGTCGAGAAATGGGCAGAATTCATGAATAGACATTTCTCCAAAGAAGACATACAAATGGCAGACATGAAAAAACGCTCAACATCACTTAGTCAGGGAAATACAAATCAAAAGCACAATGAGATACCACTTCACACCAGTCAGGATGGCTAAAATTTAACAACTCAGGAAACAACAGGTGTTGGTGAGGATGTGAAGAAAGGGGAAACCTCTTACACTGTTGGAGAATGCAAACTGGTACAGACACTGTGGAAAACAGTATGGAGCTTCCTTAAGAAGTTAAAAATAGAACTACCCTACAACCCAGCAATCGCATTTCTACATATTTATCCAAAGGATGCAAAAATAGTTATTCCAAGGGGCACATGCGCCCCAACGTTTTTAGCAGCAATGTCCACAATAGCCAAGCTATGGAAAGGGCCCAGATGTCCATTGACATTTAATTGATAAAGAAGATGTGGTATATATATACAATGGAATACTACTCAGCCATCTAAAGAATGAAATCTTGCCATTTGCAATGAAATGGATGGAACTAGGGGGTATTATTCTAAGCAAAATTAGAGAAAGACAATTATGATATGATTTCACTCAGGAAATTAAGAAACAAAACAGTTGAACATAGGGGAAGGGAAAGAAATATAAAACAAGATAAAAACAGAGAGGGAAGCAAACTCTTAACTATAGGAAACTGTAGGAAACAAACTGAGGGTGGCTGGATGGGAGGTGAGTGGAGGGATGGGGTAACTGGGTGATGGGTATTAAGGAGGGCACTTGATGTAATGAGCACTGGGTGTTAGATGCAACTGATGAATCACTCAATTCTACCCTGAAACTAATAATACACTATGTGTTAACTAAATTGAATTTAAATAAAAAAATTTTTAAAGATTTTTATTATACATTTTAATATATATTTTATGTAACATATAAAATATATATATATGTAAACTCAGAGATAGCAAATAAATTCTTACCCAAATCAAAGATAAACAATGTATTCTCCAAGTCAAATCAGAGTTTTTACTTTGAGATTGACAAGACAATATTAAAATTCAAATAGAAAAATAAATGTGCATAAAAAAGGCCAACACTTTACTATTTTTGAAAAAGAAGAGTAAAGGGAGAATTACCTTCAAGGTATAAAAATATTTTATAAAGAGATACCTATCAAAATAGTTTGGAATTGGCCTAGGAAATGATCAATCCTCAATTTCAGAATAGAGAGTCCAGGAACAATACTGTATACGTGGGAATCCAGGGATTGACAGAGGAAGCACTGCAAATCATTGGAGAAAGGGTGACATAGTCAATAAAAAGTACTGAGAAATGTGGCAGGGATATTTTTGAAACTCGGTTTTTCTTAAAATGTCTTTATCCTACTGCCACACTCATTTGATAGCTTGCCTCAGTGTTTGAAAATTAATAAATTTGATCCATACCTCATACCATTCATGAAAATAAATTACAGGTGAAATAAAGGAGTATTAGAAGAAAAGTATGTGAGACTCTGGAAGACCTTTTAAAATCAGAACAAAAAGCTCTAAATAAATATCAATACATTTAGATCAATATTTATACATTCTGCATTTTAAAAGGCATATTATAAAAGTTAAGACACAAGACAAAAATATCTGTAGTATATTGGGTTGAAACATATGAAACTGTGATTTCACGTAGCTCAACCTAATAATAAAGCCAGCTCTCGGTTTTTCTCCTTGGACACCTCTATGCTCTTTCCCCCTCCCAGCTGACTGTGACAAGCTCAAGCAAGGCAACCTCAGAAGCCAGGTGCGGAAGCCAGCAGACTCTCTGCCACCTGCATCTCTGAACAACTGCATGGAACAGAGCAGCTAATGACCTGAAATAAATTTCCAATCCCAATGCCACCATATTTTTGGAGTTTAGTTATCGTCACAGCTTAATTAGCCCTAATTACCACAAATATAAATTAAAAATAAAAATAAAGAACTCTACAATCAAAAGGAAAAAGACCAACAACCTGATATAAAAATAGGCAAAGGATATGAACAAGGAATTCACAGAAGAGGAAGGTCTTTTAGAGTTATGAGAAGATATTCAACCTAATTAGTAATAAGGAAAATCAAACAAAGGGGAGGAAATTCCCAAAGAAAAATCTGAGGACATTTCCCAGAACTGAAGGACAAAGGTTTTTTTTATTGAAAGTGCTCACCAATGTCTAGCACATGAGAAAGACAAAAAATAGCAAACAAACTAGGGTCCTGGTGCAAAATAGGTGACACACTCAAAAGGGATAACTGGGGAGAGGGACTTTTACAAAAGTCTCGTCAGGGTAAAGGAAACCAGCAAGGCATAATAAAGCATCTCAAGCTAGCAACCACAGACACCGATCACCACTCCTATGTGTGAAGGGCAAGGGTGGGGAGCGGTTACCAGAAGCTGGAGAGATCTGTAGCTATAGGAAAGGGCTGGCTGTCACTGCCAAATCATAATACCACAAAGAGGTCACTGGAGGAATAAAGACTCTGACCTCTGATCTCCCACGGAGGCCACTCACTGACTATGCCCAACCAGAAGCGAGAGGCAAGACACCACCACAAAGGCCAGCCTCTTGGGGCTGAGAACAGGGTGGAAAAGGGTGGGGAATGTATCAGCATCCATCAAATCTATCCAGATGCACAACTGTGAAATTTCCTAACAGTTGGGATTCAGGATTCTATAAGTTTGCAGAGACAAAATCTGGTTACTTAGAAAGAAATGGGAATCAGAAAGGTATTGGATTCTCTAACGCAAACACTGAGAGCTAGAAGATGATGGAGCAAGCCTTCAAAATTCCGAGGGGAAACCAAGGAACACTGAGGCAAGCTATCAAATGAGTGTGGCAGTGGGATAAAGACATTTTAAGAAAAACCGAGTTTCAAAAATATCCCTGCCACATGCCCTTTCCCAAGAACAGAGCCCAAGCATTGTACGAGTCTAAGGGGGCAGGCACCATGCACACTGCCTTACATGTAAACGGCATGCCAGAAGCACGGCTACCTGGTCAATGAGGTCCGCAAGCACAGAACAACACAGCAGTCCTGCTTAGGAAGCTACTGGAAGATGTATGTCAAGAAAACAAAGAAAAATGCATGGAAAGAGGGGCTCCAACTCAGGGGGCAGGTGAGAGGATTTCCCAGATGGATAGATAAGAGGAGTTCCTAGTTCCTTAGACTAGAGCTGGAAGATGGAAAAGAAGGTCCTAAAAACAAACCAACCAACCACTGACGGTGTGACTACCTCAGGTGTTTGACTGAATTGAGAAGTTTTTAGCATTTTGAGAGTCTGAATCGGTAATAGATACATAGAAAGGCTTAATCCAAAACAAAGGCAATTATTAATTCCAGGAAAAATATGATTATAAAAATGGAAATGTAATCATAACATAACATGTGGCTCAGCTATGAAGTATATTTACGTAACTATAATGGTGCGCATGCTGAGTATGGATTTATGTGTATGTTGTAGTGATGGGGTGTAAAAGAACCTAAATACTCATCTTCCATACCAGGAAGCCCACAGTTAGCGTCAAAATAGAAATAACAAGAAAAAACAGTAACAAAGACCAGTTAGAAAGAGGTAAATATTCAAACAAAAAAGCTAAAAGAATTGAAAACATTTACCTCGGGCATACAGGAATCATAGTGAAGAAAAGTACAGCAAGTGTTGCTTTAAAAACATTTTTAATTATATAACTCATTATTTAACCTGTAAAGGTGTAAACATATAACTTTGATAAAAATAAGTACTAAAAAAAGAAGTAAGACCCAGTGTCAGGAAGACCGAAAAGAAAACCACTGTTCATACATAGCGTGGTCTGGTACAAATACCACCATGTTACAGCACCTCAGAAAACCGAGCTTACTGGCAGAGGGCAAAAGGGTACAGCTCCTCATGCTGTGTTGGATAAAATAAAGCTCAAAAAGAAATTTTAGACTGAGGGCCAGTATTCGTTTATGAAATCACAACACTTACAGTTTTAGCAAGTGCTTTGATTCCTGTTTTTATCTCTTTCCTTTTCTTGGAAAACAGTTTCACCTCATTTTTGATGGCCTGAAATGGAACAAGTGTATCACTTAAACAAGCAAGAGAAATGATAGTTATATGATAGGTAGATACCTGCACACAGAGGTACATAGATACATAGGTAGCACTTCTCTGGAAACAATTTTGTAAAGACTAATAATGTCTTTACATGGAATACCACAAAGTGTACATGGAATACCACACTGCAGAGCCTAGCTTAAGTCCACTGCTGCTCTGTCAGGGACCCTCGAAGCAACTTGCAAGTGATGTCATTTAGAAGGCCAACAGAAAGAAGATAAATAATTTTAAAAAATTAAATAGAGAATAGCTGGCAAAGGAAACCAGTCTGCTATTTTATTGGGAACTTGAGTGAGACTAACAAGGTAAATAGAGACACAAAGCTGCTAGCTTTGTCACTTTCCTGCACATCTGAAGCCACCATGTCCTTTCTCCTGTTCCTGGCCCACCCATTTTCTTTAAATCAACTTTGCAGCATCCCCCAACATTGACTCCAACATGAAGTATCTGATTATTCTTCACTTTGGCTTCCCCTAGACACATTTGTGCTGTTTCATTTTAGCTTAGCTACTGTTCCTAAAGCTAATAACTTCATTTAAAAGGCTGGGCTAGATTAAGGTGTTTGCTTTCAGGAAAGTTTACACTTGTATGATGTAATGCTCTGCCAAGTAGTATCTCGTTCTACTTTCTAACTTTCCAATGGGTTTTCATAGGAAACTAATCTATTTGGCACGCTTACAGAGCATTACTTCAAACCTCTTCCATGTTTTATAAATACCTCTTGGCTTTTTTGTTGTATCCAGGGAATTTCCTTTATATTATCAACTTGGACTAATTCCTCTTGTGATGAATCAGTGCTTGGCTTCATATTCTCATTTATCTTAGGAGAAGACAGACAGACATTTTCTTAAAATTAAAATTATTTTCCTCCCACTCTACTTCATATATAATTGCTTTGAATCTCTTTACACTTGTTGCATTTTTAAAATACCAAAAATTTTGCCTACCCAAGATGTAATATTTTAATAATTTACTTCCTACCAGTCTGTCCTTATATCAGCCACACTTTTCTCTGAGAAAGCAAAAATGATCAGACAGGTCACACATTCACCAAATCACTCTTTGCTCCTGCCTATCAAGCCCAGCCCTGCCATTCGTACTTAGGATCTCAGTCTTTTCCTCCTTCTTGGGGTCTTTACAGTTAAATAAAAAAAAAAAAAATCCCATTGCTCTTCTGCTCCATCCATTCTTCCTTTCTACTGAAAACTGGTATCTGATTTAGAAAGGAAGAGAGAGTAGGTGGAGGGAAGAGGGGAAGGAAGGAAGGGAGGGAGGGAGGAAAGAAGGACAAACACTATATTGGAACTCAACTGTGTGTTCAGATTTTGATTCCAAATTCAAGGACTCTCCTTGTTGTATACTTAAATAATCATTCTCCTTATCCATGGTGTTGCTCAGAGAAATTAAAAGTTTCTGGCAATAATGGATAATGTCACTGGCTAGGTTTCCTCCAAGCCGCCTATATTAATAAAAAAGAAAAGAAACGAGCTACAAAATCACAATTTTAAAAAGTCACATTTTAGCAGCATTATTTCCAGATACCTAACCATTTCTACAAAAAGAAATATGGGGTTAATTCTCCACAGTGCCCTGTAGTTATTAGGACTCTACTTCTTAGAGGTGAGCCCTTCCATAGGCTCCCAGACACGACAGTCCTCTTGACCTCTCTGAGGTGACCTTTCCTCACTCTGTCCCTGGATCCTACATGTCCTCTGTACCCACCTGCCTTGGCCACCGCACAGAAAAGCCACTGTTCCGGTGGAGCCTTAGAACATACTAGGCATTGCTTTGCTTCACATACATAATCACATTGTCATATTTGGTTCTCACAACCCCCACCTGCCATTGAGGGAAGCATCACTTCCATGCAATATACCAGGGCATCTCAAANTATTGAGGGAAGCGTCACTTCCATGCAATATACCAGGGCGTCTCAAACTTTAGGCACATCAGCATTGCGTGGATGCGGGTGTGTTAAGAACAGATTCCCGGGCCCCACCCACAGAGATTCTGATTCAGAAAGTTTGGATAAGGACCAAAAATAAGCATTTCTAACAAGCTTACAGTTGCTGCAGAACCCACCTTGAGTAACATTGTTATAGACAATTTAGAGAGGGTATTATTAGGTGCCTAAGGTCACAAGTTAAGTCCTGGACCAAGGTTTCAAAATCAACTTTGTTTTGCGTCCGAAGTTCACGTGATTAACTACCCGCGGATGGAAATGACCTCACTTCTATAAAGAGGGTTCCAGCACTTGTCCGCCGTTGCCGGAGACGCTGTTTGTTCACTCACTGTATGGGATGTGTTAGGACTCACATATGAGATACAAGCTAATATTTTACTCAGATTCCATTCATAGAATGGGCATGATGATGCCGTGTTCAAGAGTCTCTGAAGTAAGTGACTACCAAAATTGTTATGACATAAAATCTCCATTTACATATATTTAACATTTACAAATATTGAACAGTTTCACAATGTCACTGGGAAAGGCCATGTTTTGTTACTGTTTTAATCACAGGAAGCACTGCAAGATATTATTTTTGCAGAAATAAGTTGCACATTAACAAATGATATCCATCGACAGACCAAACAAGGCAACACAAAAAGTCCAGGCTGTCACCTTCAGGCTCTCTATCCCTTGGTCATCATTTATTTGCTTGAGTAGTATTTTTTTAGAATTTTAATTTTAATCTAAGCAAAGCCTAAATAATTTAATATTGTCTAAGCAAAGTTTAACTAGGGAAGTATATCTACATGTGTGTGCACATGCATACAAATCTATGTCAGGTTTTTAAGGGATGAACAGGAGTTTGAAAAATTATCTACTCTTCAGGATTGTCCTCATTCCTTGTACTCCTTCAACAGGTGTTATGAAGGGGAGGACTGATCACCTCATATGTACTAATTATGTCTTGTTATTTTTTGTCTTTTGATGCTTTGACATCTGGGGCCTTGCTGACCCTGGAGGGACTGCCCCTTTCAAGACCTGCCAATGTTTCCTGTCCTACAGACAGGAAACCACTCACCCTGGAGCCACCTCTCAAATGTAAAACAATCAATCCACTTCCAACACAGGGCTACTATTTCCCTGTCTTAATAACCCCTGGGCCAAGTACCAGACAACCAGGGCCAGCACCCATGCCCCAGAACCTGCTGAAATGATCCCAACTAGCCAGTGCTAAACCTGCCTGCTCTTTCTCATGGAAACCAAAATAAGGCTTTTGCCCATGTTTCCTTTGTTCCCTCTGCCTACTTACGCACCTAGGGGCTTTCCCACGTGGCCCTGCCACATAGCTTGGCAAATCCCCTTCTCTTGGATCTGTGAGTATAATAATGTTTTCAATGGCAGTTGCCTCCTGTTATGGTGGCCTTGCTATACATAAATAGTCACAAAGTCTTTATTTTAAAACACTATACCACATGAAGTTGCTTACTGTACACTGTACCTACCTCCATCTTAGGTAAACAAGGGTGCCATCATCTCTCCCATTCACCAGAATGTTTTGTCCATCCATTGAAATTTTCACTGATTGAATCCCACATCCCTGGTGAGAATGACTCCGACTTCGAACAAACGTTTCCTCAATAGTTTTAGGAACAAAGTGCAGAAATTACAAATGCAATTCTACCACATGGTTTTTCTAAGAGGGTCACATGCACTTTTGCTTGCGGGTAAGTTGTTAACAACATTTTATTTGGCATGGAAGTAGTGTCTTAGTAATACATAGTACTGAAAATCCTGAGTTCAAAACATGTTCACCAATACTGGTTTATTTTCTCATTTGTGTAGCATGGAAGGAGAGAGATTGTTATCACCAATTTGTAATNAGGTAAATCTTTTTGTATTTGTTAACAACATTTTATTTGGCATGGAAGTAGTGTCTTAGTAATACATAGTACTGAAAATCCCGAGTTCAAAACATATTCACCAATACTGGTTTATTTTCTCATTTGTGTAGCATGGAAGGAGAGAGATTGTTATCACCAATTTGTAATAGGAAAACCAGACACACAGAAGCAACTTGCTGACGGCTACAAGTTAGGGGAGGGTCAAAGTCAGTGAGCAGAAACGGCAGACTCAGGTGCCTTCAAGAGTCAGGTAGGTTTCATTTATGTGTGATGAGTGGCTGAGAGAGGGCAATAGGCACTGTGGAGAACGGAGGGTAACATGCCCCACATGAAGGATGCTAAGCCAGTTCAAGTAGAAGCCAAAGAAAACCCATCACTGATTTGTTACACAGGGCAACAGTTTAAGTTCCTTGACTAAAAACTGGGATTTCTGTGTCACACTGGTTCTCAACCATGATTTTTCTTTTAATTTACCTTTTTGAATAGGCAAGGCATTCAAATGGTTCAAGATTCAAAAACTATAAGAGTATGCAGTGAAATCTCCTTCCTGTCTCCATTCCCCAACCACCTCCCAAAGCCTATCAGCCAATTAATACTTTTAATGTCCCTTCAGAGGTTTTTAAATGCATATGAACAAATGTTTATGTNAGAGAATGGAGGGTAACATGCCCCACATGGAGGATGCTAAGCCAGTTCAAGTAGAAGCCAAAGAAAACCCATCACTGATTTGTTACACAGGGCAACAGTTTAAGTTCCTTGACTAAAAACTGGGATTTCTGTGTCACACTGGTTCTCAACCATGATTTTTCTTTTAATTTACCTTTTTGAATAGGCAAGGCATTCAAATGGTTCAAGATTCAAAAACTATAAGAGTATGCAGTGAAATCTCCTTCCTGTCTCCATTCCCCAACCACCTCCCAAAGCCTATCAGCCAATTAATACTTTTAATGTCCCTTCAGAGGTTTTTAAATGCATATGAACAAATGTTTATGTGGACATAATTTTAAACATAAATTGTAACCTAACATATTATGCACTTTGCTTTTCCTTCTTAAAAGCAGATCTTGAGGTTCTTATCATATTGTGGCATAAATATGTTCTCATTCTGCATAATATATATTTTCTTTATGTATTGTTTATATAGCATTATTTATTTATCCAGTCCTCCCCTGATAGTTATTAGGTTGCTTTTACAAACAGCGCTGCCATGAATAACCTCAGATATGAGGCGCTTTGCACAGAATCACCCAGAAGAACTTTCAGGCCACCATCAGCAGTGACATCTATTATAAATCATTTGAATAAGAGACAATGTAGCAAAGTTTGCAAACTGTCAACTTCAAAATAATCTCTAAAGGATTCAAGAGTTTTCCTGTATAATGACAGTATCAGTTTTGCCCAGTTGTAGTTCAAATATGGTTTCTTACACAGATGAACAAGGAGAGCCAGGTGTACACACCATGGCCCAGTTCATCTGTGGCCCTGCAGGAGTGTGTCATGTAGGTGGTTGCAAGGCTCCAGGTGTGTGGGATAAGAATCACTGACCTCATTAAAGTATACTGATAACCAGTACAACGTGGCCTTAAAACCTAGAAAAGGATCCTCCACATTTGGGTGAGAAGAAACTATTTTTACTTTCTCAATGGAAATCAGAAATGGTAGCACTATTGGGGATGTTGAGGTCTGCAAGTGATGAGGGAAGATTCAGTAAGGGCTACACCCTCTCCCTTATGCTCTTCTAGCGCCACTCAAAAGAACTGGGTGGGGGAAGGGGGCAGCAGCAACCAGCCCAGAGTCGCTCCAGGCCAGGGAGACAGGAGTAATAATCCCTAGGTTTGCACAGCAATTCACTATTTCCAAGGCAGTTTTGCATATACCCTCTCCCTGGCTCTCATCAGAATCCCATGGGGTGAGAGTATGGAAGGTTCCCCCAATAATACAGATGAGCATCTGAAGCTCAGTGAAGCTCAGTGAGTATCCAAGACGCGAAACTACGTGGCGATGGAGCTGGGCCGCAGCTCACCTACAGTATCCCTGTCCCACGCTCTTTATTGGCAGATCTTGGTCTACTGGCTGGTGTTTCCTCCCTTGGAAACTCAAACCTCAGTACATGAAAACACCTGTAAAATGTTTAACTCAATACTACCATCAGTGGTAAATAAGTTATGAATTAATTTACCTAAGAAAGAAGCCCAATTCCTTCCCTAAGGGCTTTTTGTTCCTTATATGAGATCAAGATATACATACCAAGATTAAAAAAAAAAAAGGGGGTGTAGCTTACCAAAGTACGAACATCTCGGATGCACAGAATTCCACCTTTAGCTATTGTTATGAGCCACAACCCATGTGGAGACAGAGAGAGCATTCCAGGCCCATAGTGTTTGCTTTGCACTTTTTGGTGTGGCTTAAGCACGCAAATACCACTGTGTTCCTGCCGATCAAAGAACAAGACCCCATTATAGAAAAGATCAGGGGAGCAGCACCTTAGAGCTTGCACTTGCGCACATATGGTCAGAATCAAATCTGCAAACACTGTCAATGGAAATAAACCTGATATACCCCATTTCTTGCACCACATTTTCACCTCTGTTTGCAAATTAAAGTTTTTTCTTTTTCTTTTTTTTTTTTTAAAGATTTTATTTATTTATTTGACAGAGATAGAGACAGCCAGCGAGAGAGGGAACACAAGCAGGGCGAGTGGGAGAGGAAGAAGCAGGCTCATAGCGGAGGAGCCTGATGTGGGGCTCGATCCCAGAACGCTGGGATCACGCCCTGAGCCGAAGGCAGATGCTTAACCGCTGTGCCACCCAGGCGCCCCGCAAATTAAAGTTTTTTCTAACCAACTAAGAGAAGTCTTCATACATTAGCTACCATGAAAGATCCCAGCCTACACCAACAATTTTTATTTTTTTAAAAATATTTTTTTTATTTATTTGGAAGAGAGAGAGCACACGCACGAGCAGGGTGGAGGGGCAGAGTGAGAGGAACAAGCAGACTCCCCGCTGAGCAGGGAGCCCTACACGGGGCTTGATCCCAGCACCCCCAGATCATAACCTGAGCCGAAGGCAAAGGCTTAACCGACTGAGCCACCCAGGCGCCCCTGACAATCTTTATTTTTTACTTTTTCACATACCCCCATGCTCAAGTCCAATTACCTAAGTCAGTATTCCCTCATGTACTTCCACCTCCAAGACCCTACACATGCCATGATTTTGTCTGGAATGCCCTTCCCCACTCCATTCCTATCAACCTGTCCCCTACCTCAGCAACTCCTACCCCCTGCCAAGATTGTACACAGTATTTCTCCATGTCTAAGTCTGACCTATTATTCAAAAGCCAGGTCAAATATTAATTCCTCCGTGAAGCTTTCCTTGAATTCTCCTTGCCACAAATACTTCTTCTTTCTTGGAATCTCTATGTCTCATACCTTGCTGACATTGACCACCCTGGGAGAGGAGGGTTTACAAGGAAGGGTAGTAGATAATCTGGGCCAGTGTGTGTAGCAGGAATGATATTATACGACAGATGCTTGAAATGAGTGTAATGCAAGGATGGCGGAAACACAGTTTATCTATTTTGTGCAATTTTGCATATGGCTCAGGTCCAAATTTCCATGGAAAACCATTGACACCTGACACCTGTGGAATAGATGTTCTAAGGCTATGTTGTTTTTAAAGGCACTAAAATAATAGTATTACCTGCATGTTTATCTAACAAGTAGGATGTATGTAGCACAAGTATGACTGTGCTCAAAGGTATGTATGATGGATTAAAAAACAATGCTAATAATATATCTAATTCAAGAATATTATGTTACTATAATAAAGCCATTTATTAACTGGACTATAGTGTTAAAGCACGGATTATGTCTAATTAATACAATGTGTCAATCTTGATTTCTAAGATAAATAATAGCATACTTAAGTTTTGGCATACTTGTTCAGGAAGAAGGTAGGTGCAGATGTATGGCACTTGGTTACAGAAGCCATATATTTGGTGACTTTGAAAATCCAGCACAGCAGAGGACAGGCTGTGTTCTATCTCATACCGGAACCTGTGAATGAGTGCATCTTTCAGCCTCCCTCTTTCATCAATAAAGCTCGCAGAAACTATAAGATTTGGGGAAGAAGAGAGTTCATTTGCACTGTATATTGATTTTATTTTTTAATCATTATGAACAACTATGAAAAATGAAATAAAAATTTAAATGCTCAATTAATAACGCAGAGGCTATTGAGAAGATAAAAATGATTCAAAAACAAGTTCATTAGAACTACCTGAGTATTAAATGACTGACAGTGCATAAAATATACTTTATAAGGCCTTGGCTAATTTAATCAATTAAGTAGAGACATATTAAAAGACACTCATGATGGTATAGAGATTCTTAATTAAGACACAAGAGTACTTTGAGATTTTCAGCTCTCTTATACTCAGTAATTTTGTATTTTCAACCTAGCTAACCAAATATATTTGTTATCTAAAACAGAGTGTCTATTCTATCTGACCTCTTTATCCAAAAAGCTTTCTTTTACAATTTTATCAGTGAAAGTAACTACACAGTAACCTGTCTGAAGTTAACTATGTATATTTGAAGATACGAAACAAGAGATATCACAAAATGACAAATCAATCTGACAGAAATGCCAGTAGATCCCGCTTCCCTTCTCTTGTAATAAGATAGGTTCATATGAATGACAAGGCCTAGAGGAAAGTCCACATTTCACATTGTTAGCAGCCACATCAGTTTTACTTTGTAAGATGCACAAGAGACGGCCATTTTACCTCTTCATGTGCTAAGAGGAAAAAAATGCAATCACTAGGGGGAAAAAAAAAGCTAAGCTAAGCAACTACCCATCCGGGCCCAGCACAGAACTGGCTGCTTGATTTTTCTTTACCTTGTGGTAGTATTTTAGGCAGAGTAAATATTTCCAATCTGCTTCTTTCTGTTTCTGGAAGTGGGAAAAGCACCATCACTTCTACTATGTCTGTTTCCAAAAGAGACACTGTGGATATTTGTAAAATGCCTTTGCCCATCTCTGAAAGCAGATGGAAATCATCATAACTGGTCATTCATAAGTTTAAAGAAGCTTTTATCTTCCCAAGTAAGTTACCACATTATAGAATTGCCTTCACTACATCTTTAGATTTCAATTTATTTACTGCATATTTAAAGTGACCTTTAAATACAAGTGGTGGGGACATTTTTGATGACCGATGAGGAACTGTCATGATTAGATATCTGGGTTGGCAAGTTCAAGCCCGCTCAGTAGGGCTCAGCTTCTTTCCGGGTCAAGGAAGTCCTCTGGGGTCTGCCATGTTCACCCCACTCAGCAGCACCTCCATGCTCCAGCCCCTCAATGCTCCACTGTGGCCTTTTCATCCACTTCTGATACCAGATCAAAGAACATCAGTGTTCTTTGCATCTGTAGTCAAGGTATTGCAAGGGTGGTGGAAATGCCCATGACTTAATTAGTTTGCTTCTCTGGAAGTCAGGCCTCTGGAAGGTGCCATGCCTGGGGCACACCTTCAGTTCTTTCTAGAGTCACTACTCCCCCTTTCCACAGGGGCTGTTCTATACGTGTCCACTTTATCAGCCTCTCCCCTCAGGTGTTCAACTGATGATCTCTCCTCTGACATAACAAAGAAAACCAAAGACATCTGATACAAAGTGGACCTCAGTGTTCTTATCCAGAAGGCATTTTTGTATGAACAAAATGCAATCCTTTGCATCTCTGATTTTGAGCCCATGTCACCAGTCTCCTATTAGACCATGTGCTCTCAAGGACCTCCATTTTATCTTGTGTCTTTTATGGTTTCTTCTATTCAGCTCTCAAGACTCCCTGGTCTTCAAATTGAACCCTTGCTGCAGCCCTGCTTCCCCACCACGGTTGCCATCTATGCCAATTCTCTTTTCTCTGCTGCAAACTCCTTAACACAGGAGTTGCTACTTACTGACTTCACTTTCTGACTGCCCAGCCGTCAGGGCACTTGAGTTCATGCCAGTCCACACCCTCATCCAGCCTTCCTCCCTCAAGCTCTTTCCAGAGTGGGTGACTCCCAGTGCTCTCATTACTCTGGCCTGTCCTGTTTGCTTCTGAGCCATCTTCCTTGGTCCACCACTTCAGTGGAAGTTGCTTTTCCCATCCCACACTCTGACTGACCAGATATATTAAAAAATGGAATATTTAGGCAAGATATGCATCCACTCTGAGGTAAGCCATAGGTCCTACCATACTCCATGCCTTCAAATTTACATATTTAGCTTACCTGTTTGGTCTCAGTAGGAACTGGATTTGCTTTTACTCTGTCTTCTTAAGCCATCTCATCGGCTTCCATAATTTCAAGGTCAGAATTCTATCATTGAGACTTGAACTACAGATCTCTACTTTCAAACATTAGCTAAACATCCCCCACTGAAGAGCTTACTTAGCTTCAACTCTACAGAGCTCTTCAGCTCACACTATCCCTCAACATTTTGTCTTGAGTTTTTACTTCATTTGATGAAATCACGGGTAGAAATTTTGGAGTCATTGCTGATCCTCCCCTTTCACATTCAATGGAAAACCAAGTTCTATCAATTCCATCACTCAGAGCTGTCCCTTCCTTTCTCTTTCTATGACTGCAACACAGTGTGTGCACTGTGGATAAGAGCAAAAGCCCGAGGATAGACTTCCTGAGATCGAGTCCTGGCTCCACCACTGCCAAGCTACATGACTCTGAACGAGTACCTAACTGTGCCTCAATTGCCTCATCTGTAAATTCGGATAGTAAAAGTCTCTACCGCATAAAAGTTGTCTGTAAGGGTTAAATGAATTAACACATATCAAGTTCTTAGAACACTGACTATCACATGGCAAGGAATCCCTTAATAAATGTTGGCGGCTGTTATGATTAATATCACCTCTTGCCTGGGCTACTATAATTATTTCCTAACTCATCTTTTTTATTCCATTCTCTTGCCTTTCAGCTCTATCCTTCACACTTGCGGCAGAGTAGTCCTCTAAAATCCATGTCAAATCATACCTGTCTCATCTTGAAAACTTCTGATGGTGTCTCATTACCCACAGAAAAAAGTCCAGACTCCTTGGAATCATATTTAAAACCTTCGCCTTCTTTCAGACTTCATTGCCATGATCGTCATCTAGTAAACTCTTATGTTTACCCATTATACCAGACTTCCTGCCATTCCAAGTGCCTTTGCTCAGTCTTTTATCTTAAGCTGGAATACTAATATGCCCCATCCTCCACGACTTACACCCTCAGAGAACTCTCCCCCAATCCTCTACACTTCCTTATCTGTGTCCCCCTCTACGCCCACTCCTTTCCTCATACCTGGCAGAATTAATTGCTTCTTCCTTTGAGACTACATAGCACTCTGTTTATTCCTCTACCACTAAATTGTCTCTTTGACCTTCCCATGCCCCCATTGGCCTAGGTTCAGCATTTTACACCTAGTAGTCACTCACTAATTTTAAGAAGTCAATGAATAAATTTAAAAATATGTTTTGGGGAAAAATATACATATATATCTGGTCCTTAAGACAGAAAGAAAAGTATTAGTTCTTACTATTTATCATATAAGTGTTACCTCACCTGCCAGGTCTGTAGTTTACCTGGGCATGTGGATGGCATTACTGAAAAAGCTGGATATCATTTTGTTTAAAGAGGAAATATTAAAGATGCATATAATAAAACTTTCTTTAGATATCTTTATTAAATAGAAATAAAGTATTTTAAAATACATTTCAAGGATAAACCAACCAAACCTTTTTTTGGTAATAACATTATATCTAGCATTATATATATATATATATATATCTAATATATATCAAATATATATTATATAATATGCATATATACACTATATATAATGTCTAACATTAGAAATATTGAAATTAATATTGAAATTAATTAATTCATTTATTTAAAAGGTTCATTTAACGTCATTTAACATCATTTAACATCAACTATATACCAAGCAGATGTATCAAAAACCCTTTAAATATGATATAGGAATTCTCCTACGTAACTTAGATGTTTCTTTTTTAGAAAATATACCACAAATAATTGTTTCACTACAGCCCTATTTCCACAACCTTAAATTCTTTGTAATGAAGTCGTCAATATTTTAAATTATGTAGTACCTACGAATCCAAGGATCTGAAACAAGCTTGATGGATTGGCATTGATAATAAAGACACAGCCTTCTGATGTTCCAACTAATAGATATATCCCTCGCTGGTCATAACTAGAAAAGAAAGAAAAGAAGAAATCTGAGGATCAGATTTTGCTTGTTTCACTAATAAGATGGTAAGCAAATTTATTGAATGACAGCGTGGAGATACACTCAAAACCAGTCATTCTTATGTTTGTGACTTTTAATATTATCCCATCTTATAAAAAAAGGCAAGTGATGACATCTACATGTAATCATTACATTACAGGTTAATGCTATTTCCAAATTGCAGTTTGTAAGTGCACAGTCAAGAAGACTCAGTGACTCTGGAGCCCAACTGCCTGGGTTCTGCTCCTGACGTTTGCCATTTCCTACCTGTGTAACATGAAGCAAGTCATTTAAACACTTTGTGCCTTATGTCCCTGCTCTGTAATGGAGACAAAAACATCCATCTCATGAAGTGAACAGAACCAAGTACATAGCACATTTAAACTAGTTGATAATTATTTGTGTAATTAAAAGCAAGTATTTACATTTTTGCTTATTTATGGATAGACTATCTCTGGAAAGAAGACATGAGAAATTGGGAACAGGCTGTCTGCAGGGAGGAGAACTGGGTGGATGGGGACAAGAGGGGGAGACTTTTTGCTATGCCCCCCTCTGTATTTTTGGAATGCTGAACTGAGTCAGTGTATTCATTTTCAAAACAAAACATGTAAAACTTAAAACTGAAAGAAATTATGGTTTGGGGCATATGGATGGTACCAATGGTTAAGCATCTGACTCTTGGTTTTGGCTCAGGTTGTGATCTCAGGGGTTGTGAGACTGAGCCCCACACTGGCCTCTGTGCTCAGCACAGAGTCTGCTTAAGACTCTCTCTCCCTCGCCCTCTGTCCCCTCCCCCTTCAAGTTAATTACCTTAAAATAAAAATTATGGCTTTCCTGGAATTCTCAACTGACAGGCCATGACAATGTTGCTGCCAGAAGCAGGAAGTACTTACAGGAGGTGCTGCACAGACCATTCGGAGGGGAAGGCCTTGTGAATTGCTTGAGGGGCCTCAGCATCCCTGACATCGAGGAAGTGGACGGAGCCACCCATGGTGCCCACAGCCGCAGAGAGGGAGGAAGGAGAGCAAGCCAGAACTGTTGCCTGTTTAAGATAACCCCAGATGCTTAACTCCACTGTGCCAGAACATGAAGGCTGCTTTACCCGCATAAGAATCTACAGTTTATTTGAAAAGCCCTCCAGATGAGGACAGTGGCAAGGGTTGTTTGGTATTACAAGTTAGGCATGCAGCATTCCTGAGCTAATTGACTGCAGAAGACACAGGAATCTGTATGTTATTCTTTTATCCTAACGTTGGAATCATAAAATTATAAAGAGATTTCTTGAGCTTTAAACCATGGCTTCATTTTTATCCCTAAATGATTTTGAAATGATTATACCAATAATAATGAAAAAATAAAAACAAATTTAAAATACAACCATAGCATCTTTTGGACATCGTCACCAAATATTAGTGATGTTTAAAACTCAGCATTCATCTGCTGGATAATGGTAGATCCTGGGACGCTGGTGTGATGGAGGAAGACAATAACCATACCACCGCCCCATGTGTTCTGTAAGCAAAGACATGCATCACGGATTCCCACTCATTTCACAATCATTTACAGAATATGATGTCTAGGAGAATAAATTTGCTTTCATGACACTTAAGCAATCAGCTTTATTCCTCTATAATTATACTTTGTAGGTTGTTTTGAATAAAATCATAGAACATTAGAAATAGAAAAGACCTTAAGAGATAATCATTTTGTACAACAGAAAATGGAGGCCAAGAAAAGAATAGCAATTTGCCTCAGGATCCCATAGCTGATGATGAAGCTGAGAACTCAGGTGTCCTGCCTCATTATAATGCACAGTTGCTCAACAAAGGAGGTTTTCATTTTATTTTTAAAGGTGAATTTTAAAGGCTGAGTCTTCAGTGGTATCTCAGTGTGAAACTGGAAATGAAATGGCGAGTGTCTATTTTTCTTTTTTTTAAACTGAAAGTCTTTATGGGATCTCTCAGTGTGTGTGTGTGTGTGTGTGTGTGTTGTGTGTGTGTGTGTGTTCTCAAAATAATCTGTTGAAATTATCCTCCATTCCAGGGCAATTGTAGGCTGGGCTTAACATGGACAGCAGTATCTGGAGGGGTCTTATGTACCTTAGCAAGTACCATCAAGGGAAGCTGCTAGTGTCCAGATATCCTCCCATGATAGTACTGGGCCAGGTTCTCTGAAGCCCACTGTCTAAAATGTTCATGGGGAACACAGTCCCAGGCATCGCAGGGAGATCTGGCCTCAGCATTGCAGGGTCAGTGTACTTATCAATTCCCCACAAGGTAGCAGAATTCTCCAGTGAGGATAAACCACCAATTATTCCCAACTCAGGCTGAACCACAGGAGTAAACCGTTTTGAATAAAATCATATTCAAGGTTTGGAGCTCAATGAAGGTTTGTCCAACTAACTGTGAATGCTGTCTGAATTTCTCCCCTCTGCTCTGGTGAAGTGAAGATCTCTGGTGCAGAAAGCAGACCTTCTCATGGTGCCTATCTCTCTCCTTAGCCAAGAAGAGCAAGGTTAAGTCCTGACTATAGAGACTCCTGGGTGGGTTGCTAACCATTTGCATGTCCTTTGTGGAAGCAGATGTGATCAGATGAGCTTTAAGATCTTGTCTAGCTCTAGTAGTTCTAATAGAAATGAACACATCTGAGCTCTTGTCACCAGAGTGTGTAGTCTACTCATATTTCAGTGCTTTAGGTAAGAATTTTTATGTTTACTTGTCAGGGTGAGTTTTATATATCCCATTGAATTGTGTATCTTCTGCGTCTTGTAATTTTCTTATGTGAGGTATGACGCTTCTTCTTGTTTTATAATCGAGATTTTAATTTTATAAATGGGAAGGACTGTTACTTCCCTACCTACTACCAAGATCCAAGATCCCTGTCTCATCTAGAACTGTATAATACATCAAAGGATGATAATTTTAGAGGAAAATAGCATTGCCACCATTTCTTGGTCCTTTTATGTTTTTAAAATATTATTTCATGTAAAATGTATTATGAACATGGCAGAAATAATGGTATCTCCTTGTGGCGAGTGTTGTGAGCAATTGTGGCTTGTCACCCAGCACCCAAACACCTTCCTTCTGGAAAATTCTTTGAATATCTATTGAGAAACCATCTCTACTATTTTGGGGGTTCAGTGAAACAGATCTGACTCCCATTTTCAAGGCTGAGCTTAAGCCAATTAGCATTTCTCATTCCCCTGTCCACAGTGATTATTTCAGAGATGTTATTAAGACATTAGAAGACATTTAGCTTCATGGAAAGGAGAAACTTCTTTTCTCTTCCTCTTCCCACTAGAGGAGGCTTTCTTCCCTGATGGTCTGACACCTGTGACGTTGACACCTGTGGCATTTGGGTACCGCTAAAAGAAGCTGGACATGAAACCATAGACATAGAGAGAAAAACAAGATCCTTGGTAATATCATTTGAGTTGCTGGACTGAGCCACATCTGAGATCAGACAAGTCCTATACTTTATAGCTGATTAAGCCAATAACCCCACTTTTTTATTTTTGGCTCAAGCTGGTTAGAGTGGCAATTTTCTTTCATTTCTAACTGACCACCTTGAGGTTAGATGGAGCCATTTAACAAGTTATGGCAAAAGGGGTGATTCATTTTTTAGTAAAAGCAACTAATTATTAGTTCAAGACTCTCTGGCACTCCCTCCCCATACTGTGGCCCTGAGGAGCTATTAGTTGGTGGACCCTCCCTCAGCCTGGCTCCCTGAGAGAGGGACTCTGGAGCAGAGACCCTGCCAATCCACAATGAACTTACAGCACGAGTGAGATATAAACCACTAGGACTTCGGCAATAACTGCCACCACAGAAAAACTTTCCTATACACCAATTTAGTACCTTATGTTCCACCCTCTGGGCTGTAGAACATATTTTATACACAAGAATTATTCTAAATATTTAGGATAAAAATGCAATAAGGCATCTGCATCAAGTATTTCCACAGACTATTGACATGTAATTATGAAAACATAGATTGGATTAGAATTCAATATTTTAATCCATTTATAAGGCACACTTACTGGGGTATTCAGATAAATCCTGCTGGCACAAGTACCATCTTCTATATACCAAACACAAACTTCCCCTGAATGTGTGAGTGTCTATTAAAAAAAAAAAAGGAAGAAAAAGAAAACTCTAAATGGAATATAAGACGCTGTTATGGAAGCATGTTCTAAATCCCTTTACAGTATGTCAATAGCTGATGATTTAGTATAAAATTTCATTTTACTTATATGGATTATAGTGACAATCACAACATCAGTACTTCTGATTTGAACAAAAATTATTATCTTTTTGTATCTATTATCTTTAATACAATTTAAGTAACATATAATAACAAAGATCAGAAAAGTGAAATTAATTTTTTACCATGTAACATAATTGAGTTACTTGGAAATTCAACAGGATTATTGTTTAAAGAATAAAGCTAGAAATAGGAAATTATATGCTTTTTTTTTTTAACTAACAGCCTTTGCTTTAAAAAAACAAAAACAAAACCAAAAAAACCCACCGGTCTTGAACTCAAGACCCTGAGATCAAGACCTGAACTGAGATCAAGAGTCAAGAGCCACCCAGTTGCCCCTAACATTCTGCTTTTAAGAGCAGTTTTAGTATTACATTAAATTTGAGCAGAAAGTACAGAGTTGCCCTTACCCTCCTCCACACACATACATACTATCTCCTCTATTATTATCTTGCATTAGTGGTGCATTTATTAGAATTGATGAGCCAATATTGATTCATTATTATTGACTAAAGCCTATAGTTTACATTAGGGTTCATTCTTTGTGTTATCCATTCCATGGGTTTTGACAAATGTATGATATGTATCCACCATCACAGTATCATACCAAATAGTTTCACTGCCCTAAAAATTCTCTGTGATCCACCTCCGTCTTTCCCCACTGAACGCCTGGCAACCCCTGAACTTTTTACTGTCTCCAAGGTTTTCTTTTTCCAGAAGTCGTACAGAGGAAATCATACATCTTTCTCAAATTGGCTTCTTTCATTTAATGTTATGCATTTAAGGCTACTCTGTNTAGTTTTTCTTTTTCCAGAAGTCATACAGAGGAAATCATACATCTTTCTCAAATTGGCTTCTTTCATTTAATGTTATGCATTTAAGGCTACTCTGTGTCTTTTCAACTCATTTATTCTTAGTGCTGAANTTGTCTTTTCAACTCATTTATTCTTAGTGCTGAATAACATTCCATTGTATTGATAGGCCACAGTTCGTTTATCCATTTACCTATTGAAGGACATCTTGGTTACTTCCAAGTTTCGGCAACTATGAATAAAGCTGCTATAAACATTCATGTGAAGGTTTTTGTGCAGGCATAGGTTTCCAACTAATTTAAGTAAATAACAAGAAGCTCAATTGCTAAATCATAAAGTAAGAGTATGTTTAGTTTTGTGAGAAACTGCAAACTTGCAAAGTGGCTGTACCATTTTGATTCCTGCAGGCAATGAATGTTTCTGTTGCTTGCTAGCAACTTGATATCCTTGCTAGCACTTGATATTGCCAGCGTTTTAGATTTTAGATATTCTAATACGTGTGTGGTGTCATCTGTTTTCATTTGCAATTCTCTAATGGTGAATAATGTTGAACATCTTTTGATATACTTATATGCCATCTGTATATTTTCTGTGGCAAACTATTTGATATTTTGCTCATTTTTTTACTGGGTTTGGTTATTTTCCTATTGTCGAGTTTTAAGAATTTTTTTACATTTTGGAAACCAGTCCTTTATCACATACATGTTTTGCAAAGATTTTTTTCCCAGTTTGTGGCTTGTCTTTTCTTTCTCTTAATGGTGTCTTTCCAGGGTACACATTTTTTATTTTAATGAAGTCTAACTTATCAGTTTTTCCTTTTGTGGATTACATTTTTGAGTTGTGTCAAGAAAGTCATAGCCAAACCCAAGATCACTTCGATTTTTCTCCTATGCCATTTTCTAGGAATTTTATAGTTTTTCATTTTACATCTAGGTCTATAACCCAATGTGAGTTAATTTTGAGAAAGTGTAAGGTCTGTGACTATGGTGATGATGATGATTTTGCATGTGGATGTGCAGTTGCTCCTGCAACAATTTGGTGAAAAGACTATCCCTTCTCAACTGAATTGCTTTTGCTCCTTTGTCCAAGGTCAGTTAACTATATTCATGTGGATCTATTTCTAGGTTCTCTATTCTGTTCCATTCACCTATTTGTCCAGTCTTTCACCAATACCATACTGTCTCGATTACTGTGGCTTTGTAATAAATTGGATAGTGTTAGTTCTATACTTTGTTCTTCGATATTGTATTTGCAATTCTGAGTCTTTTGCCTCTTCATATACACTTCGGAATCAGTTTCAGTGAATCCATAGGTAAGGTTGGAAAGAACTGACACCTTGACAATATCGAGCCTTCTTTTCCATGTACATGGAGTATTTATTTATTTAGATTTTTATTTCTTTCATCAGTTTTGAAGCTTTTCTTATATAGCTCTTGTAAATATTTTGCTAGGACTCCCAAAATCCTAATGGATTTATTGATGAATTATATATAAAAAATGAAATATTTCTTGAGATCAATAAAGGTAAGCAGTTAAACGCCAGGAAAAAAGTTTCTTTTTTGAATGTAGCAGGTGGATTACTTTTCCTAAGTCAATTGAATTCATGTTTTGAGCATGGCCAGTATTTCATTTTCATCCTCAGAGGGTCTGTACCACTCTGAAAGAGGGTAAACACTAATTGTTTAATGAGTTTCGTAGCTCTTTAGCAATGAATGTGTTGAAAGATCTGACTTGGAAAACTTGGATGGTGAGTATAAACAGGATGGCTCTTAAGATTTCAATTGCTTTGACTGTTTTCAGACACTTAATATTATGAAGTCACAATACAATGATGTCATCTAACTGGGGAGTAGATCTGATGATGGAAGTGGTTGGCATTTCTTCCACATCCTCAAGAATACCCTCTGCCTCTTATTTGTGTAAGTTTGCACATGATCTTCCAAATCTTTTCTTTAAATCCTACTGTGAAATAATAAAGTGTTCCTTACCATGCAGTATTCATTTCCGGGTGGGATAAAGTCAATTGCCTGAAATTTCCCATCACAAGCCTCTAGGACTTTATCAAAAGTTGGCTTCTCACCAAGAGTATAAATATAAACAGATCCCTGTGAAATATACCAAAAAAAGAAAGAAAGAGAGAAAGAAAGAGAAATATGATGCAATTGTTGTGTATGCAGTTCAACAAATATTAAATGTCCACTGTGAGCAAGGCACTGTGTGAGACATTAGCGATTAACTTAAGTAAGGCCCTGACCTTGAGGAGCTTAAAATCTACATGCTTAATTTGTTTGTTCATTGATTCACTCATTCATTCATTCATTCGTCATTTAAAATAATCAATAAATGGGACTTTCTTCTTTTCTCCAACTCCAAGCATTTGTTTTTTAAGTTATAAAACACAACAAAACATTTTTTCTGACTTCAAAAATATTGTCTATTTATACAAAAAACTTGGAAAATGTGGAAAACCAGAAAATTTGTTAAGGTGAACTAAGTCTTATCACATACTAAACCACGGTGGGCACTGATACAAACTTAAATAAGCCTTTGTGGAAATTGTGGAGGTGTGGCTGAAGCTGTTACTTTATGACTTCTTTATCATTCTCAGCTGCCAATTCACCTCTCAAAAAAATCTATCCTGTCATTTGTGACTCTCTGCCAATTAACTGTAATATGGTGTGGGTATTTAAGTAGGAATAAGAAGTCTGCTTTCAACTAACAGCAAGTTCTTCAAGTTTACTTGAGTTAAATGTGAATATTTCTGTTGTTTATTTAAAAAATACAACTCTGTAGAGTCTAAATTTGATAGATATTTACTGATTTTACCTTTCATTCATTCCTTCAACAAATATTGAGTGGATACACTGTGCTGGGCACTGCTCTGGATCCTGGGCCTACATCAGACTAAAATTCCCCACCCTCATGGAGCTTACATTCTGCTGGGGGATTCAGACAATGGATAAGGTAACTAAATAAACAGCAGTGATTGTAAGAATAAAAAATAGAGCAGGGAAAGAGGATATGGCATGGCAAAATAAGAATGTGAAATTCTAAACCGAGTATCCAAGAAAGGCTTTACAGAGGTGACTTTATTTTTTATTTTATTTTATTTTATTATTATATTATGTTAGTCACCATACAGTACATCCCCGCAGAGGTGACTTTAGAGAAAAGACTTGCAGGAAATGAGGAAAGAAAGGATTCATGTGAATTCTACGGGGAGAACATTCCAGACAGAGAGAGCAGCCAGTGCAAACACGAGGGAGGAACATGCTAGGTGAAGTTAAAGAATATAGCATAATGGCCAGTATGACGACAGCAGGGTGAACAAGAAGCAGGGTAGGGGGAGATAAGGCCCAGTGGTGAGTAGAATCCATATCATGAAGGAATTGTAAAGCATAGAGAGGATTCTGGCTCTTAGTCAGAATAACATGGGGAATCACTGGAAGGTTCTGAAGAGAAAATGGAAAAATTTTTCTCACTTTGGCTGCTGTGCTGGGGATACAATTTATTCTATCATGTACTGAGAAAAGTGTATTAAAGTCTATCATTGCAATTACAACTTTGCTTCTCCTTGTCATATTGTCATATTTTGCTTTATGTATTTTGGGACTATTTTATTTAGTACCTATATATTTTAAATGTTTATATATTCCTAGTGAATTTAACCTTTTACTATTCTTGAAATAAGCTCATTTATCTTTAGTAATGTTTTTTTTGCCAGAAAGTCTATTTTGTCTAATATAAATATAGCACCATTGGTTTTCTTTTTGTTAATGTTTGCATGTTAGATCTTTTTCTTTTTACTTACTTTCAATTTTTAAATTTACTTTCAATGTTACTGTATTTTTTATTTTTATTTACTTTCAATCTTACTGTACCCTTATGCTTTAGCTGCATCACTTGTAAACAGTACGTTACTGGGTTTTACTTTTTTTTTTTTTTAATCCAGTATTGCAACCTTTGCCTTTTAACTACATTTATTATCTGCTTTACTTTCATTGTAATTACTAATCTATTTGAGTTTAAGTATTACATTTTAATTTATGTTTCTATTTTCTTACTTGTTTTATGGTTCTTTTTCTCTCTTTTCTTACCATGTTTTGGATTGCTTTTTAAAAAATGTTTCACTTTCCCCATCTATAGTGTAGAAATTTCATCTACTGTTTCAGTTCTTTCAGCGGTTACCTTAGAAGTTACAATATGCGTACTTAATTCATAAATACAGCAAGATTACTTAAAACCTTTACTTTCTGCCTAGGAAAGTAAAAAATGAACTTGAAGCACTCATTCCATTTACTCTTTCCCCTCCAGTTTACATTATTGTTGTCTGGGATTTTAATTCAATTCTATTTTTAAACCCAACCTCACATATTTTTGCTGTTTTATACAGGCAGTGTTCATTTACATTTCTCCACACATTTACTACTTTTCATTCTTATAACACAATCTTCCATCTGGGAACATTTTCCTTCTGCCTGAAGTACATTCTCTAGAATTTTTTCTAGTAATGGTCTGTTGCTGACAAACTCTCAGTTTTGGAGCATCTAAAAATTTCTTTTTTCACCCCTATACTGAAAAGTATTCTTACTGGGTATAGAATTCCAGGTGGTAGTCAGCTTACTTCATTACATTAGCATACTCTTTCTTTAAATGGACATATAGTAAATATGTTGGGCTTTGCTGGCCATGTGATCTCTCACAACTATTTAATTCTACCATTGTAAATGTGTGAAAGCATTCACAGGCAATACATAAATGAATGGATATGACTGTGTTCCAATAAAACTTGATTTATAAAAACAAGCAGCAGGCTGGTTTTGGCCTACAGGGCCATAGTTTGCTGATCCCTCCTGCTGTACATGGAAGGTAGCATTCCACTATTTCTTACTTACATTATTGCCACAGACAACTCAGCTGTTAGTCTAATTGAAATCCTTTGAAATAATCTGTTTTTCTTTCTGATTGCTTTTAAGATTTTGTCTTTGGTTTTCAACAGTTTTACTTTGTTAAGTCTAAGTGTGAGTTATCTTTTTGGGTATTCTGCGTGAGATTCACTGAACCTCTTGAATCTGTAAATTCATGTCTTTAATCAGTTTTGGAAAATATCTCTTTAAATATTGTCTGTACACCACTCTCTCTCCTCTCTGGGGTTCCCATCAAACATACACTGTTATCATTCATGTCTCCTACTCTCCCTTCTGTATATCCTACCCTTTTGTATATCTGGGCTACATTCTAGATAACTTCTTTTGATCTATCACCAGTTCACCAATTCTCTCTTTGGCTGTGTCTGACCTTCTGTTAGACCTATTCATTTCATTTTTACTTTTTTAGTATATTTTCTCTTTTAGAAGTTCTATTTCAGTCTTTCTCCCTTCTGTTATGTTCCATTTTTTTATTGCTTCCTGTTCTTTATAGATATTTTAGGATTGTCAATTTTTTATTATTTATTAGAAAATAGTTAGAACAGTTGTTTTAACTTCAGGTATTTACCAGCATGAAATCTTTCCATATTTAAATTTAAGTTTCCTTTAGGCAGAAAATCATTGATCTTTCCTTATAACCCATCTAAAGTCATTGCCTAACAATATAAATTACTGCTAACCCTGACTTTTGAGAGTCATTCCATTAATTAGGAGTCTTTCTAACAGTACAATTAAGATGGAGATTTTATTTTATCCTGCATTTATTCCCCTTCCCCTCTTCTTTTACAGAACCATATTTTCCTTACAGAACCATCTATGACCCCAATATCAGTCCATGTTTGGTTGGGTTGACTCTACACAGGGTCCAAGTGTAGGCATGTGACTTAGGCCTGGTCAATGACAGCTTAGAATCCTCCTGGACATAGTAATTGCCACATGGGTAGAGAGGTGACCCAAGTAAGCATAATAAGTCTAAATTCCAGGACATTTTTTCATGGTGTCCTTCCCACTAGGGTCACCACGAGGCTAGAAATATAAACTAGAGTTTCAGGAGGCTCTCTGGATACTTCGCAGGAGAATCTGCATGGAAAGGGTGACAGCAGAGAGGAAACAGAGCCAAGAGATGGTCACAAAACAAGGTCAGCAACATCATGGGAGCCCCTGGATTCAGATTAACTCCTTGCCCTTTTGGTTACACATGCAAAAACAAACAAATGAATAAACAAAACACTTTTTGTTATTTAGGTCTTTTAAGTTAGGTATTTTTTCATTTGTAACCAAAGGAGTCCTGACTGGTAGAGTATCACTATGAAGCACTACACTCTTCATTCCTGTAGTGCAATGATAATAATATTTGAAAATTGTATATCAAGAAATCACCATCTAGCATACCTTGTCTGTTTTAATCAGCAACATGTGGTAATTTGGAGAAAATACCATATGTTCCACAGGCCCTTCAATCTCAAGAAAATCCTCTACTTTGTAAGTTGCATCTTTAATAGTAAAAGAATACACAAAGCCATCCTAGAGACCAAAAACAATGAGATAAACAAAGAAAATCAGTCCCAGTCAATGCAGAGCATACTTTCCATGCCATATGAGCTAAGACTTATTGACTACCACCCACAGTTTATTTTTGGAATCATCATTAATGTTTACATTATCTAGAATGCCCTGTCTTATCTTTATTTAGGCAACTTTTAACCACCCTTCCTGGTGAAGTTTTAATTTTATCTCTTTTGTAACACAAAATTTTGTGACCTAAAATTTTACCGATCTCTCCTTTCTTTGAACTTCTCTAACATCTATCTTTTTTTCCCCCTCAAGTAATGTCTTCTTTAATGAAGTTAGAAATTTTTTTATTGGTTTCAGAGGTAGAATTTAGTAATTCATTGGTTGCATATAATACCCAGTGCTCATTGCATCAAGTGCTCCCCTTAATGCCCATCACCCAATTATCCCTTCCCCCACTCACCTCCCCTCCAACAACCCTCAGTTTGTTTCCTAGAGTTCAGTGTCTCTTATGGTTTGCTCCTTCTCAATTTTCACCTTATTTTTCCTTCCCTTCCCCTATGTTCATCTGTTTTGTTTCTTAAATTCCACATATGAGTGAAATCATATGGTTTGTCTTTCTCTGACTAATTTTGCTTAGCATAATACCTTCTAGTTCCATCCATCTAGCATATATCTTTTTACCACTTACTTCATTATACAGGAGGTAGGGCAAAGGAAGCAGTTCATTAGGTGGCTTACATATAGAGTCTCCTTACTTCAAGAAACACTAACCTTAATATATATTATTTAATCATTATTATGTGCATTTCTTCTCAAAGAAGATACCTTCAACTCAAAGGTAGGGAGTGTGCTGTTTTTTTTTTTTTAATAATTTTTCTTTTGTTACATTAGTCACCATACAGTACATCCCCAGTTTTTGATGCAAAGTTCCATGATTCATTATATGCGTATAACACCCAGTGCACCATGCAATATGTGCCCTCCTTAATACCCATCACTGGCCTATCCCAATCCCTCACCCCCCTCCCCTCTGAAGCCCTCAGTTTGTTTCCCAGAGTCCACAGTCTGTTTATTTCCTTTATATCCTCCTTTTGTGTTTCTCTCACAGTGCTGGAAAGAGGGCAAGTATCCAGTAAAAATTAGTTGGTTGGTTGGCTGTAAACAGATTTAGGTTCATTTAACTATTCTCAAGAGGAATTTGAGTTGTTTTCACAGTAGTCAAGAGGCTTTAGGCAATTAATCCATCATTTCTAGATTGGATCCCACTATAACTAAAGTATATGCATTAGTGAGATAGCTGGGTTTGCATACTTTGGAGCTGGGGGATAAAACATGCAAGGTGCTTTCTCCAAACTCATCATCATTCTCCATTTCTCATGGAATAGATGCTCCAACCATTCCTTTAAACTAGTTTTTTTTTAAATTTAATTTTTAAAGTAATCTCTACCCTCAGTGTGGGGCTCAAACTCACAACTCCAATATCAAGAGTCACATTCTCTACCGACTGAGACAGCCAGGTGCCCCTAAACTAGGTTTTAAAAAATGTCAAGGGTGAGGGGCACCTGGGTGGCTCAGTTGGTTTAGCACCTGACTCTTGATTTCAGCTCAGGTATGGTCTCAGTGTCATGAGATGGAGCCCTGTGTTGAGGTTCTGCACTGAGCGTAGGGCCTGCTTAAGATTCTCTCTCTCCTTCTCCTTCTGTCCCTCCGCACTCACACTCTCTCTCTCAGAAAAAAATAAAAATAAATGAAAATAAAAGTAAAAAATGCCAAGGGTGGCCTTGAGAAGGGCAAGAGTCATAAAAGGCCATAAATGCAGACTAAATATAGGAGGTGGGGCGGCTGTGGCGGTGGCAGGGGTGGGGGGAGGAGAGTCTATTGTAAGGTTGTAGGGGAGGGGGACAGATTACTAGGTGAGTGTAGGTTTATGAGTTCCAGATTGCTTCTTATCGGTGAAGCTACATCTCCCACCCTGACATCATGGCCCAACTGCCCTCAGGGTCCTGGAAATGTGATCAGCGGCAATGTAAGAGAAAAAGGTAACAGTGGTCTTGGGACATCTACCAGTAGACCTGAGATTTTAGTGTAGGTCAGCTCCAAATCTTAGCACTGAAACAACACCACGGAAAAGCAATGTCGTCTGACCCCTTTGCATACTTAACTGAGGCTGTATGCTCTAATAAATGAGAGCAAAGACTTTGGAGTTTGACACATCTGGGTTCAAGCCTCAGTGACTCTGGTGAACTCTGTAAGGCTTGGCTCTTTCCTCTGTATAAGGAGGATGTCAATATTCCAACTTGATAATGTCATTATGAGAACCAATAAGATAATACATGCTATGCAGCCCTTAGCATGGTGCCTGGTAAAAAGTAAGCACCAAATAAATGAAGGCCATTAATGCTAATTCTAATATGAACAATAACAGTATAATACATGTAAGCTAAATGAATATTCACAGGAGGCTAAGCTGAAGCTTAGACAAAAGGTTCTGTTTGTGTCTGACAACCAATATATTAAGTGCACAAACAGGCATGAAGTTGGGTGACAGATATTAGGTGTTCTGGGGGGCCCAGAGTTTTTAATTCTACTTTTGATTATTTGCAATAATCTAGATACATGGCAGTCCATTTTACTGTTCTCTCTTTTATATACATATGAAAAATTCTTCATATAAAAAGTTTTATAATAGTATCCCAAAAGAAAATGATTTTAATTAATAATCTGACAGAACCCGACACCCCAAATTATGACTCATAACAGTAAATAGCAGCAAATGGAAATTGTATATATTCTTGAAAGCAATTAATTTTGAAGAAAAAAATACATTACAATTCCAGAAATCAGCACGCCTCCCTTCTGATATACCATGGTGACTGGACTGATAATATTTCTTCCCTCTTTTGGAAAAGAAAAATAAGGTAAAATAGGTGACACATAATTAAAAGTGCAGTAAAAAGTAATTAATCTCATTTGCTTTCCTAGGACTATTCATTTCTTTGTAATCCTTTCCAAAAATCAACTTCCTATCAGAATATGTGTTATCATGCCTTCTAAACAATGAATAAAAAAAGCTGCTCAGCATTGATTATTAATGTAAATCACATGAGTTTTTTCAAGTTCTGTATCATCAGATCTGTGTAACTAACATTACAGAATTATATAGTTAATATATTTTCTTACTTTAGGAAAGCATTGTGAGAGATTTTAAGATGCCAGGAAAAAATAAATAAAACCAAACCTAACTTATTATCAAGCTGCATACTTAAGATTTGTACATTTTATGGTATGTAAATTCAAACCTCAGTAAATAAATAAAAATGGATAAAAAGAAGGTAAAAAGAAAAAATGTTCTGAAAGAATAATTGTTAGTAATAAAATATTGTCCTTGGGGAAAAGAACAAAAGCGTATTATCTTTTATGCAGATAAACCATGAGAACTATAAGATCAAAAGCTCAGAAAGCATCCATCAAAGTACTTGCTTACTGTATACTACATGCTTGACAGTTTGCCAGATGCTAAGAAACATACTGTCCTTTCCTTCAAAGACTATTCACCTCCCAACCATTCCTTCTTTTTCAATCCAAGTACCACTACAGTCCAGGTTCTTATGACTCAAGGCCTAATCTAGATGTCTGATGCTTACAGCCACCGGCTTCTAGGATCGTCCTTTCTTGAATGATGGCTAAACTAATCTGCTTGTGCACAATTCCTTTTGGAGTACATCCCTATTCAGAAGTTTTTGATGTCTGCCCACTGTCAGCTGAATTGAGTA
The DNA here is from genome assembly GCF_002007445.2 of Ailuropoda melanoleuca. Lineage (NCBI taxonomy): Eukaryota > Metazoa > Chordata > Mammalia > Carnivora > Ursidae > Ailuropoda > Ailuropoda melanoleuca. The sequence goes on from NC_048223.1 coordinate 105,077,642, forward strand.
TAAACATCTGGATATTCAAGATCAGACATGGTATGTATGTCCCTTTGTTCCCCACTAGCCCTGTGTAACACTCAATGCTCCAGACAGACTGGACCACCTTTTGTGTCTCAACCTTCCCCAGTTTTTCTTGTCTCTGCAGATACCATTGACTGAAACTCCACCTACCCTCATCTGCCTGTGAACCCATCCTGCAAGGGCTATTTCAAATGCCACCTTCAAAATGACTTGACTTGGCCTGTTACCCTCATTTGAATTCCCACAGCACTTTGTTAAGTTTCCCTTTAATAAAATTATCTTAATCTACCTGGCTATAATTATCTACTTGTTTAGTTCTCTTTAATAAAATATAAATCCCTCAAGGGTAATAATCATAAGATCATATATTTGCCATTTATGTCACCTCTGAGGCACCTTGCTTAGTGTCTTCCACATCATAGAAGTTAGACAAATATTTATACTAAAGCATTTATAATATACCATGAAAATTATTAGGAATAGTATGGAAGAAGGAAATAGTAAACAATATAAGACTATATATGATTAAGTCCTAAATTGTGTATAACATATTACAGATGTGACAGCAGTTTGGAAATGAGAAACATTGCTTTCGAATTCATTTTACAAACACATATAGGCACTAATTTACTCTGTAGCAGTCTCTGGGATTAAACTTTAGAGCCAAAGGATGAGTAAAACATAGTTCTTGACTTCAAAGAATTGATACCTAGTGGGAAAGACAGACATGCACACAGGAAATTGTGAAAGCACAGGATGAGGCTCTGTTACAGGCTCTGTTAGAAGATATCCCACACAGGGGCACTCAACTTTGCCCTAAGGTTGAGATGACACCATGGATGCAAGATTAGAGAGAACTTAGCCTGGAGGGTACAAGTGACAGTAAAGGGAAGCCACAGCAGGGGCAGGAAAGTCAAACCTAATGGCCCCAGTGAAGTCTAAGCCAGGGAATGGCAGCAGGAGTAGATGAGGGGCACTGTGCTGAGGGAAACTGGCTGTAGGAGGTGGTACTGAGCTAGAAGCTCAAGGATTCGGAGAGTAAATTGGCAAGGGAGTGAGCTAGGAGGCAGGTCTGTGAAATGACAGGAAGAAATGACCAGCTAGATCAGAAAACTCATCCTGGGGAGTAGAAGGAAAGAAAATGAATGGAGCAGGTAGGATCAAATTGAGAGGGCTTGGAATCAAGGCAGAGCAGTCCTTGAATTGCATGCTGAAACGATTTTTAAGAAGGACAGTTTGGCAGGGATGCAATGCCTGGTTTGGGTTAGCTGTAGATTAAGGCCAATGAAGTCAGTCCTAAGGCTGCTGCAGAAATCAAACTTTGTGAAATAATAAGAGGAACTGGAATGGAGAGTGCATTGGACAGACTGGGGAGCTTGCCCTAGCAAGGCTCCCTTCTCAAAAGGTCTACACCTAGCCCCTACCAAATGGACATTAGCTCCTGTGACTAAGGCCCAACCCTGGCCACAGCTGATGGGACCAGGAATGGATACCAGATCTAAGGAGAATAGATTATATTCTCTTAGAAATTCTAACCAAGGAACACAAAGGTAATTTTCAAGATGGCAGTTAAAAGATAAAGTCCTTGTGAAAAAAATGCCTTGAGAAGGGTGGAGAGCAGGAAAAGGCATAATTTGCTGATTAAACAGAACAGGCATATACATGGGAAAGGATACAGCATAGGAGCTAAGAACTTGGACTCTGAAGTCTTACTGCCTGGGTTTAGGAGTCAGCTCCACAGTTTACTAGTTACCTGAATTTGGGCATTTGTCTTAATCTCTCAATGCTTCCATTTTTTCATCTGTCTCATGGAGATGAAAATGTATCTCTTTATAAAGTGTTCTGAGGATTACATGAAAATACACAAAGTATAGCAAAATGCCTAGAGCACAGAACAGTCAATAAATACTAGCAATGAGGAACACCCACAGGATTTGGTAACTAACTATGGGATAAAGGAAAGAAAGGATCAAAGATGGCTCTAAGAAGGAGAAAAATAGGGAACACACACCCATTTTCAAGTGTAAAACCATCACCAATGGCTACACTTCTAGGAATAATGGTAAAGCAGTTTCTCACCCTTTGGTACTGTGTCTTCTATCTTAGTAAGTAGAGTCACCTTCAAGGTTTCACCATTAACCATTAAAAGATGACCCTCTTCACAGCCAACATAGAGGTCACTTGTTGGAGTCCAGCAATGCATAGATGGGTGAAGCGAAGGAAAGAGATCATCTTTAGGCTTTAGGGAAAAATTAGAAACCCTGTATTAAGACAGCATGCATGGTTTAAGAGCCAGAGAAATACCCAACAGAATAACTTCAGAAAGAAACAAATGACTATGGACCTACATACATTCATTGGTCCCACCATTTGCCAAGAGCTAAGTGAATGTCTCCTTTCTTGTTCCATTTATCTCTATTTTAATTCAGTAAGAATAAGATGGTCTTGCCAGTACATTTGGAGTTCTAGTGCCACAGATTTTCATGAAAATTTTGAATAGTAACTTCTACACTGTTTCTTGGTACAGTTTTTTGGTGTCCTGAATCTAAGAAAGACATTGTCTAGCTAAAATCACCCTTTTTGAGGAAGACTTTCATCAATGTTTCACCCTCCTGATCCAGCAGGGGGGTTGGATATGATTTTCCTTGAGTGTCTATGGAGAGATTGGCCTAGATCCTTTGCTTAGTTAGCTTTTATGGGAAATGAGAAGAGGACACTTGCCTGATTCTGGTGGCCTCTCTAATGTGGTTCATGAAACATCTTATGTGATTTTGATACCATGGAAAACTCAGAGAGAAATGCACAAAATCTATGGAATGTGCCTAAAAGAAAAGTTGGCTTTGGGGAGTAAAAATAATACGGACAAGGATCTAACTTTTCCTGTAAAGGAAGAGGCAGTTGAATATTTTAGGCTTTGTAGACCACATAGGTCTCTGTCACATATCCCTATTATATTTTTAAACACCGTTGTAAAAAATGTAAAAGAACATTCTTAGCTTGGGGGCAAACAAAAGCCTGTCGTGGTTTGTTGATCTCTGCCTTAGACTGTAATACCTCAGTGGTATGTCCCCTACAGCCTTAAATACTCATGTCTGGCAGGGGAGGGCCCCCTTTGTCAGCATGGAGCAGGTCTCCTTTTACATATAGGCCTACCTGCTCTCCTTCCTGGAGGTCAAGGCAGCTGCGGCAGCTTTCTGGGGCATGTGCTCCCCACAGCACTGATTAAAATTCTGAATTCAGAATATCATAATAACAGCACTCTTTCCTTTCTATTTAAACAAGTCAAACATACTAGTTTACTTATTTATATTGAGAACATAACATTTAGTACTATCTAAGCTTTTTGTTATGCTATAGCATTACTTAGAATTACATTAGCTATAACATAATGCTTTTGTTTTCTTTAGGATCCTATACCCATTGGAACAGAAAACATTTTTAATAAGCTATTGGCCAAAGTAACAGAATTTTTAAATGCCTTGAGAGCTCCATGTTTATCGCATTCTTTTGATCACCTTTTCATTCATCTAACAAATATTTATTGAACACTTACTATATTCTAGGTACTGTTCTAGGCAGAGGGATGTAGCAGTGAACAAAACAGACAAAAAAATCCCTGCCCTCATGGGGCTTACATCCTGGTGAGTGGAAACAGAATAAAAATAAGTTAAGAAGTTAAATATATAGAAGATTATATGTTGAAAAGTGCTATGGAAAAAAGGAAAGCAGAAGTTGGGGAATACTGCAACTCTATACAAACAGTCATTTTTCCATTAAAAACTCAATATATGCAAGCCACCTTTCTAATAAAAAATTATTTGAATAATGTATTATATACTACTCTTTTAATTTAGGACTGGTTCATAGATTCAAGGTAAAGCAGGTACGGAGCTGTCAAAGTAATCATTTCTACCAGATTCCCAACAGATATAAATTTGTTATGTAATTGATATTTAAACAAACATTTATTGGATGTTGGTTATATACCAACAATTAGGACTTGTGCCAAGTCCTAAGGGATCCCTCTTCTCAATAGGATGATCACTTGTTGAGGGAAGAAGTAGTATCAACAAATATCAGAATCAGAAAACATGGTAGGTTAAGCAGAGGGGTGTTTAAATACTGTGGGAGAATTGATGAGAAAGCACTTGGTTCTTCTTGGAGGAGTGAAGGAAGTGTGGAGAGAGAATTATCATTTGGAATGGACCCTGAAATATGACTAAGACAAAAATCATACATAGCAGCAGTCACCATGATAATTCTTTAAAAGGATATTTGACTTTGGTCAATGATTGATCTATTTCATGCCCTCATAGCCTTGGATTGTTAGCAAATAAATTCTTGATTAATAACCTGGCCACCCTATGGGCCAAAAAAAGGGGGGAGGGACCACCCAAAAGGATTAAACTGTTGCTGATTAATGACATTTTTGTGGTATCTAATTGAGAGTTGACTCATAGGGAAGAGTTACTCACCGAACGGCATTATTTAATCACCATTATTTAAGTTTCTTGGGTTGTCTTGATGACATCTAACCTTAGGCTACATATCACAAAGGGACAGACTCTTACATTATGGCAATGGGTTCAAAAATCTTTTAAAAAACACACATATCTGGTTCTCACATGGTAGATCTATGTATATGCAACAGAAGGTGAAGATTTAAAACTGGATTTTTCTGGCCTTATTATGTTAAATTAGTATTGTGTTTGACTTTTCTTTCTTTAAGATAAAACTGGGCTTATCTTTCTATTACTCTCTTTCATCAATAAATATGTTCTGTGCCATTTAAAAATGAATGTGATATAATACGCATTATGTGAACAGAAACAATAATTTTTAATTCTAAAAATTTTAAAAGAAAAATGTGCCAATAGTACTATTTTAAAATATTTGTTGATAACACCACCTCATTGTTTAGCTCTCTAGAATCATAAACCAAACATTTGATCACTTGAAGACCAAGCATGAAAAATTAGAATCCAACTTAATATTATTGCTTTAAAAAATGCAAGTATCCAAATATGTTTCAGAAACTTCAGTTTATAAAAGGAATTCCCATTTAGTGAATTCTGTTTAAAAAAAAAAAAAGGTAGATGGAAAAAGAAAACTGGACACTTGAGATTAAATTCATTATCTTGGATCCAGTTTCTGTCCAGATAACATCTGCCTTTGATTTTCCCCATGCTACTGCTAGATACTGTTTCTCATGCCTTAAATAAGTTGTGTAATGTGACACAGGCCTATTTAAAGGCCTATAGCGTGCTTATAGTGTTAGCTACAAGACATAATGGGAGCATTTAATCTTTGTAATTTTGTAAAAGTCCATAACCTGTTAATTTTTAAGACTGTTATGTAGATCAGTTCATTACTGATTTCTTTGCCGTTGGTTGGTACACAGGTCACATGAAATGTCATTCAAAGGAAAGAATAGAATCAAGACATTTGAGATCTATTTTTGGTTATGCTTTCACTCACTGTATAGACATTAATCAATGTTTTAGCCATTTTCCTCACCTTATCTATAAGATGAAAAAAATGGAAAAATTAATTTCTAATGTAAAAATAAAGTATATGGCTTTATTCACATTCCCCATGTGATTTTGAAATGTAGGACTTTAGCATTAAATTTGTTTTCAGAAAAAGGTTAAAATGCACTGATTACAAAAGTCCTAGGAAACAAAGATGTCTGTTTATTATGAGCATTTTAAAAAATGGTGACTCCATATTTAAGTATTTAAAGGAGGCATTTCATAGCATTTTTCAAATGACAAAGACAGATGCCTTAATTTTACATATTTTATGTGGGGTTCAACCTGTTGTGCAAAATGTGAAAGATGGGGGCACCTACAGAAATATACGGCAGAAGAAAAGATTCTAGATAGTTGAAAATGTGGGTTTGTAGGCATCAAATACTAAACACAGAAGCTTTTTTTCCACGTTGTAAACCTTGATAGCCCATCTACTTGTATTTACTTTGCTGCCCCATTGTGGCTGAGTGTGGTGGTGTTTCTAAGGCTAGGATTTGTGCTATTAAAAGGAATTGGTCATTTTCTGTATTTAAAAAGTGAACAATGATAATCCTTTAGAGGAAATACTAAGAGCAGACACAACCTTTTCTCTTGCCAGAAATTTTTAATAAACTAATTACCACACTGAGTTATGTTTAACATCTGTAGTTTAATTCTCTGCAGCGGCCAAAACATTGGGGAGCTTCTACTTCCTTTATCCTTGGCTTGGAGATTTAACACAAATATTAGCATAACAGAAGTTGAACAGGCTGAGCAGAATCAAGCTCCTCACAGTTTCCCAAAGGACTTGCCCGTGCTCTCTCTGCTCCCTGCCTACCCTTGACCTGCACCTGCACCTCCCCCTCGTTTACTAAGCTTCAGCCAACACAGGTTTTCTTGGTTCCTCAAATACACAGATTTATTTTCTTTCCCCCAGGGCCTTTGCACATACAGCACCCTCTGCCTGAACACTCTTGACCCTCTTTGTAGCACTGAGCCTCCTTGTCCTTCAAATCTTAGGGTATGTGTTGTCTCCCCAGCGGCCTTCCTTGACCAGCATATGTTAATCTCTTCCTCACTTCCACCCTCCTCCCATTTACCCCATTATTACAATTATCACATTTTGTAATGATTTAATGTACGTCTTTACCTTTGGTGTTGTTGTTGTTGCTGTCTCCCTGATACAAGGATAGGGGTTATGCCTGGTTGGTCATCATATGATCCCACTGCCTAAAACAGTGCCTGCTACATAGGAGGAGCTTGATAAATATGTTGAATGAGTGAGTGTGTAGCTGTTAACAAACTCCCATTTGAAACTTTCTTCCACTATTTTCCATGGCTGCCACCTTTTCTCCTGGATTTGTTCCTACTTCTGTGTTCCTTGTCAGAGTCATCTTCTAACTCTCGATTCTTGGCAAATCAGTTTCCTCTCTGGCTCTCTCCCCTGACACCCTGACTCTCCTTTCTATCATCCCTCCCCCACTCCAGTGCTCCACTGACCCCTATGTGGTAATGACTCTGGTATCGGGGTCTTCAACCCTACCTTCTCCACCCCCGCAATAGGTCTGCTTGCCCAACTTCCACCTGGCATCTATAACCCCAAATTCAATATGTCCAAAACTGAAATCAGGTCTGGGCTCCCTCTTTCTGTTATCAGTGCCATTCTTCTAGTTAACCAAACTCAAAACTACAGAGCCTTCATTTCTTGTCATCTCCAGGGCTAATCTGTATTGCAAACCGGGATGACCCTCTCTATCCTGCATGTCTCAAGGGATGATTATGAGATTCAAATAAGCAAACAGGAGGAGGTGCCAGGTAATTACCCTGAAAGTTTCTGCCTCTTCTCCTACTAGCCCAGCAATGGCTGACACTGGGAGCACAGGTCCATAGATAAGATCCTTGGGCAATGAGGTGGGGAAAATGACATCTGTTTCATTAAAAAATGACCCATCTTCCACAGGTAGTTTTACTGACCTTTAGAAAAAAGAGAAATTAGAATAATCAGATTAACAAAAACTAGTCACTGATATAACTACTACATGTTGGTGATAAACAAGGTGGGGAGGTATTGTAACTTATAAAAAACAAACAAGTAAACAAACCAGATAAATGCCAAAGAGTAAATTTAAAAATATATATTACAAAAGGACAATAGTGCAGTTATAAATTAAGTACATAGGAATTTTCAAAATTTTTCAAAGTTAATATCTAAAGCAGGAATTATACTTTTTTTTTTAAGATTTTATTTATTTATTTGACAGAGAGAAACACAGCCAGCGAGAGAGGGAACACAAGCAGAGGGAGTGGGAGAGGAAGAAGCAGGCTTCCCAGCGGAGCAGGGAGCCTGGTGCGGGACTCGATCCCAGGACTCTGGGATCACGCCCTGAGCCGAAGGCAGATGCTTAACGATTGAGCCACCCAGGCGCCCCAGGAATTATACGTTTGAACACTGGCAGGACCAGGCAAATGAGCTGTGGCCAGGTGGGGGACTGTAGCAAATGGGAAAGTGTGTTCCCTCCTAAAGGTGGTATAGGTGCCACTCAGTTCCAGCCAAGAGGGTTTGTTGAGAATTCTGGTTCCAAAATTTCAAGAAACTATCATTATCTGGATATTTATGAGAAATCTCTCAAATGTTAAAATTTGACAATTAGTTCAAATAAAAATCAATGTGGGCCAAAATAAACATATAGATCTTCCTTGGTTTATGATGGGGTTATGTCCCAATAAACCCCTCATAAGTTCAAAATATCCTAAGTCAAAATGCATTTAATACTTCTAACCTACTGAACATCATAGCTTAGCCTAGCCCTACCATAAATGTGCTCAGAACACTTAATTAGTTGGGCAAACTGCATTAGTTGCCAACTCACAGTTAGACACAATCATCTAACACAAAGCCTATTTTATAATAAAGCAGTGACTATCACAAATAATCTATGGAATACTACAATGAAGATAAAAAACAGAATGGTTGTAAAGGTATAGAATGATTGTCAGTGTATAGGCTGTTTACCCTCTGACCACGTGGCTGATGGGAAGCTGCAGCTGCCACTGCTTGGCATCACGGGAGAGTATTATAACACATATCTCTAGCCTGGGAAAAGGTCAAAATTCAAAATTTGAAATACAGTTTCTGCTGAATGTGTATCATGTTGCCATCACCCTAAAGTTGAAAAATCTTAAGTGGAACCATCCTAAGTCAAGGACCATCTGTATATGTAGGTTGTATTCAGCTACCTTTGCAACCTCTGATAACAAGAATTCATTTTGGGGGCACCTGGGTGGTGCAGTCAGTTAAGCATCCAAGTCTTGGTTTCAGCTCAGGTCCTGGTCTCAGGGTTGAGAGATCAAGCCTGAGTCTGGCTCTGTGCTCAATGTGAAGGTCTGCTTAAGACTCTTTCTTCCTCCGTCCCTCCCCGCTCAAATAAATAAATCAATCTTTTTATTAAAAAAAATTCATTTTCAAATCTGCCATATGTCTACTTTTAATCCATAATATGGTTATAAAGGGATGTTTGCAGAATTCACATCTTTATGCATTAAATTCAAATTTTCCTTGGTTATGTTTTATGTATGATAAATAATTTTTTAAAACTATCATGTAAAAACAGTATCTACTATTCAGAATTAAGTCTTGAGTGTTTTCTAATCCTGCTTGCTTTCTAAACCAGGACAATCCACTCACTTTGCCTCTCACTTTAGTTGCTTATAGAAAAATCACAACTCAACTCAGAACTAGAGGAGAATATTCAAGGCAAGCAAAAGGAGAGAAGGCTGGGATAAATTATTTGCCCACCTGGCAAGGATATGATAGAAACATTACCCATTTTATGAATGCCTCTGCCTAGAGACAGATTTGAGTATTCACTGGGTTCTTATAAAAAAGAAATTAAGACACAAAGAGTACTGACCAAAAGGAGGTGTCATTTTTAGGGTTCTCCAGTTAGACAACTTTACATTTTTCTTAAGAAGGCAACTTTTCAAAAATTGCAATTTCAAGGATATACATGTCCAATATCAACATAGTCTTTAACTTTGTGGAATACACTGAGAATGGTCAGTTTAGAGACACCTTGAGTCTTTGAACTCTCTTTAACAAACACACCATTATCATCAATCACCAGGACACTGGTCATAAAATTTCTTTTCGACCCAGTTCTATTTAAGCAAGTAACTCCCATGACCCCACTACATGCAACTACCCTTCTGTTTATAGATTATGTGGCTGAAGGAATAATCTATATGCTTTCTATATCTAAAAGTTTTTTATTTTTGAGATTCCAATTGGGCATCAGAGTAATAGGATCAAAATTCATAACTATCCTTTCTATAAATAGGCATGTTTTGAAATACCAAGAGCAAATCAAATTCTGGTAAATTAAACCATGTTGGGAAAAGTTTGAGGATGACTTGATATTTAAAAGAAACTCATTTGGGGCGCCTCGATGACTCAATCGTTAAGCGGCTGCCTTCGGCTCAGGTGATGATCCCAGGGTTCTGGGATCGAGCCCCACATAGGGCTCCTTGCTCAGCGGGAAGCCTGCTTCTCCCTCTCATGCTCCCCCTGCTTGTGTTCCCTCTCTCCCTATCTCTCTCTCTGTCCAATAAATAAAATCTTAAAAGAGAAGAGAAAAGAAAAGAAAAGAAACTCATTGAGAAATTAAGTCACATGGGGTGCCTGGGTGGCTCAGTCGGTTAAGCATCTGCCTTCCACTCAGGTCATGATCCCAGAGTCCTGGGATCGAGACCTGCATTGGGTTCCCTCCTCAGTGGGGAGCCTGGTTCTCCCTCTCCCTCTGCCTGCCGCTTCCCCTGCTTGTGCTCTCCTCTGTCAAATAAATAAATAAAATTTAAAAAAAAGAGAGAGAAATCAAGTCATAAAGAATCCTTTCAAAATGCAAGCAACCACTCCAAGGTAATTATATATGTTGAAAGATGTTATAACATAAGATGTTTAGTATGTACATATAAAGCCAGTTAATTCATTGAATTGATGCAGTCACATTACAGGAATACAAACTAAAACCACCACTTTGCCGTGTAGTGAGTCAGTCTCTTACTCTGCTTTGAGATGATGCTCCTGATTACTTCTCTCAATGGTCCACACAGTCACCGCACTTGGACTTGATAAGCACAGCTGGTGCCAGTTCATAGGGTTAAAAGTCATCTGGCTTACATCCATACCAGGTTGTGACTTCTTGCACAAAATGACACCTAATTCCCAGTTCCTTAGAGGGAAATTGTGTTTTATAAAAAATAATTCATTTGAATTTCACATCTTGAGAACATTTATCTAAGTATTTGAAAACAATTGACATAAACTGAGTCTTAATTCACAATATAATTTATTTAGTCCATGATGTTAAGTATCAAATTTATTAATAATTATGCTTATCATTATACTCTTCTAAGAAGCAAAATAATTATGGGCTTTAAAAATATTACTCCATCTCAACTAATCTTTGACAAAGCAGGAAAGAATATCCAATGGAAAAGAAGAGAGTCTCTTCAACAAATGGTATTGAGAAAACTGTACAGCCACATGCAGAAAATGAACCTGGACCATTTCCTTACACCATACACAAAAATAGACTCAAAACAGATGAAAGACCTAAACGTGAGACAGGAATCCGTCAAAACCCCAGAGGAGAACACAGGCAGCAATTTCTTTGACCTCGGCCACAGCAACTTCTTGTTAGACATGTCTCCAAAGGCAAGGGAAACAAAGGCAAAGATGAACTATTGGGACATTGGGACTTCATCAAGATAAAAAGCTTTTCCACAGCAAAAAAAAAAAAAAAAAAACAGTTGACAAAACCAAAAGACAACTGACAGAATGGGAGAAGATATTTGCAAATGTCTTATCAGATAAAGGGCTAGTATCCAGAATCTATAAAGAACTTACCAAACTCAACACCCAAAGAACAAATAATCCAATCAAGAAATGGGCAGAAGACATGAACAGACATTTCTTCAAAGAAAACATACAAATGGCCAACAAACACATGAAAAAATGCTCAACATCATTCAGCATCAGGGAAATACAAATCAAAACCATAATGAGATACCACACCTCACACCAATCAGAATGGCTAAAATTTAAACAACTCAGGAAACAATAAGGTGTTGGTGAGGATGCAGTGAAGGGGGAACCCTCTTACACTGTTGGTGGGAACGCAAACTGGTGCAGACACTCTGGAAAACAATATGGAGCTTCCTTAGGAAGTCAAAAATAGACCTACCCTACAACCCAGAAGTTGCACTTCTAGGTATTTGCCTCTCATGGCTAATCTCTGGTTGCCACCATTATGATCTCTTAATCAAATCTTCAAATCTGCCATATTTTCTCTGACCTCAGGGCATTTGCACATGCCTTTTCTCTGCTTAGAATCCTCTTCCTTATCTTCTTCACAGGTTGGTTCCTACTCATTCTTTAAGTACTGTTACAGGTTGAATTGTGTCCTCCCCCAGATTTATATGTTGATGTCCTAACCTTCAGTACCCCAGAATGTGACTGTATTTGGAAATAGGGTCTTTCCTAACTTAAATGAGGTCATTTAGTGTGGACCTATTCCAGTAGGATGAGCGTCCTTATAAAATGCAAAGGAGAAATTTGAAGACTGGTCCAAATACAAGGAGAACACCATTTGAACATGAATACAGTTATTCACAAGCCAAGAAGAAAGACCTAGAACAGATTCTCCCTCGTAGCCTTTGGAAGAAACCAACCCTGCTTACACCTTGATCTTAGACTTCTAGCCTCCAGAACTGTGAGACAATAAATTTCTGTTGTTTCAGCCATTCGGTTTGTGGTACTTTGTTAATGGCAGCCCCAGCAAACTAATCTATCCATGAGTAGGTGAGTGAATAAACAAACTGGTATATTCAGTCCATGAAATAGAAAGAAATGAACTACTACATATGGCAGCATAAGAGAATTTCAAAATAATTATGTTGCATGAAAAAAGTAATTATGCAGCATAAAAGACAGACAAAAAAAAAAGAGTCCATAATGGATGACTCCCTGGACATAAAAGTCTAGAAAATGCAAACAAATCCAGAGTGACAGAAAACACATCAATGATTGCCTGGGAGCAGGGGCTGAGGGATGGGGCAGGGATGGTGTAAGGGTGTGTGTGGAAGGGCCAATAAGGAAGGATCAGAAAGGGGTACAAGGAGGGGCTCCTGGGTGGCTCAGTCGTTAAGTGTCTGCCTTCGGCCCAGGGCCTGATCCCAGAGTCCTGGGATCAAGCCCCACATCAGGCTCCCTGCTCCACTGGGAGCTTGCTTCTTCCTCTCCCCCTGCTTGTGTTCCCTCTCTCACTGGCTGTCTCTCTCTCTGTCAAATAAATATAGAAAGAAAGAAAGAAAGAAAGAAAGAAAGAAAGAAAGAAAGAAAGAAAGAAAGAAAGAGGTACAAGGAAACTTTGGAGTGATAGATATATTTATTATCTTGATCATAGTGATGGTTTCATGGGTGTATACACAAGTCAAAACTTATCAAATGATATTTTTTATATACGGGCAGTTTTTTAATATGTCAATTATGCTTCAATTTAAGCTGTTTTTAAAAAAAAGAAACTGCATAAACTAAATGTGGTTCTCTGAACCTAGATTATTATATTTTTGGGTAAGAAATGCTGTGTGTAAGGTATATCTTCAATCATTCCTAAAACAGTTTGTACTTCCCCTTAAAAGAAAAACTGCCCCCCACCACCACCGCTGAAGGAGTTTATATTATAGATGGAAGAGTGAGTACAGCTTTGAGGTTGGTCCTATGAAATGACCCAGCAAAGACCACAGATGTGTCTTATCCACAGGTATTTCCCATACAGTTGTCAAATGTGGTGTAATGTTCCACTCTCTCTGAACATATAACTGTTCTAACATATAATTACTCCCAACTTAGCTCTAATAGAGAGTACATCTTAATTTCATCACTAATGGAAAACAGGCAAACCACTCAAAGCTACCATTTATTTGAAGGAAAGATGAAACTTTATACACTTATTATTCTTTACCCAACAGAGGAAATATTATAACACATCAACAAAAAAGATAATTTTGCTTTCATACAGCTTTTGCCCTGCCAAATTTTATGCCTAGAAGTAGCAACTATATTCAACCTTCTGATCAGGACTTCTATTCCTTCCATTTTTAACTTGTTCCAGATTTTTCACATCTATATCTTTTGATACAATCCAGAAGGACAAGATTAAAATGTAATCCAATGAAAGGAATTCTGCAGCATGCTGTAACTTACCAAAGGGCTAGTTCAAATTCTGGGAGAGAGGAGTAACTAGCCAGGTAGGTGCCACAGTAACTGAATGAAAGTAAAGTGTAGTCCAGAAGAATGTTGCCTAAGATAAAAAAGTCATTACAAGGCTTTAATTATCATGTTCAGATTAACTAGTCTTACAATTTATTTCCTTTATCTAATGATTTTCACATAATTCAAAAGCATTTAGCTCTTGGAATAACAGATCTCCTAGCTGATTTCTAAGACTATGAACAGAAAGCTGAGAGCAAAGTTAAGATTCTTTTTTTTAAAGACATTAGAGTTGGGGTGCCTGGCTGGCTCAGTTGGTAGCGCATGTGACTCTTGATCTCAGGGTTGTGAGTTCAAGCCCCATGTTGGGCATAGAGATTACTTTAAAAAAAAAAAAAGAAAGAAAAATTTAAAGATATTAAAGTGAATTAAGACCATTAGGTCACTGTCTCTAGACTTCAATTAAAACTGAGCATACTGTACCATGTGAATTGAAATGACGCAAGAAGGATTATATATTCCATAAATATATGAAACATTGTAATTTGAAAAGTTATTCAAACAACTTTAAATACTTTGGGAGGTTGTAATCATTCTAGATTACTTCCAGATCTCTATACCTTGGGCTACAGCTGGCTCTCTGTTTAGTATCTTCCAGTTCTTGGAACAACTATAAAAAATTCTTTCTCATTTGTCCCTGTAGTTGAAGACATGAAACAGAACTTTAAAAGTCTTAGTAACAACATGTTTAAAATGTGCATGGTGAGGATGCTCCTGCCCTCCTTCATATGAAGATCTGATTTCCCCTCTATCTGCTATTCTTCAGTGTGGTTCCATAGGTACCAGCTCTGCCTTCTTCCATGTCTGTCTTTTGACATTCATGTCTCTGTTGCTAGTTCTCTGTACTTTTAATGGTCGTTTCCTGCTTTTTTGCTCTTCTCATTTTAACTGACCACAATAAAATGCTAAACTTCATCATTTATTGAATTCATTTAGCATAGTCTGCTCAACATAGAAAATTTGTATTCATTGAGCATTCAATGCAAAAATAAAAATTTTTCTATGGGATAGAGGCCTCAATAGAATAATCTGCTATCCCTCCTATAGACATTTCCTCTCATAACTTAAGATTATTAATTTTATATTTTATTTACTATTTTCATTTAAAAAATACATGGTATTTGAACACACACACACACACAAAAAGCTTTACAAGAAAATATATCCTCTGTAATCTCTCTACCAAATTTGGTAAATTTTTAGTATTTTCGTCTGTGCTTACATGTAAATATACATTTTTTTCTTTAAATATAACTTTGAAAAAAATATTTTGCTTTTCATAGCTATAACAATCATGGATTAAATATTATATATAACAATTCATTTACAAGACAGGTCATACAGTGTTACTCCTATTGTTTAAATTATATTGAGCATTTTATCATTAATAATTCTTAAAAATGTGATTTTTAATGTTCGTATAATACTCCTTTATGAGACGTTTTAACTTATTTAACCATATTCATATTACTGGAGATGTAGGAAGTTTCCAATCTTCTATTATGACAGTGCTTTTAACTCCTATGCATACAAATCTTTGAACTGAATTTCTGATTTCCTTCAAATTGAATTCTAGTTCAATTCTAGTTCAACTGACTTTAACGGGGTCAAATATGGTAATATTTACTTCCCAGAAAGATTGTATCAATTATTCACACCTTGGGAGGATGGTCTAAATGGGTGATGGGCATTAAGGAGGGCACTTGCTGTGATGAGTACGAGGTGCTGTATGTAAGTGATGAATCACGAATTCTACTCCTGAAACCAAAACTACACTATATGGCAACTAACTTGAATTTAAATAAAAACATGGAAGAAAAAAAAATTATTCCCACCTTCAGCAAGAAAGTGCGCTACCAATTCCACCACACTCTGCCTAGCAGTTACCAGCTTTAAAAAATCATGATCTTGATAAGCAGAAAAACCTCATCTTGGTTCAAACATCAAGTTTTTAAGTGAATATTGAGATAGAATATGTTTGCTGACTGTGGTCATCTGCGGTTTTGTGCTTTGGGCAGTTACTTTTTCCACTGTTCTAATGGGACGCTTGGTTTTTTGCTTATTGTTTCATAAACAGTCTCAAAATACTTGCTCATATTTGTTCCAAACATCTTCCTCAGTTTATTTTTTGCCTATTAATTTTTCATGGTATTTTTGATGTTCTTAAGTTTTAAATTTGTATGTAATCAAATTATGCCAATTTTTTCTATTTTTAATTTTTTCCTTTCTGTGAAAAGTTCTTCTCCATCCTGAAATCATTTCAATACTCTACCAAACTTTCTACTTTTCAAATGGGTTTGCTGTTTATATTGAACTCTTATTTTTGTCTGATACATGTTTTGATGTACAGTATATCATGAATATCCAAGTTGATACTTTTGTTCAAATTGGTTTTTTTTAAGGTTTATTTATTTATTTAAGTAATCTCTACACCCAAGGGAGGAATCAAACTCATGACCCCGAGATTAAGAATCGGATGTTCCACCAACTGAGCCAGCCAGGCTCCCCTCAAATAGTTTTCTTTTTTTTTTTTTTTAAAGATTTTATTTATTTATTCGACAGAGATAGAGAGCCAGCGAGAGAGGGGAACACAAGCAGGGGGAGTGGGAGAGGAAGAAGCAGGCCCACAGCGGAGGAGCCTGATGTGGGGCTTGATCCCACAACGCCGGGATCATGCCCTGAGCCGAAGGCAGGCGTTTAACCGCTGTGCCACCCAGGCGCCCCTCAAATAGTTTTCTTAACATCATTGTTAAATTGTTATATAATCTATATTATCTATTTTGGGGAGGAGGGGAAAGTATACTCAGCTTTTATGTATTCAAGCTTGTCCACAGTCATCAATTTTTCCACTGATATGGTGATCCCTGCACCAATACCACACTCTTAATCACTGAATCATTTCTTAGTATTTAAATCTTCTAATTGTGTGCGTATTTTGAAGCCAGCATCTTACAGAATTCTTTTATTAGTCCTAGTAAACTATTGTATTACCCATAATCTCTTTTTCCATAGCTATACTTTTACTGTTCCATATTTTATTGCATTGGCTAGAAATTCCAGGTTGATACTAAATAGCTGTGGTAACAACAGGTATCCTTGATGACTTAGTCATCATTTTATTGTGAATGCATTTAGAGTTTCATTATTTAATACAAATGTTGGCTACTGGTTTGAATTAACTTTTAATTGCTTTGGCAGGACTATAGTCAAATAAGCAAACAGAGGAAATTTTAAAGATGAACAGTAATTACAGTCCATATAGACAGTTACCAATGTATGAACACGTTACACCTTAAAAGTTGTTTTTAATATGTTGAGAAGACAAATCTCCCCACAAATAAAATGTCATAAATTATAGATAAACTCCCTGGCTTAACCCAAAGACTTATTTGACCCATAAGCCTAAATAACTAAGACCAGCCTCAAGCTCTCCTGGGCTTTCTACCCATGATGTGTTAAAGGAGGGAATCATGTGCAGCAGCCCATTGTGGGTCAGCTACATCTATGAGTAAGTCAATAATAATGAGTGGTGAGTAACAGTGATTGACATATTATATGTGTGTGTGTCACACTGACATATCACTTATATATGTGTCAACATGACATATATAATTGATATATCAAATATATATACACATATATAATTTCATTTGTTATCATTACAGCCTTAACAGTAGATCCTACCATTACCCCCACACCTAAGGAAACTGAGACTCAGAGACTTTAGAACTTGTATGATATCAATTTACTTGGATTTTCAATAAATCCTTAGAAAAGAAAAAAAGTGTTCTGAAAAAGCACTAAACTGCATTTAGTGCCGTAATAGTCTTCTAGCCCAGTGCTTTCCAAGTTTAATGCACGTATGAATCACCCAGGGAATCTTGTTAAAATGCAGATTCTGATCCACTAGGTCTGGGATGGGAGCCATTTCTGCATTTATAACAGGCCTCCTAGGTGACGCCAATGTTGAAGGTAAACAGACTTTGAGCACAGGCTGTAGCCTACTTAATGAAATTCTCTGTGATCAGCCTGATTCCTTCTTTAAAATTGAGTATTATGAAAAAACAAAAATAAACATAAAACACCCTTCATTTATAAGAACTAGATTTGGTCACATAACGAAATCCTTCAGTTACGGCAAATGAAGAGTTTTGTAGCTTACCTTTTAATTTGTTCCTTCGGGTCAATCCAGGAAAGTTGTATATGTAGATGAGTGGTCTTAGCCTCCGGTCAGAAAAAGCCACAACTTCATAAGGAATATTAGTTGCCACGACACCGACAATTCCATTCATACACTGGAGTACAGTCTTTTTCTTGGTTTCAATATTAATAAATATTACAAAATTCCCACACGGATAGCAGATGGTGCTGTTGTTGATAAAATGAACGTTCTGCTTAGGGAATCCTTGGACCCATCTTTGAGAAAAAATATGTCACCATCAATATAACACATTTGAAATACTTTTTTTTTAAACAAAGCAAACAAAAAGGCATCAAAATATTTGAAACACAACTATTCTATTTTCACCCCCTTTCTGCCCAAAACAATTTCTAAGATAAAAGAACACATATGCTGGCTGTGAGACCAGATTGAGTCCAGGCACTATAGAAATTTAGTCTTAGGTCTTAAAAGCCTTCTTCAGAGAAGTTTTTCAGTGAAGCAAATCCTCTTATCAAACCTGAGAAAGTCTCAGAAGGATTTCTGGGGTGTTGAATACTTGGAAAAGAAAAAGTAAAAACAACAGAGAGAGAAAAGAGCTTGATCTAATAGAAAACAGAGTGTATCCTGGGCCATTCTATTATCTTTAGTTTTTATTTTAAAAATAAGCTTTAAAAGGATCTATATTCTAGAAACTACAAATCACTCTTGAAAGACATTGAAGAAGACACAAAAAGATGGGAAAATATTCCATGCTCATGGATCGGAAGAATAAATACAGTTAAAATGTCTACGCCACCCAGAACAATCTACACTTTCAATGCCATCCCGATCAAAATACCAATGACATTTTTCAAAGAACTGGAACAAACAGCCCTTAAATTTGTGTGGAACCAGAAAAGGCCCCGAATTGCCAAGGAATTGTTGAAAAGGAAAAACAAAGCTGGGGGCATCACGTTGCCGGATTTCAAGCTATACTACAAAGCTGTGATCACAAAGACAGCATGGTACTGGCACAAAAACAGACACATAGACCAATGGAACAGAATAGAGAACCCAGAAATGGACCCTCGGCTCTTTGGGCAACTAATCTTTGATAAAGCAGGAAAAAACATCCAGTGGAAAAAAGAGTCTCTTCAATAAATGGTGCTGGGAAAAATGGACAGCTAACATGCAAAAGAATGAAACTTGACCACTCTCTCACACCATACACAAAGATAAACTCCAAATGGATGAAAGACCAATGTGAGACAGGAATCCATCAAAATTCTAGAGGAGAACATAGGCAACAACTTCTATGACATCGGCCAGAGCAACCTTTTTCACGACACATCGCCAAAGGCAAGAGAAATAAAAGATAAAATGAACTTATGGGACTTTATCAGGATAAAGAGCTTCTGCACAGCCAAGGAAACAGTCAAAAAAACTAAGAGACAGCCCACGGAATGGGAGAATATATTTGCAAAGGACACCACAGATAAAGGACTGGTATCCAAGATCTACAAAGAACTTCTCAAACTCAATACACGAGAAACAAATAAACAAATCATAAAATGGGCAGAAGATATGAACAGACACTTTTCCAATGAAGACATACAAATGGCTAACAGACACATGAAAAAATGTTCAAAATCATTAGCCATCAGGGAAATTCAAATCAAAACCACACTGAGATACCACCTTACGCCAGTTAGAATGGCAAAAATTGACAAGGCAGGAAACAACAAATGTTGGAGAGGACGTGGAGAAAGGGGATCCCTCTTACATTGTTGGTGGGAACGCAAGTTGGTACAGCCACTTTGGAAACAATGTGGAGGTCCCTTAAAAAGTTAAAAATTGAGCTACCCTATGATTCAGCAATTGCACTATTGGGTATTTATCCCAAAGATACAGACGTAGTGAAGAGAAGGGCCATATGCACCCCAATGTTCATAGCTGCATTGTCCACAATAGCCAAATCATGGAAGGAGCCGAGATGCCCTTCAACAGATGACTGGATTAAGAAGCTGTGGTCCATATATACAATGGAATATTACTCAGCTATCAGAAAGAACGAATTCTCAACATTTGCTGCAACATGGACGGCACTGGAGGAGATAATCAAAAAGAATGCTATCACAACATTTGCTGCAACATGGACAGCACTGGAGGAGATAATGCTAAGTGAAATAAGTCAAGCAGAGAAAGACAATTATCATATGATTTCTCTCATCTATGGAACATAAGAAGTACGAAGATCAGTAGGAGAAGAAAGGGATAAAGAAAGGGGGGGTAAATCAGAAGGGGGAATGAAGCATGAGAGACTATGATCTCTGAGAAACAAACTGAGGGCTTTAAAGGGGAGGGGGATGGGGGATTGGGATAGGCCGGTGATGGGTATTAAGGTGGGCACGTATTGCATGGTGCACTGGGTGTTATACCCAAGTAATGAATCATGGAACTTTACATCAAAAACTTGGAATGTACTGTATGGTGACTAACATAATAAAAAATTATTATAAAAAAATACTAAATTTGTGCTTAAAGACGGTGGGGAAGGAAAGAGGACACTAGTTTGGTGAGAGACTTCCAGAGCCTGGAGAGTAGAGGCGGGCCGGTGGAAGATACTGTAGGAAACCCTAAAATGTGGAAGCAAAGAAATACCCCTTTTATCTGTGCAGCTCTTTATGCTTTTCAAAGACCACTAAAAGTGCAAATAATTCCAAAGTTAGTGGATAGTAGTTAGAAGGAAGGGATAGACGGCCCTAACTTGGGGGGGGGTGTCACCAAAGATGACAAGAACAGGATGGCAGAATGGGTGTACGTTGGGGGTGGGGGGGTAGGTTATGTATGAAAGGTCAGGGAAAACGGAGTACTGAGCCAGAAAGAGAAGGCAGAAATGAGGAGAGGAGAGCAATTGTGGGTACGTGAGAGAGGGGTAGGGTCGCAGAAAAGGGGGGAGGGGTGGTGGTTGTGCAAACAGCTGGAGATGTGGTCACTGAAATGCGGACGGGGGATGGAAACGAGGTCACAGAGGGAAGTCTGCAGGAAAGCGTTAGGGGGTAAAGAAGAGGTCCAAGTTTCCGGGAGAGCAGGTCTCAAGAATAGGAGGAAGAAGAGGGTAGGGAGGAGATTAGGTCAGAAGGAAGTTTCTGGGAGACCCAAGTCAGTCGCTGGGCGGTCAGTCGCCGCACCTCACGGACAGGGATGCGCCGGCTGTGCCATAGACGTTCTCCTCGCGCTCCCGGCCTTGCGCCATGAGCCGTGTTTTTCTCAGCCAGGTCCCGGGTAGGAAATGCCCGAGTCTGCAGCCGTTACACCGAGGTCCCGCCGCACCGCCCGCAAAGCGTCCGCTTGTACCACAGTATCCAGGAGACTATAACCCCTGCTCCCATTGGTTCTGTCCTGTAGACCTGCTCCGTCTCGAGGCTAGTGGATTGGTGGAAGTGCTGCCGCGCCTCAGCCAATGGGAGAGCTGTGAGCGAAACGAGGGGCGGGCCCCTCGGAGTGGGTGCTGGACCGCCTAGCCCGGGGCAAATAATTACAATATTAATAATATCAATAGCACAGGTTAATATTGTGGGCTCACCTCGCAAGACATTGTTCCAGGCGCCACGCAGGCATTATTTCCTTTAAGCTTCAAATAACTCATCAGCTCCATTTTACAGATAAGCAAAGGGAAATGAAGAGAAGCAACTTGCCTCAGGCTGCAAAGTTGAGTGGGACTTAAAGCCAGGCGTCACCTAAATCTAGAGCGCCAAGCCGTTAATTACTATATTCCTCTCAAATGGGCCCTCAGCTGCTTCAAGGAGGCAGAGAGCTTCAGGAATAACCTGACTGAAAGGTCAACATCTTGCTTCTTCCCTTCCCCCTTATACCGTCTGTTCCCTCTCTCCCTTTCCTTCCCCCCTTCTCCCTTTCATTCTTCTCTTCCCTCCCCTTCTCTTCTTTAGGCCTACTTGTCTTTCCACTTTTTCTCCTTCTTTTCGTTCACCAATATTTACTGAGTATCTCCCATGCCTTGATTTAGTCACTTGAAACAAAATAATGAGCGAAACAGATAAAATCTCTTCCTTCTTGGAACTTAGAGACTGGTGGAGTCCAGGAAGGGGAGGATTGACGTCCACTTCACTTCACAAATGCAGAATTATAGATTGAACTAAACAGAAGAGGAGCATGATATTGTTACTAAACGTTTATGTTGAGGTCTTTGATGTGGGGAAAAAGGCAACAGAAAAATCAAATTTCCTTACTACTTATGGTCCACTGACAAGTCCTTGAAACAGGCAGAGTGACATTCTTCTAGGAACTCAGCTGCTTCGATGTTAGTACTTTGCTAAGGGCAAAAGGCAATTTTAGCCTGACCCCCGGATCCTCTAAGTCTGCTTTAACACATAAAAATTCCTTTGGAAATTTCCTTTATCTTTACCCCCAGAGATAGGTGTTGGCAATCATCCCCCAAGCATATGACCCACTGATATACACCCGAAGGGTCTCATGACTTAAGTTTTATTGGACAATAATAAATGACCTTTTCCTAACAATAGCTAGGCCCCTCAAGGTCCTGGAAACCTTGCTTCCAAATTCTTTAGAGACTTTCACTATCCCTAACCCCCTCTGGACTTGGAATATATAATTGGCCACTCCTCATGAAGCTCTTTCTGCCCACAAGTCCAGACTCTGTGTTTTAATAAAAACACCTTTTGGGGTGCCTGGGTAGCGCAGTTGTTAAAGCGACTGCCTTCAGCTCAGGGTGTGATCCTGGGGTTCTGGGATCGAGTCCCACATCGGGCTCCTCAGCTGGGAGCCTACTTCTTCCTCTCCCTCTCCCCTGCTTGTGTTCCCTCTCTCGCTGGCTGTCTTTCTGTCACATAAATAAATAAAATCTTAAAAAAAAAACACCTTTTTCACCAAAGATGTCCCAAGGATTCTTTCTTGGCCATCAGCTCTGAACCCCAACATCTTTCCTATATCAGTCCTCCCCTAGTTGCATGGGTAGTCAGAGATGATTTCTGTGTGTTTGTGCCATTTTCACTGAGAGCAGGATGAAGAGAGATTGTTGGGGCTGGCAGGGGTCAGGGGAGTAGGCTGGGCAGAGGACACTTTTTGTAAAGGTGTTAAGACAGGACAACAGATTAGATGAACTGGGAAGGGTAGTGTGATTGAAGCAGAGGGAGATGAGAAAAAAGTACTGAAGATGAGGCTGGAGAAGTAGCCAAGGATCCGGTAAAGGCCAAGTTGAGAATTCTGGTTTTCCTCCCAAGAGCCAATGCAAACACATTACATAATTAAGCAGGAAAATGTCATGATCAAATCTATGTCTATAAAAGATTCTGGCTGCAGGAAGATTACCAACTGGCTAGTAGAGTAGGGAAAATAGAAATAGGAAGATCTGTTAGGAGCCCATTTCATGGTCCTAACAAGGCAAGCAAGGCAGGGTTTTCAAGCTCACCACTACTGGCTTTTGGATCTGGGTTGGAGGGTTGGTGGGGAGTCCCATGCAGATGTTCAGCACCATCCCTGCAGTAGAACCTCCACAGCTGGGATAATAAAAAATGTCCATGGACATTGTCAACATCCGTTGGGGGCAAAATCACCCTTAGTTGAAAACCACTGATCAGTTAATGTATTAAAAATTATTTTAGAAGGTGAAAATCTATAGGATTTAGTGGTAGATTGATAAAGAGGGAAAAACGAGAAGGAAGAATCAAGGATGGCTTTGGATATCTGATTATTTGTCAGAGATAGTGGTGCCCTTCACTAAGACAGGGTGAAGAAGGAATGGAGACATGTGTTTCTGCTCTAAAGAACTTTTTTTCCTAAAATGTAAGGGCCCAACACACACAGCGCTTAGTGTTAAAGAACTGCACAGAATTGCCTGACAAAAGCCTACATTTCTGAGTCACAGGGAGAAGTGGCATGAAAAAAGGCAAGCTTTCCCCTCTGGTACTTCCTAAACCCTGGGCAGTTCTGTTCCACTCCCTCACTAGTTGGCTCATTTGTGTTTTGAATAAGCCCTCCCTCCAAACATACCTTTAACCACAACCTGAGCATCTTAAAGCCAACAGCAAAGAAGAATGTAATGAGGCAAATCTTGCCACTGCTCCCAGGGTAAGTGATAGGTAGAGGATATAAGGTAGGCAGGAAGTGTGTACTCCAGAAAAGAGATACTGACCAGGCTGGCATCAGCCATGATCCTGGAAACCTGAACTTGCCCAGTGCTAGAGCAAAAGAGGAACTGAATGGAATCAAATTGAATAAGCCCTCTTACGGCTATCTTACATCATGAAACACTGACTGGGGTTTAAATGAAAAGGTCTCCAGCTGGGTTTCTGGGCTATCTATTGTTAATATTCGGGAGGAAGTGCCCTGATCTCGGCACCATGCCAGTTACAGGAAGATGAGTGGCCTTTCTTAGTCTGGAGGGGGAACTATAGATCATATCAGAGTATGGACTGGTAGGGATAGTTCAGGAAAATCTGTTCCAGTGCTCACTCCAACAGATTTACGGAGAGTAGAAACAAAAGCGTTCTCTAGAAACAGGTTCTTTCTCTAGTCAGTGACCCAAAGGAGCAGCCCTAAACCTCTTAAGGTGATAACCAGTATGCTCCACCATTTGGGGGAAGCACCCAACCCCCCTAAACACAATCTACTACTCTCAACTCCCTTTCTCCTTGCAAATCTCCACCCTACCACTGTTAGACCAGCCGTGGACAGAATAAGTCTTATTCTCAATATTAGGTTTTACTTTTTTATATATTTTTTTAAAGATATTATTTATTTATTTGACAGAGATAGAGACAGCCAGTGAGAGAGGGAACACAATCAGCAGGAGTGGGAGAGGAGGAAGCAGGCTCATAGCAGAGGAGCCTGACATGGGGCTGGATCCCATAACGCCAGGATCATGCCCTGAGCCGAAGGCAGACATTTAACGACTGCGCCACCCCGGCGCCCCTCAGCATTAGGTTTTATACCTTTGTAGGAGAACTCAGCTCAATGTCCCCCAAGAGCAATGGTCAATTCAAGTTCATTGAACCCTAAAGCCAAAACCTGTCCACAACCAGCCACAGAACAACAACAACAAAAAAATGCTTATGTCCCACTAAGAGATTATTTCACTCCTGGCTTCTCTTGGGTCCAAGCCAAACTCCATGTCATCTGAAAGATGAATTTTCACTAAGTTTTTCATCCATTAACTAGGTTGTCTAGGACCATTTAAACATGGAAAAAGATTATATAGCATACTGGAAAGCATTTCATTAAGTAGATGAATAATGACCTCTAGTGTATTGCCTAATTATTTGCTTTTTGTGAAAGGTAGCAATGTTTATAAGAAAAGTTGAAAAACCAAGAAGTGAGCATTGTTTCTCTGGCTAAAAAGAAATGTAAATAATGAGGGTTTTTAAGGTAAAGGAATCACCATTTGCAGTAGGCAGTACCTTCTTATTCTTTGGTAGTTGGCCCATTTTATAGTAGTGAATGATAATAAACCACAATTTATTGAGCTCCTACTATGTATTGAGAACTTAATAAAATCTGGATTCTCCCAACAACCACAGTACAGAGGAAACTGGGGCTCAGAGAGTTGAAGTATGTAACTCAAGTTGGCATATTTAGTTCTGCACAGATTTCCTCTCTGCTCAGCTACAATAACAGCTGAGTGTTATGCCACTACTCTGTGTCGGCTACACATTTATGAAACATGTCTTATTTTATCTCTACTGCATAGACAGGGAAATTGAATCTCAGAAAAGTTAAGAATTTTGCACAGGGTATCACAATCTCAAATGGATTTGAGCCCAGGTAGCTTTGATTGTCTTAAAGAGCCTTTCTTTCCAGAGATGTGGAGACTTGAAATTTTAAATCAAACTGGGCATTTAATTTGAATCGAACATTTTTTTTTTTGGAAGAAGAGGAAAAGTAGGGAATCCTTCATAATTCCCAGAAGTTTTATAATAAAGAATACGGGTGGGGCACCTGGGTAGCGCAGTTGTTAAGCAGCTGCCTTTGGCTCAGGGCGTGATCCTGGCATTCTGGGATAGAGCCCCACATCAGGCTCCTCTGCTGGGAGCCTGCTTCTTCCTCTCCCACTCCCCGCTTGTGTTCCCTCTCTCGCTGGCTGTCTCTCTGTCAAATAAATAAACAAAATCTTTAAAAAAAAAAAAGAATATGGGACGAGGTTACATTTTATGGAAATTCTGGTACAATTAGTAAAAATGGCTGAATGTTATTATTTTGTGCATTTAATCTAACATTTTGGGGCTTGCTTTCACATTTCAAATATTTTTATAGTGTATGTAGAACATACCTTTTTGATTACATTTATTGTCCCCACTTGCTTCCTTGATCTTGATACTAAAATAACTACACTTGGTTGAAACGTGGAAAGGATTCGCAACCAATGTCTTAGTAAATAATATACTGGATATACAGTGTTAGACAATGTTTTAAAGATGACTGAGAAATTTAGTTAGTTTAAAGGGGAGAGGGGAGATTATCACATCAGACCCACCCTGAATTCCAAGGCAAGAATATAGACACTTGTAAGCCATTTATCCAAGTATTTTAAATGATTTATTAAAGTGTAAAAGTCAATATACAAATTACAAGAATGAAAGTTAAAAATTCAAATCAGAATTTTTAAATAAAGCCAAAATTGTTGTTTCATTTTTTATTTTAATTAAATCTTTTAAAATATTTCATATCAAAAATTGTCATTCTAATGTTCAATGTCCATCTAGTCAAAGTAAAGAATTAGTGTCAGGCTTCAACATGTTTCACCTAGACCTATGTACATAAATAAATGTAGGCATTATAAGATTTGTATTATATTGTAAAACATTCCTCAGCCTCATGTGTTACTATTGCCAATGCCGCACTAATTCATGAGAACCCCTGGAACCACACATTGGAGCCCAAAGAGAAGTAAGAAAATAGTTACTTGATTCTACTGGGAAAGGGCACTTAGTTACAAGAGCAGGGATGCGTTCATACTCTCAAAAAGGACTAGACAAATTTATTAATCTGTCTTTTCTCTTATCCAAGCATTTCTGCCACTCAGATCTCCCCTACAGTCCCTGAATAGTTTCTGTTTCTGAAGTCAGCAGAAGTACATTACACAGGCCTCCCAGGGTCACAGTAAGGAATCTGGTTTCCAGGACCTGGGGCCACATCAGAGAAATCCGGGGCGGGAAGAGGGTTAGTCACCATGGTGATCTTTAGGGTCGCCATGGTTCTGGGGGAATGTTGAGCACTGTATCCTGCACCACAGAGGCGTGGGCCCGCTAAAGCATGGGGTCCCTGGCAGGCGGCACTCCTTGCAGTGTGTGTGGATGGTACTATGTCACATACGTTTGACAAACTATGTAGTGAAAGATAAAATAATGTGGGAGAAAAACTTTGTAGGAGATGATGAAAAAGAAAAACAGTGGAATTTATAAGAAATATGATTAAAAAAATTAAGTGTAACAAAAAGTCGGGAAGTTACCCCGGCTGAAGGTACCTGGTGTGGAGAGCATTGAGATGGGTGGGGCAAGGCTTCTGAGGTCGCCTAGGGTCTTAGATTCCCCCGCAATTTTGCAGAACACATGCTATCAATGGATTCTAGCATGGACTTCATTTAAAGACATCCAAGGGCCATTAATAAATAGACAAAAACGAATCAATTTGCATTGTGCCATAAATATCACTTAACGCTTTAGGAGAACAGTAAGTACCAAGTTTTTGAAGACCATGGTTCACCATCATTACATATTCAAAATTTGAGTTTGGATGTCCTCTTAAAAAGCTTCAAGGTTCATCCACATTAAATTCTCCATTGAACCTTCTTACAAAAGGAAAGCTTAAAAGCACTAAAATCCATCAATACATTCCATGTTATATCCTTTCATCTGACTTTCCTTCCATTTTTTTTTTGCCCATAGCATCTTTCATACTCGTGCTCCCTTAAACTAGAAGCAAGGAAACACTGCTTTCCTAAAAAACACATTCTGCAGCCATATGTTTTTACTGGTAGAAACCTGGCATGGCAAGTCTAGGCTCGGATGCTTCATTGTATTCTGTAACAAATCTTAAGTCCACAGTAAGAAAGTGAAGATGAAGTGTGAAATTACACATTTGAGTTCAGATTATACTCTCAGACGCTATGTGATTAAGGGAAAAGAGCCCCCAGCCTAAAAGTTCATGTTCTTATTCTTACTGGATATGCAATAACTGGAAAAGCTGAAAATTTCTGAATTTTTTTTTTTATTTGACAGAGAGAGAGAGACAGCCAGTGAGAGAGGGAACACAAGCAGGGGGAGTGGGAGAGGAAGAAGCAGGCTCCCAGCGGAGGAGCCTGACGGGGGGCTCGATCCCAGAACGCTGGGATCACGCCCTGAGCCGAAGGCAGACGCTTAACGACTGCACCACCCAGGCACCCCGAAAATTTCTGAAATTTAACTTCATCAGCTGTAAAGTGAATCTGGTATTTTCCTTGCCTACATTCACAAGATTATTTATGAAGTGTAAATGAAATAATATACCTGAAGATGACTTTATATAAAATGTACAATATAGGCATATGGTCCTGTTACATGGTTGCAAGTAATTTCCCTCAGCTACTGAGCCTGGGAAGGAAGGTGATTTATACGCACACTGAAGGCATGCAATGCATAGCGGGCTAACTCTAAGAAGGAAGATTATTAAGTTCCCTTAAATTGTTCATTAGCATTGGTAGCACATGTTTGGCTTCCAGCAATTTGTATGATCTGTTTACTAAGTTGTAACAAAAATTTTTTTAAAATGAAAGAACATTGAACAGGAAACTTCAGAAAGCATCCCACATGGTAGGGTAAATAATGTTTCAGGGGTGTGTGTGTGTGTGTGTGTGTGTGTGTGTGTGTTTATATTTGATCACTTTAAAATGCATTTTTTCCTTTAAAAAAGTCAGTAAGTACTTTAGAGACAACTGTGAGCAAGACATACTAGATTTCATCAAATCTCAGATAAAATAATAAGAGGAAAATCTACCAAAAAAATTACAAAACAATCCTTTCTCATCACTCGGAATTTTTATTTTATACTTATTGAAAGTGCTCTTTAAAAGTTAGGTAGATTTTTTATCATAAAAGAACTGAAACTTATTGGGCCCCCTGGGTGGCTAAGTCGCTTAAGCGTCCAACTCTTGATTTGGCTCAGGTCATGATTTCAGTGTTGTGGGATTGAGCCCCACGTTGGGCTCCATGCTCATAAGGGAGTCTACTTCTTTCTCTCTCCCCCTGACCCTCCCCCAACTTGTGCGCATGCTCTCTCTCAATGTTTAAAAAAAATAAATAAAAGAACTGAAACGTATTTAGAAATAGATTTGTATCCTATATTACTCTTGTGGAAGTATAAAAAAGAAAATATAAGTGACATGAGTTTAGGTTTTCTTACAACTTGTTCACTTTTACAATCTAGCCCTTTTGAGCTTTTTGTTTCTTAAAAATAATTAGCCTAAAATCCACAGGCTAAAGAAACCCATTTTGGGGTGGCAAATTTTTCTTCCCTGCAATCCCTTTTAACAGTAGTTTGGTTGTTTTTTTTGTCTTTGTTTTTCACCTGTTCTTTTCAAAATCAGTTTCTTAAATTAAAAAAAATTTTTTTTTGAGATATAGCGTATAGCAATAACTCAGACTATATGGAAAGGTTTTCAAATGAAGACAGTCTCCATCTCATTTCTTCTCATCTCATCCTTTCCTACCTCAATTCCATTGTCCAGAAACCACCTTCCAGCATAAGAAATGGAACATAACCAATATTCTGGAAGCACCCCACCATGCCATGTGCCTTCTCTTTTTCTTTCTCTTCCTTGCCCCAAAGGTATTCACTCTTCTGAATTCTGTTTATTGCTCCTTGTTTTTAATTCCACCATATATACATGTGCCGTAACTGACATGGTTTCATTCTTCATGGTGTTTGTTTGTTTGTTTGTTTGTTTGTTTGTTTTTTAAGTAGGCTCCTTGCCCAGCATAGAGCCCAATGCAGGGCTTGAACTCACAACCCTGAGATCAAAACCTGAGCTGAGATCAAGAGTTAGACACTTAACTGACTGAGCCACCCAGCCACCCCTCATTTTGCATGTTTTTAAAGTTAATATAGGTAGTCATGCCATATGTATCATGTTGATTTTTTGACTCAAACTTATCCTTTTGAGATGCATTTATGTTAATAGCTTCAGCTACAGCTTATTAGTTTTCATTGCTGGATAGTTGGCCATTATATGAATATTTGAATACACCACAAATTATTTATTCATTGTACTCTCACTGTACTTTTACTATCCCCCTTCCTTTTTTTTTTTGGCTATTCAATCTCCTTTCTGTATTCCTATATGGCTTCTTCTTGTGAAGATTATAATGATTTTTTTTTCACTTGACCTCGTCTGGGCCCTATTAAATCTTTCACTCAGTCGTTCAGCCTGTATCCATGGAATCTCTTTGATGAAGACTGCTATGGACTGTCATAGAATGTTAATTTTGTAAGAAGACAGGGGCTCCCAATTTTTAAAGAAAATCTAAATATAACTAATTAAAATAATAACAAGAATGAAACACTTCATTTGAGTTTCAATGTTCCTAACTCATTCTATAAAATACCTTATTAATTTCAATTGATCATATACTAACAAGTATAAAATTATTCAAATTACAGTCCTGATATTTATAGCAGCATTATGGACAATAGCCAAATTATGGAAAGAGCCCAAATGTCCATTGATTAATGGATGGATAAAGAATATTACTCAGCCATCAAAAAGAATGAAATCTTGCCATTTGCAATGACATGGATAGAGCTAGAGTGTATTATGCTAAGTGAAATAGAGAAAAACAAATACCATATGATTTCACTTATAAGTGGAATTTAAGAAACAAAACAGATGAACATAGGGGAAGGAGTAAAAGAAAAGAGAGGGAGCAAACCATAAGAGACTCTTAACTATAGTGAACAAACTGGGGGTTCATGGAGGGAGGTGGGTGGGGGATGGGCTAAATGGGTGACGACTATTAAGGAGGGTACTTGTTATGATGAGCACCAGGTGTTATATGTAAGTGATGAATCACTGAATTCTACTCCTGAAACCAATATTACACTATATGCTAACTACCTAGAATTTAAATAAAAAGTTGAAACCAAACAAAAGACAAAAAAAAACCAAGTTACATTACTAAAAAATCCTTAAAGAATTTTGTATCAAGTGGTGTATATAGTCAATAAAGACAGGTGGTACCTGGAAGGTAGAAAACTGTTTCTTGGGCACCTGGGTGGCTTAGTCGGTTAAGTGTCTGCGTTCAGCTCAGGTCATGAGCTTGGAGTCCTGGGATCCTGTCCCACATCTGGCTCTCTCTGCCCCTCCCCCACCTCTTGTGATGGAGATCTCTCTCTCCCTCGCTCTTAAAAAAGAAAGAAAGAAAGAAAGAAAACTGCTTCTTATCACTGGGAACTTCAACTCTAGACCTTTAACCAACAGGATCAGTTCATGTTAGCCCCCTCAGGTTAATTATTGACAATTATGGTTCTAAAAATCTGAAACACTGTGCCCTTTCACCTATGGCTAACAGCAGTGTGTATTCAGATGGTGACATTATATACACAAACACAAAGGGCTTCGAGATGATCCACTATAATCCACAGCAGTACTATAGGACAGTAGTTTCCTGGGACAATATATCTTCTTTTCAATTTCTTCCTTTGAGCAATTAACCTTTTACTTTATTGTTGAATTGGATCTTTTAAATTATTACAACGAAATGTTACACTAGTCAGACTAATTAGGGGACAGGCATTACAAGTAAAAGTGTTCAAATAATACCTCGACCTCAAATTTTTAGGTTAGCCAATTAGAGATTTAAATTTGCAGGGTTAATTTGCATGATATCATAAATGTGCTAAAAGATCTTCTAAAAAGTTAGTGTTCTAAAAAAGAGTTGAGCAAGACCTGCGCAAAAAATGGGCCTTGATTTTTTTCATTTAGTATCCGTAATAATAAGCATTTATTTAACATTTATTTTGTGCCAAGAGCTGTTCTAAGTGCTTTTTATATATTTACTAATTTAATACTTCTTCAAACTCTATAAGGGAGGCAGGAAGTCTTTACCACTGCATTTTACAGATGAGAGAACTAAAACACAGAGGGAACTTGCTCACATTCACAGTTAATAAGGGGTTATTATAATTCATATGGTTTCATAATAAATTCATACATTGAATTATTAATTCATAAATCCATATGTTGAAACCCCAACCTCCAGTACCTTAGAATGTGAGTTTATTTGGAAATAGGTTCATTACAGCTGTGATTAGTTAAATTAAGATGAAGTCATACTGAAGTACGGTGGGCCCCTAATCCAGTAGGACTAGTGTCCTTATAAAGAGGGGAAGTTTGGGCATACACGTGCACACAGGGAAGATGCCATGTGAAGGTGAAGCCAGAGATGGGGCGTTGCTTCTACAAGCCAAGGGTGCCAAAGATTGCCAGTGAAACCAGCAGAACCAAGGAGAGAGGCATGGAATAGATTCTCCCTCACAGTCTTCAGAAGAAATCAATTCTGCTGATACTTTGATCTCAGACTTCTGGCCTCCAGAACTGTGATAGTACATTTCTGTTGTCTAAGCCACTGAATTTGTGGTACTTTGGTAACCTAACCCTTGCAAACTAATACAGGGGTGGAGTCAGGATCAAACCCAGGCAGGAAGGCTGTAATATTGGTACGCTTATCACCTCATTCTCTGCCTCACCCATAACAGAACTAATCAAAAATAAAAACAGACCCTAATGCCCTGAGCAAATAAATGGCGCAGGAATTACCCACCAGCTTTCAAATCTAGGCAGAGGAACAGAACACTGACTACCCTTTTCCTGTGTCTGTACCACGCACCCTGGAGCCTCTTCCTCTCTCCCCCGTTAAGGGGCTGTTTCAGCAGTGGCTCTAGCCAGACGTTTTTCATAGATCTACAGTCGAAATGTACTCAGCTCGCTATAGGGACTTTGAGCCTGTGTCCCTTCTGGGCTTCAAAATCCAAACCTTCGATAGATTTTTAATAGATTTAATAGATTTTTGAAAGCAGCACCGCCATTCTGTTAGTAATATCCACATTTGTGTGGTTTCCTTTGGGTTAAAATTAAAAGGATCCTACAGGTGACGTGAGGAACAACGGCCCTCCCAGTAGTCACAGTAGTTAATACTGACAAGGAAAGGAAAAAGCCGTGCAGATGGCTGGGCGACCTGGCACCGGACCACGGACAGGTATCTTTGCAGAGTAATTTCTGAACTGTGAGCGAGCTCTGGGCACGGGGTTCCAAGCCTTGAAATCAGGGGACCTTTGGGGCGGAAGGAAAACTGCAACCAGACCGGTGCCACGTGAGAGCAGCCGGGTGCGGGGTGTGGGAGGTGGGAGGTCAGGGGCAGGGGCAGGGTGAGGCGTGCACCCGCGTGGAAGCGGGACTGGAGACCACGATCCTTCTGGGAGCGGGATTGGCCCTGACGGTGTCGAGCTGCTTCTGCGCCTCTGGACGCGGGCACCTCTCTTGGCCGGCACAGTACTTTGGCACAACCAGCAGCCGCGGTGCTCTAACGCCAGCCGGGCAAAACCGGGAAGGCCAGCCCGAGGAGGGCGCGTCGGGTGGGCGTCTCGGCTGCGATTTCCCTGCAGGCTCTCGGCCACAGGGGCGGCACGTCCCTCCTTGCCAAGAGAGGGAACGGGACCCAGGGCGTGGCGGCCAGGGCCGCCCACCCGGATCGCCGCGCGCCGCTTTTCTTTTAGCGCCCGGAACCACGCGGGGCCGGAGAACGCAGCCCCCATCGAGCTGACTGCCGACCTCTGCAGGCACTTCGGAGAGGAGGAAGGAGGAAAGGACGGAGGGAGGGGCGACCCACTTCCTGAATCGCCTGCAAACCCGGGACGCGAGCTCGGTCTGCGCTGCGCGGCGATGTCCGGAGGGTCGGCCAGGAGCCTAGCGAAGGGTGAGGCCTGGCGGCTGCGAGAGATGGGGGAGCCTCGGCCACTCCCAGCCCCGTGTCCTGTGGTGGCTGCTCCGGAGCCACCTGGGGGGGGGTCCCCCCACCCGCGGGGATCGGGCCGGGGCCGCAGCGCGCGGGACCTCTCCGCGGCCTGGCCCTGGGATGGCGGGAGGATGGGGGTCCCCGCCGCCCTCCGGGTGGTGACCACCTCCCCGTCTCCCCCGCAGGAAGCGCGCCCCCGGGGCCGGTCCCCGAGGGCCTGATCCGCGTCTACAGCATGAGGTTCTGCCCGTTCGCGCAGAGGACGCTCCTGGTCCTGAAGGCCAAGGGAATCAGGTGAGTACCCAGGCAGCTGCTGCGGGGGCGGCCCGGGGGGAATCTCCCATGGAACCCCAGGGGCTTCCTTTCCTGCGAAATAAGCTGTTTTCAGACTTTTGAGGGGACAAAGCAAATTATGAATCCACTACCCGGAGTGAGGGGTGGGAGGAATGCCACAGATTACACCCGTTCAGGATCAACCCAACCATTTTATGGATTTGAAAAGCTGAGGCTCTCTTAAGGTTGATAGTGAGCGGAGATCACAGATAATGACCAGCAGCCGCTCTCTTAGCTCGGGTAGATCACTGATTCCTGGCCCACTGTCCTTTTGCTTTCACCCCACTTCTGCATTCGTATCTGTTTTATGTGATACTGTTTGCTGTTGTTCTGATTATATAATCCCTTCCCTAATAGTTGGTAATTTACTCCGGTACAGAGTCCGGGCCTTGACCCTCCTGGCAGAGTCCAGAGTCCACTGTACTGTGCATGCTTCTGTAGGTTGGGTTGTTGATTCAAAGTGTGTATGACTAAAAATTCAGTCTTCTGTGAAGCCTCTTTGAAATTAAAAACCAAATGGTTTTTGACATATTGGTTATCCATGGGGAATATGCGATAGTCACTTGGCTCCTGACACCATGTATCCTTTGGCATTGCCTCCCTTCCCATGACCTTTGGAATCTGCTGAGCAGACATTAGATACCCGTGGTGAGGAAGTTTAAAACATAGCCCCCATTCTACCCCAAAGATACAGATGTAGTGAAGAGAAGGGCCATATGCACCCCAATGTTCATAGCAGCATTGTCCACAATAACTAAATCGTGGAAGGAGCCGAGATACCCTTCAACAGATGACTGGATTGAGAAGATGAGGTCCATATATACAATGGAATATTACTCAGCCATCAAAAAGAACGATTTCACAACATTTGCAGCAACATGGATGGGACTGGAGGAGATAATGCTAAGCGAAATAAGTCAAGCAGAGAAAGACAATTATCATATGGTTTCACTCATTTATGGAACATAAGAATTAGGAAGATTGGTAGGAGAAGAAAGGGAAGAAGGAAGGGGAGGTAAACAGAAGGGGGAATGAGCCATGAGAGACTGTGGACTCTGGGAAACAAGCTGAGGGCTTCAGAGGGGAGGGGGATGGGGGAATGGGATAGGCCGGTGATGGGTATTAAGGAGGGCACATATTGCATGGTGCGCTGGGTGTTATATGCAAGTAATGAGTCATGGAACTTTACATCAAAAACTAGGGATGTACTGTATGGTGACTAACATAATATAGTAAAAAATTATTAAAACAAAACAAACAAACAAACAAACATAGCCCCCATTCTTAAGAAATTTTCCATCCATATGCTTAGGGTTTATAAACTAACTTTAGTCTTCTAGGGGGAGAATTAGGCAGACAATAATTTTCCCGATGGGAATGTAAGATGCATTCTAAAGAAAAAAACCCTATTTTCGGATTAGCCATCACTTCACTAAGATTTGCATCTTATTTGGATGAAACTGATTCTGAACACATAGCAAAATACTCAACATTTAGTAACATGTATCCAGAACATTATATTTTATCCAAATACTGCAGCCTTTGCTGTATTAAAATTCTTTTATTGCAAGTAAGAGTAATCGTATTCAGATAGGATTAAAAAAAGATGTATCTTGTGCTCATGTAATTGAATAGTACAGAGGCATGGGGGACATAAAGTCCTGGTTTCTGGGCCCCTCTGGAACTCTAGGTTGAAAACAACCCTACCTTATTTTCTGGGACAGTTTTCCAAAGGAAAATTGAACTGATTTTACCAAATAGTGTGTGTATGGGGGTGAAGAATGGTGACAGCCGCCAGGTAGTGCACACAACAGAGGTCTTCTGCATTCAGGGATCAGATTTTAGTTGGCTGCCCAGAAGACTTTCATTAGAGAGGTGCTGGATTTTTGCTACCTGGTATCACCTAACAAAGCATGGTTTTCTTTAAAAGTGCATCTTCCAACTTGTTGTGGCAGATGTGTTGACTTCTTGGCTCATAATGTCAGGTTGCCAAATGCATGTGTGTTCTAAGAACCTTCTTTATCACAAAAGCCCAGGGATCTACCTTTTGTTTTCATGGTATAAAATTTCAGAAATGTTGATAATTCCTTGGCAGGGAGCTGGCCTTGTATTTCTTTTGATGGCTCATACCTGAGTGTCCAATAACTTGTCAGCACATGAACCTCTTGATACAGAAATATATTCTAGAGTTCAGTGTAGCCCTCCCTGTTTCCATTGGGGATTACATATTTAAATCCTCAAACTAAACAGTGTTCTAACTACTGAGAGGGATGGGCAAGTAGGTGTTGGCATATATTACTATTATTTTAAAGATTTTATTCATTTATTTGACAGAGAGAGAGAGCACAAGCAGGGGGAACAGCAGAGGGAGAAAGAGAAGCAGGCTCCCTGCTGAGCAGGGAGCCTGATGGGGGCTCGATCCCAGGACCCTGGGATCATGACCTGAGCTGAAGGCAGACGCTCAACCGACAGAGCCACCCTGGCATATATTATTTTTGAGTAACTATCCTGTTGTATTCAACAGTTACCCAGCTTTGACAATTACATGGAACTGGCTTTAACAATTATATGAAACTTTCCTTTCTCTTATTTCCTGTATAATCTCTCAGGCAAGAAACAAGTTAGATCTAATTATAGTCTGAATATAGCTTGGACTTCATCTGTTTTCTTCCTTTTGGGTTTGCATAGTATGATTTACCCACGTAACATTTTAAAAAATACCAGTACGTGGACATTTAATCTGAAACTTTATTTTATGGGTGGATTTTTTTGGATTCCTTAATACTCTTGTAAAATTGAGGAACTTTCTTTTCAATTTAGCAAAAGGAATTGAATTTTATCATGTTGATTCTCGTATAGTAGGTGAATACAATTCAGTTAGTTACCTCATATAATTTACAATTAGAATACCTCTTAGCCCAAAGTGAAGTATCTTATTGACCGTCTTGAAGCATTTCTACTTATTTATTCATTCATTCAGCAAATATTTACTGAGTACCCTGTCTGAAATAATTTTTATTGTCTTCATAGCATTTAAATCTATTTTTAAAATGTCACTCATTTATATGTTTGTTCATTAATATGAACAGAGCACACAGAATCCCTGCTTTCATGGAGCTTATGTTCTAGGGAGGTGACATAATAAACATGTAAATAAATGAGCGGTGTAATTTCAGGTACATTTCATCAGCTCAATGAAGTAAAACAAGATGATCATGCAGTCAAGGCTCTCAGCAGCTTCCGGGAGGGTGGTCAGGGAGGGTGGTCAGGGAGGGCCTCCAGGAGGATGCCTTGTCTGACCTGAGAAGACAGGCAGAGATGGCGGAGGAGCAATAAATAACAATTAAATAAATAAACAAATAAAATAAAATTTTAAAAAATGCTCTAAGGTGAGAACCTGTTTGGCAAATTCAAGGAATGTAAAAAAGGCCAGTGTGGCCAGCTTGTAATGACCAGAAGGCAAGTCCTAGGAACAGGTGTGACAAGAAGGGGCCAGATCACATGCTAAAGTGGTGTTTAGGTTTTATCCTCATTGCAGTGAGGAGCAATCACTGGGTTGCAAGCAGGAGGATGGCCCAATCCAATTTGCTTCTGTGTGTGGAAAATACAGGGAGGGCACAGTGGAAGCAGAGAGGCCAGTGGGAGACTACTGTAGAGGTCTAGCTGAAAGGTCTTGGTGATCCACTGGGCTTGAGGAAGAGGGAGCAAGGGAAAAGGAATCAAGACTGAGTTGAATCCTAAATTTGGAGTCTGATCAGCTGAGTGGATGGTAGGGCCAGTGAGGATTTACTCAGAAGTACAAAAAAAAAAAAAGTTCTACTCTTTTCGTTGTCTTCTGTGTCTCTTATAGGCATGAAATCATCAACATCAACCTGAAAAATAAGCCTGAGTGGTTCTTTAAGAAGAATCCCTTTGGCCTGGTGCCAGTTCTGGAAAACAGTCAGGGTCAACTGATCTACGAATCTGCTATCACTTGTGAGTACCTGGATGAAGCCTATCCTGGGAAGAAGCTGTTGCCAGACGACCCCTATGAGAAAGCTTACCAAAAGATGGTGTTCGAGTTATTTTCTAAGGTGTGTATAAGAAATCTCAGCTCCTGTTTGAAAAAAACTTTGTTTTTTAAGCTAAATCAGTGCTGTCATTTATGATTCCATGAGGCGGGAAAGGAAAACACAGCCGTGTTCGTATCTGCAAGCCCTGTCATCATCTGGTTCCTGCTTGTCCTTGCTTCTGCAAAGTCAGCCCTCTTCCCTCTTCAGACACTGTTTTCCTGCCACGCTGAATGTTTTCTTTTCCCAGACTCACCACCTCCTCCTAAACTCTTGCTGGAAGGCTCTTCCCCCTTCCCAGTTTGCCTGGTTATCTCCAAATCCTCTTTCATGTAGCTGCTCAGCTTCTGCTGCCTTCCAGAAGCTTGTCCGGGCTGGGTTCATACCCAGCTCTGGGGTCCCACAGGTGCTAACTTCTCCCTGTCGGTGACTGCCCACCTTCTTGCCTGTGTGCTGTACCAGGACTCTGAGCTCCTTTCAGGTGAGGCCATGTTCCCATCACTGTTGGCTCACTGCCTAGGTCTGTGACTAGCTCTGCCACTTCCTAGTTGTGTGACTCTGAACAAGTTACTGATTTACCTCTGTTCCTCAGCTTATCACTTGTGAAAGGAGTGTGATAATTGCTCCCTTCTTGTAGATAAAAATCAGTTTATATAAAACACCTAGAGCAGAGTCTGACACATGGTAAATGCTGTGTTGGCTCTTGTGGTTCTAGCCACAGTATCTAGCAACAGGCATCTCCCTTGTGTTGGCAAGAGCTGTCAGCTGACTGAGTAAATGGCATTCTAGAAGAACTGTTTGTATATTAATCAGCCTCAAGGTTGTAGATAGTTCAGGGGCGCCTGGGTGGCTCAGTTGGTTAAGCCTCTGCCTCTGGCTGAGGTCATGATCCCAGGGTCCCGGGATCGAGTCCCGCATCAGGCTCTTTGCTTGGCAGGAAGCCTGTTTCTCCCTCTCCCTCTGCAACTCCACTTGCTCATGCTATCTCTCATTCTGTCGCTCTCAAATAAGTAAATAAAATCTTTAAAAAAAAAAAAAGGTTGTAGGGGCGCCTGGGTGGCACAGTGGGTAAGCGTCTGCCTTCAGCTCAGGGCGTGATCCCGGTGTTATGGGA
The DNA here is from genome assembly GCF_002007445.2 of Ailuropoda melanoleuca. Lineage (NCBI taxonomy): Eukaryota > Metazoa > Chordata > Mammalia > Carnivora > Ursidae > Ailuropoda > Ailuropoda melanoleuca. Next base: position 105,117,152 of record NC_048223.1, read on the forward strand.
TCGAGCCCCACATCAGGCTCTTCTGCTATGAGCCTGCTTCTTCCTCTCCCACTCCCCCTGCTTGTGTTCCCTCTCTCGCTGGCTGTCTCTATCTCTATCGAATAAATAAATAAAATCTTTTTATAAAAAAAAAAGGTTGTAGATAGTTCAAACAATTGGTATTAACAAAGAAATGCCCAACAGTGGACAACAAGAATAGCTGTGTCAGGTTATCTCTATAGCCCTGTTATTTGTCAGGATATGTGTCAGCGTGTCTTGTCTTCTTTAAATGGTTAAAGAAATACCCAGAAGGTGAAACTTACAGAGAGAACACATTGTGTAAGGAGAAATTGCAAAGGGAAACCAATGGGGGAAGAAAGAGGGAGTTATCTAGCTTGGTAGAATGAGAGGGAAAGAATAGTACAGATGCCATGGTCGAAGGTAATGGATAGGGAATATGACAATTACAAGAGAGATTTTGGAGGATTAAAACAAATAGTAACAAGAGATTCATTATAGGGACATCTGGCTGGCTCAGTCAGTATTTGACTCTGGACCTGGGGGTTGTGAGTTCAAGCCCCACATTGGGTGTAGAGATTACTTAAAAAAAAAAAAAAGAGAGAGATTCATTGTATTGTTTCAAAAGAAAATAAGCTAAGAGCTGGAGAGATGCCCACCATTACTTCCCACCTCACACTTAGGGAAGAGGTGACTTTAGGTACCACATAACCCCACCCTCCTGGCCATAGCTCGGCAAACCAGAAATGCCCCTACCTGCATCCCCAGCCCAATCATCTTCTCTCCTGAGATGTTGAACAGAGACTAACAGTAAAGGTGTTGAAGCTTTGGAGATGTGTGTATGTGTGTGTATGTATATATAAAATTGGAGATTTAACAAACCAAAGGCATACAAAAAATATTTAAAAAGATTTTATTTAGTTATTTGAGACAGAGAGGGTACTCACAAGCAGGGGTGAGGGGCGGAGGGAGAGGGAGAAGCAGACTCCCTGATGAGCCGGGAGCCCGCCAATTCAGGGCTTGATCCCAGGACCCTGAGATCATGACCTGAGCCGAAGGCAGATGCTTGACTGACTGAGCCACTCAGGTACCCTCCAAAAATAATTTTTTTAAGGAAGCAGAAATTAAGAGCATTGCCAAGGGACTTGATATATAGGAATGATATGAAGCAGACATTTAAGGAAAAGCCTGGATAAAAAAACCAGGCAGGCCCAGACGGAGCCGTGGATAAAATTGCTGCCTTCAAACCTTCAGTTCCAATGAGGGCAAGCTGTATGGACGTGGCTGGGATTTCAGGACCCTCCTGTATTTTTATAAGCACCTGTTGACTTAAACTGGGATGGGTGGACTTCTGTCTCTTGCAATGAGATGATGCCAAAGACTGAAGTATTAAAACACACAAACCCCTCCAGCACGCCCATGGAAGCATCTAACACTACACCTTTTGAACAACCTTCTCATGTCCTCCCCAAGCGAGAAAGCAGAAAAGAGTCTCGTCCCCAGCTCCCTTTGCGGCTGGGCAGATGCCTGGGACCCTGGCTCCTTCTGTCAGAAACGCCCATGATAGAGCTGGATTCAGAAATGAGCCATGGGGAGAGACAGGCTTGGTGTGGGGCCCTGGGTCTGCTCGTGAGAGTGGCCAGTGGCAGAGCTCCAGGCTTTCAGGAGCAGTGGCGGTTGCAGGATTAAATTCCAGACCAGAGACGGCTCCAGGGCTCGAGGCAGTGGTTAGCTCAGAGTCTAAGTTCTGGCAGCGGCATGAACTGTTGGCACCCAGTGCTCAGCTCACGGGCAGCAGTGGGCGCTTCTCGTCAGGTCAGTTCTGAGCATGATTTCCCAATGTTCCAGCTTAGTCCCCAGCCTATTTTTTCAGCCTCTCAATAATTCTATGAGTCATTCAGTGTCTTTTTAAGACATATTTGGCTCAAACTCACCAAAGTGGGTTCTATTATTGGCAACTTATAAATCCTGACCAAACAGCACCTTATGCCCCAAAACCATTTCTAAGATCAGTACCCGATCTCTGTGAACGTTTCAGGAATCGGTGCACCTTTCGGATTTCTAGAACACCCTGATCTGGGACTCTGAGGGTTTGATCATGCTTTTCTGTGAGGGGGCCAGTATAGTTTGCCTCACACTGATAACTAAGAAATTATTCTCTTTCTAGATCCCATCTTTGGTAGCAAGCTTTCTGAGAAGACAAAATGAGGAAGACTGCTCTGGCCTAAAAGAAGAATTGCAGAAAGAATTCAGCAAGCTCGAGGAGGTAATCTCTTCTCCCAGTTTTTGTCAGAATAAATGATACACTGTATCCACCCTCTTCTTCCTTCTACACTATTCTTTATACTTCCCTTTCCCAAATCACTTTGTGGCAATTCGTAGTAACACCAAATAAGGAATTTTAGGTTATGACAGATTGCTATAAGCTATTGTGTTTAAGATACAAACCAAAATACCTAAAAATATTTTGTCATGGCTTGCTTTTAAAAACATTTTTGTCACACTGACATTAAAATAACAAGGAAAAAATGCACTAACATTTCCACAATTTATCACCTTTTTTCATTTTCCATGCCTGTGTCTAGTCCTTGTCCATATATTAAAACAAAACAGAAAGAGTGAAGGGGGGAAGGAGGAAGGAAAGAAGGAAGGAAGGGAAGAAGAAAGAAAAAATTAACCATAATCAGGGCATAGATACCATGCTGTGTTCTTTTTTCTACTTAACAGTACATAATAAACATTTCCCACCACAGAGTTTGTCATGAATCATAAAGCCTGGATGAGTTTTTACCTCCTTTGGGGCAGAGCTGCCATTTGGGCCTTTGGATCAAGTCTTTCTCTTGGTCTTGAGACATTCCATTCACTCTCAATCTTGGGTTTTTACTGAGGGAGGACATAGTTCCTGCCTTGTATGGGAAGTCATCCTAATATTTTATCAGTATTAAGTTTGTTGTAGATTTTTTGGAACTTTTTTTCATTAAGAAAGTTGTTACTAGTTTGCTAATTTTAACAAAAGTCATGAATGTGATTTTGTTGAATGTTTTGTTTCTATCTATTCCATCTATTGAGATGTTCATGGGTTTTTTTCCCTTTAATCTGATGAATATGGTGTTATTGACAGATTTTTCTAGTGTTTAACCATCCTAGCATTGCTGAGATAAAACCTACTTGTTTCCAATCTAGAACTAGTTAATACTTAAAGGTTGGATTATTATTTTGTTTTCATATCAAGGGTATTCAAACCTGATAAAATGAGTTGGGTTAGTTTCCCTGTATTTCTAATCTCTGAAATCATTTGATAGGGTTTGGCTGTTTCTGCTCTTTTACTAACTAGCTCAGTTCAGTAGCTAATGCACATACTTTCAGTCTTTCTTGATTGTATAATGCATTAATGACCAATACATTACTTCTAAATAACATTTTAGTTGCATCCAGTTAAGTTTTAATAGGCAGGACTTTCATTGCTCTAATTTTTTTTCTTTTCTTTTCTTTTTTTTTTTTTGTTGTTTCCATTGTGTTTATCTCATTGCCTAGCTATTACTTATCAGTGTACTTGTAAGATTCCTAAACTTTGTGCTATTTTCTAATTTAATTACACTATGGTCAGAGAATACATGTAGAATATTGTTTCTTTGAAGATTAAGACTTTTGTGTATAGCAACCTAGTAGAGTCTATGAAGCCCTTCTCAGCATTTTTAAATGCTTAAATTAAAATATGTAAGATTAACCCTACTGTGGTTTATTTCATAATGGAAATACCTGCTAAATTTGGGGTTAGTGGGGAAGGGAGGAAATACGTACTTTTTCCCATCTACCTTCACAGACTCCAGATTAAGAACTCATGCCTTAAAGTGAGTAGTGCCATTTCCATGTTTTAGGCTGCTGAGTGGGTTATTTTCTTCTGACTGAAACTGCCATACATAATTTTATTTATACACAGTATAATAACCAGGCATTACAGTTGAAGGACAGACCCAGTTAACATTGATTTGTTGTACAATTCAGAGTGCCTAATAATTGCAAGGCACTCTGCTGGAAAGTGTGGGAGGCAGAAAGTAAGATATGGTCTATTCTCTTCAGATGATTAGCTTGGTCATAGACAAAAGACAAATACACCAGTAGATAAAAGCCATCAATCTACGATGCAGAATGTTATATGAGTCCTGAGGAAAACTGTGGAAGTTTTATAAAAGGTAAGTTGGTTTGGTGTTAATTCGTTCCTCTACTTTGGCAAAAGCATTAACACCAATGCATATTCTTGAATTTTAGAAACATAGTATTTGTGTTTGGTTTTCAAATAATTTTGACATCTGTTTAACAGTTAACCCAGTTATTTCCAGTGTGTTTTGAGTCAGTTTTTTATTGAAGTATTACATACAGAGAAGTACCCAAAGCATGGGTACAGCTTGATGAATTTTTACCAAGTGAACATAGTCATGGAACCAGCATCCATATTAAGAAACATTAGTTTGGGCTGTTTTTATGCTTTATACACATCCAGTCATATAATCTGCACTCTTTTGGGTCTGGCTTCTTTCATACAATATTAGTTTTGTGAGATTTTTCTATGTTGTATGTAGTTCATTCCTATCCTTTGTGTTTCGACATGACTGTAGCACAGTTTATCCATTTTACTCCTGTTGGACAGTACACATTTCCACTTGGGGCTGTTACAAATTGTGCTGCGATAAACATTCTTCCACCTATCCTCTGGTGAACATACGTTTACATTTCTGTAGAGTGGAATTCCTGGGTTAGAGAACGCATGCACTCAGCTTTAGTACATCCTGTTAAAACCTGGTTGCACCAGCTTGTACTCCTCCTACCAGCGGTGGTTCCACATCCTTGTTAACTTTATCTTGTTCATTTTAACTATTATGATGGATGTGGAGTGGTGTTACATTTTAGCTCTAACTTGCATTTCCCTGATGACTAATGTAGTTGAATACCTTTTCGCATGGTTTTTGGCCATTTGAATATCCTTTTTTGTGAAGCTCAAGTCTGGTCCCGTTTTCTAATGAGTTGTTTGCCTTTTTTCTTATTGATTCCCAGGAGTTCTCTCTATATTCTGAATACCAGTCCTTTGTTGGGTATATGTATTACAAAGATCTTGTATTCTGTTGCTTGCTTTATTTTTCTCTATTTTCCAGTTTATTTTATTGGTTGTTCTCTTCGTCCCAAGCCTGGAGATTCTAACGTTCAAACAAAAAGCCAGCTTGAATATGTCAGGGTAAAAGCTGCTGCTCTCACTTGCTCTACTTAACTTGCCTTCATCATTTCTGATGATGAGTCTCACTAAATGCACAAATAACAAGTACTCTTATGCTGTTTAATGTCCAGGTTCTTACGAATAAGAAGACAACCTTCTTTGGTGGCAATTCTGTTTCTATGATTGATTACCTCATCTGGCCCTGGTTTGAACGGCTGGAAGTTCTGGAGTTAAATGAGTAAGACATTTGAATATTTTGTGCATAATTTAGGATAATGATAATTAGAAGAGTGTATATTGACCTTTTTTCTGAACAAAAATTAGAATATTTTATATAACTGGTATGAATGGGAACAGGCAGACAGGAGGAGAGTCTTGGACTATCTGGCCAGAGTATATATACTCACCACCCTCCTCCATTCTTGGAGTGTGTGTGGGAGGGGTGGACAGAGAGTTCTATGACATGTAGTAAAATGTTTTAAAAGTAATTTACCCCTTCCCTTCTGGTTAAAAATCCATAAGGATGTACATTTTTATAAGCATGTCATGCAGGATTCTATGACCAATGCTACCTCCCATTTACCAGCAGGATTCCCACGCTGTTTTCCAAACTCCATGTTGAAGTTTGGCAGCCACCTTGGCTTACTGTCAATCCTTAGGGCTTAGAGGTATTCAGGGTTACTTTTAGTCATAATCTGGCTGTAGAATAACTATATAACATTCACGGTTGTCTTTCATGTTCTCCTTTTAAAAAGTTATCAGTCGGCCTGGACACATTCTCATGCTAACTGAGCAAGTCACTTCACTCTAAGATTCCTTTTCCATAAAACAAAGACCTCTACAGTATCTTCCAAATCTAATAGTCTGATTACGTGCATTTTGAAGAAATATTTTAAAAGATTTAGAGGAAAACAAAAGGAAACTGCAGAGTGATAATGATCTAGGAGCCTTTGTAATGCCTTCCTAGTTACTGTAGCTCATGCCTTCATCCTTTTCCCTTCCCACAGTTGTGCAGACCACACTCCTAAACTTAAGCTCTGGATGGCAGCCATGAGGGAAGATTCTGCAGTATCAGCCCTCCTCACTGAGCCCAAGGTCCTTCGAGGTTTCCTCAGTCTCTACTTGGAGAACAGCCCCGAGGCCTGTGACTATGGGCTCTGATTGGGGCAGGAGTCAGCAGTGAAGAAATGTCTGGTATTTTCCTTCACTAATATGAATAAAAATAAGCTTTAATTTTACACTGGATCACCTTCTCTGATTTGACATCATGGCTTAACTGTGGGGTCTCCTTAAGGCCATCCTGCAGAAATGTAAAGCACAGTTCCTGTCTCAGGATGCTCACCTGATTCTAAGGGTTTTATCATATTCTGTGCTTTATTCATAATCTCTGAAAACCTCTAAGTCATCATCTCTGGTGAGAACTGGACTTCAACCTAGATTTCTTACTGCCCATAGGACATTTCCACTTGGATACCTGGTTTCAAGAGCTGCCCTCTCAAGTTTTCAATTCCTCATTCTTTCCATCAACCTCACTTTCTTATTCCCATTGTCACTATTGAAGACCAGATCTCAAAGTCAGGTGACTAGCTGTCCTATTTGGTCTCCTAGTCTCCAATCTGTATCTCCTTCAAATTTTTCCTACTAACTCCCGTGCTGGGTACACAGCAAGCATCTCATAGATATAATTAAATAGTGTGAAGACTACATCCATCAATTCAGTGTAAGTCTGGATGAGTAATTCAGAAATATTCATGCCATCTTCCATATGCTTCCATAGCCCACTGGGCTTCTATTTAATTTTTATCAGCACCTCACCTCCATGAGAAGAAGGTAGGTCGGAGAGCATCATTTCATTCTACAGATGATTTCACCAAGATCCAGAGGTTGTGAATCCTTAAGATGCTGGCAGAAAGATCTGGAGAACACAGCCAGCACACTGCTCCTACTATCAAAATCAGAGAGCTGTCGACCCGCCCTATTACCCTTTCCTGTACTTAAACGTAAGAGCGCTTAACAATCACCTAAGGCTCACCGCTTGATTTCCGACATAGTGGCTCCAGGGTGAGCAGCGAGGTCCACATTTGAAATGCTCCCCCCGCCCCATGGTGATGCAGGCGATCTGAGGACCGCACCCTGAGAGGCAGTGACAACCGGTTGACTTCACAAAAGGCAGGCTGCCCTCGGCGGCCACCAACGCCCAGGCTCCGGGCGGAACCGTCTCCGCCGCCGTCCGCCTGCCCCACCCTCCAGGCCCGGGTCGGCTGCGGGCGGATTTCAGTCGGATGTAGACCCGGGCGCAGAGGTATCACGGCCAGCCACAACCTGGCTCCCACTTTTGCCAGCCACAGACACGGGTAGGACTTGCCACTTCGGGGTCCAGCAGCCTGTAACGCGGCCGCCCATTGGCTCAGCTTCGTACCGTTCGACCGGAGAGCTTCCAAAGGCTTTAAGGATTGGCTGGATCGCCAGGCGCCGCGGCCGGTTGGCGGGTAGGATCGCGTTCTGAGGGGCGGGTTCCGCTTGGGCCCCGCCTCCCTCTGCTGGCACCGCCCCTTGCTGCCACCTCCGCTCCGCATCCGGTTCCGTCGGCTGGGCGCGCGGAGCTTCTTCGGCGTGTCTCTATCACCTCCGCTGGGTGGGTCTGTCGGTGTGCGAGGCATTGAAAGGGAGAAGGGGGTTGAGGTCAGTTCTGGATTTGGGGATTTTTCAGGAATTTCAGGTTTGCCTAACACTTTTAAAAGAAAAATCCAACGATTTATCTTCCTCAAATTTTCATCAAAGATTTTAACACCCAGGAAAGCACAAGGTCTTTAAAGCAAATCCCTTTAGCTTAAAGAAAAAAAAGAAAAACCTCACTAAATTGTTCTTATTTTTCTGATTTGGCTGGAGACAGGTAAAGACGACTTCGGATCAGGAATTCTCTCAGCCCTGCACTGGGCGCTACTAGGTTAGCTGCATTACTGGGCACTGGCAGTCAGGGGAATTTGGTCCACGGGAAAGTCCTCACTTTGTGAGTACTTAAGGGACTTCCCTGCTACATTCAAATGCTAATAAAAATAATGGCTAATGTTAAGTGCTTACTAGATACGAAATGCCTCTCAACCAGTATCTGAATCAATCCTCCCCAAACCACAGAATGTATTGTTACTATTAGTTCTAAATTATGGATGGGGACACCTGGACATAGAAAATGGTGTATTTCCCAAGGTCACCAAGCTAGTAAATGCTGAAAAGGTGATTCAAATCCAGCCCGAACTCTTTTAACAGTCATTCAGAGATAAGAGCTTACATATACTTCTGCCAGGGTCTGGTCTGTCTTCATTCACTAACATTTAGAGGTTGAGCCAGGAGAGGAGAGTATCCACCTTTATGACACACCACTCTTATGTCTGGGATTTAACACGAAGTGTTGATGTTCCTTTTCCAAACTTAGTGTGTTTTATTTGATTTTACAAACTTTGGCTGATTTCAGAATCTTGAAAATCTGTCTTTGCTCATTCAAATGTTATAAATATTAAAATGTTTAAAATTTTTTTCTTTGATCCCCCAAGCTGTAAAGAGAAATAAGATAGGAAAGCAGAATCCAGTACTTAAAGCCTCCTTTGGCTCATTTTTCCCTAATGGGAAGATGAAGTCCCACTTCTGATAACTTTAGTAATCTTATTTGATATATCGCAGATGGGGGGGGTTTGGATTGGGTAAAGGTGGTCAAAAGGTACACACTTTCAGTTGTAAGTAAGTCCTGGGGATGTAATGTACAATGAGATGACTATATTTAACACTGCTATGTGGTGTATTTGAAAGTTGCTAAGAAAGTAGATCTTAAAAGATTTCACAGGGAGAAAAAAAATTTTTTATACCCGTATGAGGAGATGGATGTTAATTAAACTTATTGTGGTAATCATTATGCAATTTAGGTAAATCAAGTCACTATGCTCTGTGTCTTAAACTCATACAGAGCTGTATGTCAGTTATATCTCGATAAAAATAAAACAAAGTCCCAAAGACATTAGAACACAGGATTCCCTGTGATCCTAACTTCCTGGAGATAGTCCTGAGTTTAGGCCTATTTGATGATAGAGCCTTTTCTCTTATTTAACTCACTCTTTGAACTTGGTGAACAATTTTTGAACACCCAGTAACATAAGTTTTCATTTAAATTAGGATTCTGAAACATTAAGAGGAATGTCCTCCGGTTTCTGCTACTGTCAGAGATTGGTGTGGGGAAAAAAAGATTTTAAAAACTGCAAAAGGCAAACTCCACTTTCTTTCCTTTTCTCGAAGCAGAGACTTGTGTAATTAGAGTAAAGAAATTATTTCTGCAGTGGCAATTCTTTTTCTGGAAGGCTTGAGTCACTATCACCCATCACTGAAGTTTCCCACATTTTCAAAACAGATCCGATTATATTTCAGGTAGCTAGAAATGGTTTGGAGTAGGTTTCATGTGGTGCTATTACTGTTTTGGGTTTTTTTTTTTTTTTTTTGCTTGAGTGAATCAGTATAATAGAGGTATAAACATGATACAATAACATAAGAAAGAAAGTTTGCTTATAGGATTTCAAAAAGGTACATATTGGTTCTTAAAAAGGAAGTAGGGGTAAGTCTAAAGGTCGTAATTAAAATCTTTCCAGGAAAACCATAGCATTCAGTGGTAAGATTAAAAACCACATTACTGAAATGTAGCCTGCAGCATTCAACCCATTCAGCTGGCATTAAATTGGTAACTGGTGAGATAAGTATTCTGAGTTGAATTTCAATTCTAATGTGCTTGGCAAAGCAGAATTGCAGTGCATTTCATCTTTATAGATGCAAAATTGGAGTGCACTATACTATTAAATGTGTTCTTATTCACTAATATTAGTCATTAATTTTCAAGTACACTGAGCTCTTACTGTCCTGAGGATGTGCACAATTTCATTCAATATTCAAAACCTATCAAGTAGGTACTATTCGTGTTCTCTTTTTACAGATGAGGAAGATGAAGGTCCAAGAGGTTAGAGAGCTTGCCTAAGTGTCAAAGCCAGGGTTTAAATATAATGCCAAGCGAGAATCTTGATACTATACTGCTTCCCTTCAGAGGAAGAAATGTTTCCGTTGTTCTGTCTGTTCTTTTCTAACTACACCAAGTACACTCCCATTTTAGAACATGACTTCCCATACACACATATACTTTTAATAAATAATATCTTCCAAATCTTAGAGTTCATTTCCCTTAAAAGGTGGCAATGAGAAGAAAGTCGGGAAATACATTCTGTTCTAGCATAGTATAAAGGTGATTCTTTAAGCTTCTACTTTATAATTGGAACTCTGTTTGTCCATTGCTAATTCAATCATTGTCAGCATGGAGCAGGGAGGGGCAGATGAAGGCCTGCAGGCCAAATCCAGTGCACTGCGGGTTTTTGTACAGCCCAAGAGTGAAAAATGGTTTTTACATTTTTAAATGGTTTCTAAAAAATCAAAAAAAGAATCCTAACTTGTACCACATGAAAATTATATGAAATTCACCAAGAGTGAGCCCTCATGAAAACTATGGACTTTGGGCAATAATGTATAGGGGCAGGGTTGTCGAGTGTAAAAATGTACCTCTCTGATGGGGTTGCTGATGGTGGAAAAGGCTGTGTTTATGTAGGGGTAGTGAGTATATGGGAAATCTCCATATATTCTCAGTTTTGTGGTGAACCTAAAACTACTCTAAAAAAAGTCTTTTAAAAATATATATAAAATTTAAATTCAGCATCCCTAAATAATGTTTTATTGGAACACAGCCACCCCCACTCATTTATATGTTATCTATGGCTGTTTTCACTCTAAATTGTAGAGGTGAGTAGTTGAGACAATATGGCTGGAAAAGCCTCAAGTATTTACTGTCTTGACTTTTACAGAAAAGTGTGCCCAGGAGTTGAACTTCTAGGCTTCATAATCCTCCCTCTATCTCTTGTTAGTTGTGAGGTGTTTGACAGGTGACTTGACCTTGCCAACATCAGCTTAGTCATCTTTCAAAAAGAAATTATAGAATTCTAATAGGACTATTTTAAGGATTAAATGAGTGAATACACATAAAGCACCAAATACATGTAAGTAATCATTTATTTTTATTTTAACAATTTCACATTCCTCTTATGACGCTCCCTTTAGAATCTGGATATATTTTCTCTCAACTCTTTGAAATCTGCTTCCTTTTTGTGGGATACATTTGTCTGCCTGGGAGTCATCTGCTTGTCTTCCAGAAGCTGCCCCATGACATGGTTATGTTTGTTGCTTTCATTTTACCACCCAATTTGTTCTTCTTGATCAAAACTAGCTCCAAAACAGTAGTCGTCCTATTACTTTATCTGTCTCCCAAAGTACAAAATTGTTAGCATAGCAAGTCAATTCATCTTTTCCAATACCAGATGTCTTGCTGATACATACACATTTTATTTTCAGAGAACATTTATTCAAACATTTTTGCCATTCTCCAATTCTTATAAAGTGACAACTACTCAAAATCACATGAAGTCACTCTGACTTAGCAAAAAATGTAACTGAGTCACTATTCTGAAGATTTTAAAAGATTCTTATTCAATAGAAAAAAATGTTAGCCTATTAATCAAGAATTTCTGGATAGATTGGAATTACCCATTCATAAGTTACATAATTAGGTTCTGTCATTTTAATAAAGCTATTTAGATTCAACTAACATTTGAGCAGCTATTATGTGCTATTATCTTTTTCAGGACTTACATTCTTTCCTCTTCATACTGTTACCACCTTTAGAGGTTAAGACAATAAGTCAGGCTTTAGACTTTTAAAGTTCTTTGACCTCACTAGGTGGTCACATTTGGCAAATAATTTCATTTTTCTGAGGCTGTTTTCTATTTTGTAAACTAGGAACAATTTTAGCTGCCTAACTGAGTAGTCATGGGAATCATATAAGGTAGTCAATGGAAATCATTTAGTGTGAGTGGAACATACCATAATATCCTTTCCTTCTTTTCCTGGCAATCTTATATAATCCATCAACAAGCAATTCCCATTTCAACTAAGTAGTGTAAAATTAAAGGAATTATTTTACCACCTGCTGAATTTCAGGATCTCAGCCTATCAGAGTCTGAGCAAAGACCAGATACCACTTTTATGTAAGGTAGATGGAAGAGCTATCCAAGTGGCCTCACATTGCTGGGTTGTTGGCTATGTTTTCCATAGCATCAGAAAGAGTTTTCTCTGAAATGTATGCTGGGGTTGGTAAAAGTTCAAAAATTTGTTTCTGCCTCTAGGTAAAGAATGTTTCTATTCATCACCTGTTTTCCATAACTAGGGCAAAAGCTCACAAATAGGCCAAAACTACAAGGAACCAAGTGTGGTCGGGTCTAGGGCACAAAATTTAAGGAGGCTCTCACTCCCAGGGTTATGCAAGAGCTCAACACTAACAAGTTTTTCTTACTTATCTGCTACATCCTGAGGAAATTTGGATTTACATAAAACAAACAAATCTTACTCATTATAGGGAGGTTGTGTCCAATTGTCTTAGAGACGCAAGAGGGAGGGATTGGAAAGATTGGAAAGAAATATATTACCCCGGTCAAGTTTTATTAAACTCCCTTTAAAGACACTTTGGAGTTCAAATGCCCATTCTGCAGGGATTTTTTGATGTGGAGACACCCCAGTGAATGTGCTACCCACGTGTTCAAGGCAAGGGGTACTTTTCAGGGGTTTCTTGCCCACTTCCGACTCTTAGGCTTCCAAATCGGGGGATGTGCTCTCTTGGTTAAGTTATCCTAGCTCCCAGATCACTCTCCCTTTACCCCCCTCGCCACCCTACAGGCTCCCCCACCCCCACCCCCGAGCTCAGTCGCTCAAAAATTGAATTTGGGGCAGGAGGAGCGCGCTGCAGCGCGGCTGTCCTCGGAGCCTGCGGCCGCGGCGAACGTTCCACGCTGCTCAGACGCTCGGAGATCATGGAGGATGCGACTAGGGCCTTGGGGAAAGGTGAGCCCCCTCGACAGCTGTCCCCGGACCGGGGGCGCCGCGTGGCTGGGAACGTTGGCTCCGGAGAGGGGCTGCTCGGCCTTGGCCCCCAGGCCAGCGCGGCGGGGAGGGATTCGAAGGGATCCTCTGCACAAAAGCCACATGCAAATGTGTCTTGGACGTGGGAGGCGGGGCGCGCGCAGTTCTCTTGGGGTCCCGGGGAGGCGAGTGAGCCCCTCTCCCCGTGGGCTTACGGGCCCCTGCCTCCTCCCCTCCCCCACAGGAAGCCAACCCCCGGGGCCGGTCCCCGAGGGCCTGATCCGCATCTACAGCATGAGGTTCTGCCCCTACGCGCACAGGACGCGCCTTGTCCTCCGGGCCAAAGGCATCAGGTGAGAAGCCAGAGGCCAGAGCCGCACAAGCGTGCGGGGTGTTCAAAGCCTGGGGCGTCCTGCTCACACTTCAGAGCGGCTCCTTGTGTCCCTTCTTCGGAGGCAGTCAGTAAATGGCCAGCCAAGGGCGGTTTCTGTAGCGGGCGGTCCTGAACCGCCTAGCTTTCTTCGGAGCCGCGTCTGTGCGTGAAACTTTCAGGACCGCTCGGGGAAAGCTAACGGCGCCTCCGGGGCGAAGGCTCCCTTCCGCCACGCTGCTGAAGGCGGGGCGCGGCGGCGGCTCCCCGGGCCCCCTCGGAGGCTCCCGCCAGCGGGCCCCAGCCCCAGGCGCCGTCAGTGCGCTCGCTCTGCGCTGCGCTTCCCGCCTCCGACAGTTGTGTTTTTCCCTCTTTCCTCGCGCTACCCAGCCCCCCTTCCACCGCTGCCCCCGCCGCCAAGGCCCAGTGTGAGTTCTTGAGGGTAGGGCTTTTGTCTCTCTTATTCATGAGCTAGAAGAGAGCCTGGCGCAAGGTAGGTGCTGAAACATATTTTTTGAATGAATGAACAAATAGTTCCAAACAATGACATAGAAAGAACTTAGGTCAAGAGGCGTCTTGAAGGTTCTGACATAATTGAGAAATAGGTACATTTTCTTCCAGAAGGAATTTTGTAAAACCAGCACCTGCCGAGGAGGTCTGGACATGGAAGGCAGAGCCACTTGGCTGTAATAGGGGCGGGGTGGGGGGTGGGGGGGGATGCAGCTGGCCTCAAAGCTGAAGTGAGGTTTTGACTCTTGGAGAGCCCGTCCTTTAAGGGATGACTTCAGCGTTTCAGATTCATGTCAGAGAGATACTAATACAGAGAAATTTTAAACAAAATTATGTAATTCTGCTTTGTTGAGTGCATATGGAATGTATTTCCAGATTCTTCCTTATTGCTCAAGTCTCCTGGGCCCTAAGGTTACCTATTTAAAATAACAATGGCCCGATGTTTTACCCTTAGTGACAAACTGATAGCTTAGGAACGAATGTAAATGTTTCTTTAGGGCAGGGTTTCTCAGCCTTGGCACTATTGACATTTTGGGCCAGGTAGTTTTTCCGCGTGCGCGCGCGCGCGCGCGCGCGCGTGTGTGTGTGTGTGTGTGTGTGTGTGTGGGTTGGGGTGGGGTGCTGTCCTGTGCGTTGTTGGACATTTAGCAGCATCCCTGCCCTCCATTAGCTTTGACAACCAAAAAATGTCTCCAGACATTGACTTGTGTCCCTGCAAAATGGGACGAGACCACTCCCTGTTGAAAACCACTGCTTTAGGATTTAAGACCATCTCCTTGACTGAGCAAAGAACATACTCATTTGTTTCCTTTAATTTTTTAAACATAAGTGAGCACTTCTGGTAACTTTATAGGCTTGAGCCTCTAATAACAATTAATAATGAGAAGAATAATAAGGTTATTGATGCTTATATACCTAGGCACGGTCCTGAGCACTTTAGACGTACTCACTCACTCAGTCCTCACAACAATGCCAAGAGATGGGTACAATTATTTACAATTAAGGACACTGAGCACAGAGCAGTTAAGGAATTTGGCCAACATCACAAGCTAGACTGTCCAGACCCCAGGCACTCTGATGCGAGAATTCGAGCTCATAACTGCTAACATTTACCATATTCTGTTGTGACCTGTTAATATCAGATTTGCATTTGCGAGCTTTAAAACGTACAAAATTCTGGAATGCTGAGTGTGTGCGCTCTGAGTCAGACTGCCTGGCTCTCAGTGTGGCTCTGCTGTTTCCTCCCAGTGATAATGGGCAGGAGGCTCAAACTCCTTGATCCAGGAATCACAAGGAGCCCGTGAGACAAGGCAGAGAAAACATTTAGCACATCTTAACTGTGTGAATGGAGACAATGATGTTGCTATGTATTTTTCTCTGGAAAAACCTAAACTTTGGAAAACTTATTGCAAACTTAAATTTTATAAACTGGTTGCCTCTGTCTTCGGGATGAGCGTCTGCCTGCGTAAGCCTCTCATTCTTGTTCTGTCTTGTTTTCCCTTTGCTCTTTAAGACATGAAGTTATCAACATTAACCTGAGAAACAAGCCTGAGTGGTACTATACAAAGCACCCTTTTGGCCAAATTCCTGTCCTGGAGAACAGCAAATGTCAGTTGATCTACGAATCTGTCATCGCTTGTGAGTACCTGGATGATGCTTATCCTGGAAGAAAGCTGTATCCATATGACCCTTACGAGCGGGCTCGCCAAAAGATGTTATTGGAGTTATTCTATAAGGTATATCCAGTTTTTTTAAAAAGTCACTTTCAGTCCATTTTACTTTGTGTGTCTTTCCCAAACTGCAGTTCATTTTTTAAAGCTAAATCGTTGGTCACCTTGTTTTGTTTTAATACTACCTGCATCTTAGGAGGGTAACTAGTATGGAATAATAGTAGGGCTGTCACCTCTAATATTAAAAATTAAAGGCTTAACTGATAGGCTTTTTTCTATTTCAACTAGCAGTGTCAAGAGGTATGGTTATGGCACAGTTATGACCGTGTGACTCAAGGTAGGAATGTTGAAAGAGCTGAAAACTGGTGGTGTGTTAAAGGGAATATGTCTAAAGTTTCAGGTAAAAAAATGTTGGGGTGTGAAGAAGGTAATACGTGAAAGGGCATTGCCCTTTATGTGCAGCAACAGTGCCAACTGTCCAGGAAATGTGAAGAAGAGAGAAAAGGGGGTACCTCTTGATAATATAAGAAAAAAATGATGGGGAAATTTTATGATAGATCTCTTTGAAAAGAGCTAAAAGAACTCAGGGACATCAATGGCTGACATAGCTTGAGCATTTTTGCTGTACCAAGCACTATCCTACCTGCTTTATAAAGGTTAACTCATTTAATGCTCACAGGTGCCTTTTAGTGTGGGTACTGTTATTGTATCCATTTTTCAGATGACAACACTGAGGCTTAGAGAGGTTAAGTGCCCCACCTAAGATTGTACGGCATGGAGTAGCGGAGCAAAGAAGGAGCACTGGAGAACCCCTTTTAAAGCACCCTGTTTTACCATGGTGCTGTGACAGTGGATTTCTGGAACCATAGGGATGACCCTTCGAGGAGGTGGGGAGCCTGGATGTGGGTGTTGGCCTGTTAAGTGGAGTGATAAAGCTCTGGCTGCATTTTTAAACTTCTTTTTTTTTTTTTTTTTTTTTTTAA
>NC_048223.1:105133884-105205358 GCF_002007445.2 Ailuropoda melanoleuca
TTTTATTTATTTATTCGACAGAGATAGAGACAGCCAGCGAGAGAGGGAACACAAGCAGGGGGAGTGGGAGAGGAAGAAGCAGGCTCATAGCAGAGGAGCCTGATGTGGGGCTCGATCCCATAACGCGGGATCACGCCCTGAGCCGAAGGCAGACGCTTAACCGCTGTGCCACCCAGGCGCCCCTGGCTGCATTTTTAGGCAGAGCAGGAGCACAGAGTTTCCTCAGACTTCTCCACTAAGAACCTGTGTTCTCTGCTTAGGTCCCACATTTGACCAAGGAGTGTCTGGTAGCATTGAGATGCGGGAGAGAATGCGGTGATCTGAAGCTAGCCCTGCGTCAGGAATTCTGCAACCTTGAAGAGGTACAAAAAGGGCCCCTCTCCTGGTTAGATACAGGGGAAGAAGTAATGCAGGGTCCCTAGCCTGGTCACTGTGACAACCCCTGCGCTCACAGACTTATTCTTTCTGCTGGTCTTTGATAAGTTCAACTACTAGTGATCTAATTTTAACTTGTGGGTACTTGCCCTCTGCTCACCTGCTATAGAATTATTCTTGAAAATTTGGCAAGGAAACACTAGCCGAACTAGGGAAAGAGCCCAGATGTCCGTTGACAGATGAATGGATAAAGAAGATGTGGTATATATATACAACGGAATATTATTAAGCCATCAAAAAAATGAAATCTTGCCATTTGCAATGATGTGCATGGAACTAGAGGGTATAATGTTAAGTGAAATAACCCAATCAGAGAAAGAGTTATCATTTGATTTCACTCATATATGGAATTTAAGAAACAAAACAGAGGAGCATAGGGGAAAGGAGGGAAAAATAAAACAAGATGAAATCAGAGAGGGAGACAAACCATAAAAGATCCTTAATCACAGGAAACCAACTGAGGGTTGCTGGAGGGGAAGGGAATGAAGGGATAGGGTAACGATGATAGACATTAAAGAGGGTGTGTGATGTAATGAACATTGGGTGTTTTATAAGACTGATGAATCGTTGAACTCTACCTCTGAAACTAATAATATGCTATATGTGAATTAATTGAATTTAAATGAGAAAAATAGCAAAAAAAACCATACATACCCAATTTTCTTTATCCGTTCACCCATCACAGGACATTTAGGTTGTTTCCATATCTTGGCTATTGTGAATAATGATGCAAATAAAAATAAACATGAGTGTGCAGAAAACTCTTCGAGATAATTATTTCATTTCTTTCAGATAATATATCAAGAAGGGGAGTTGCAGGTTCATATGGTAGTTCTATTTTTAATTTTTTGACAAATCTCCATAATGTTTTCCATTGTGGCTATACCAGTTTATATTCCTCATACAAATTCCTGGTATAAATATATTTATGTCTGGGCTCTCTATTCTGTTCCACTGATGTATGTGCCTGATTTTGTGCCACTACCATACTGTTTTGATTCCATTTATTTTTATCTTCTCTAATTAATTTTAAAACTGTTTGTAGTTTTAGTGTAAACATCTTGCATTAAATCTATTCCTAGATATTTTATTTTTTTGATGTTATTGTATATGAAATTGATTTCTTAATTTTTTTTTCAGATTTTCTGTTGATAGGGTATGGACATGCAACTGGTTTTCACATATTGATTTTGTATCCTGCTCTAATATTTATTGTATATTCTTTGGGGTTTTTTCTCAATATATAAAATCATGTCATTTCCAGGAAAAAGAAAAGAAAAAATCTGGCAAGGAAGGGGGAAAGGCATGTGATGAGTTTCTTCTTTCCCTGAATCACTACATTCCTTAAGGAGCTCTGCATAGCTTCTGTACCTTCTGCCAATGAAGCTAAGGTTTATATTTGTTAGGGATTTTGTCTGGCTGCTGGTAAAAGGAACCTACCTACCGTAAACTTATTTTACAAGGCTTTATTCACTTACACAAAAAAGCCAGAAGTAGTGCAGTTCAGGGCTATTTTGATGGCTTTTTTATAGTTACTAGGGATTGAGGATCTTTCTCTCCATCTGTTCTGTCATCTAGTACAAGTCTTTCATCTTCAAAATGACAAGATAGCTGCTGGAACTGCAGCCATCACATCCAAGCTCCAGGTCGCAGAAAGGAGAATGGAGGGAAAAAATGGCAAAAGGCCATGCCCCTTTATTTAAAGGCTTTCCCAGGGGGCGCCTGGGTGGCTTAGTCAGTTGAGTGGCTGCCTTTGGCTGGGGTCATGATCTTGGGGTGCTGGGATGGAGCCCCACATTGGGCTCCCTGCTCAGTGGGGAGTCTGCTTTTCCCTCTGCCCATCCCCTTGCTCATGGGCATGAATGTTCTCTCTCTCAAATAAATAAAATAAAATAAAATAAAATAAAAGGCAAAAGAAAAAAAGGCTTTCCCAGAATTCCTACTCAATGACTACTTAAATCTCATTGGCCAGAACTTAGTTGTAGCATAACTATGTGCAGGGGGGCTGGGAAATGTAGTCTTTTTGCTGGGGACACCTTGGATGAAATCAGGGCCCTGTAAGAAAGAGGGGAAAGTGGCCTTGGGTAGGGTAGGCAAGGAGCAATCACTGCCGGCAGATCCTTCCCTAACCTGGCAGTAATACAGCTCCTTACCCCTTACCTCTAGAATAGGAAGGTGGTTCTATGACTTCCTTTTATCTTTGTTCTGGAAACTGATACTTTCCCTTGATGGGTGGGTTGTAACTCTGTTGGCAACCATCAGAATGCTGTTTTCATCCCCTTAAGGGAAAGTTGATTATCAGTACTTTTCCATTTGACCTTTGTCAAGTGGAAGCAGATTAAATTTATTTACACTTGCAGCTGCCTATCTTAGATTTGTACCATTGCAGTATTTATGGAACGAATAATCATATAAGACAGACCCTCAGAAAGAAGAAAAAGAAGCTCTGATTTATAGCATTTTCTGATTTCAGTGATGTACATACTCCCGCCCAAGGCTGATTTTTGACCTACCCATGTTGTGTCTCTAAGCTCAGGGTTGAGAAGAGATGTGATCGGTGATTGGTCAGCTCCGGCACATCACTGAAAAACACATTTCTGCTTTATCTTCAGTAGCTGAATCCTAGAAATAACCTGTTAACTAGCCCAGGTTTAGGTAGCTCTCACTGATGGTATTTAAGGACCTTTGAGTGAATGAGCATTCAACATTGTTTGATTTGAATGTGGTTTTGTCCCATTGTTAGCAAGAATTATAACTACAATGTAGGCAATATCAGAATCTGAAACATGCCCAGTTAGCTTGAATTATTTGATCCAATCCTCTAAATACCAGTATATTGACTCTAGGAGAGTCTAGTGAAATAGAAACTTGTCAGAATAATTTTGATAGAGAATGTTCCCTGACTTGTGTGACTCTTTCGCGTGGTTTTGCATAATCAGGATTTTGTGTGAGCTGAAAGTATATTAAATATACATGGTCTTTCTGAGGGATATGCTAGTTAGGACACCGACACATCATCTTCTGCCATGTTATTCACAAGCAAATTTATAGCCTTAAACTCTGACAGTTTCTTCTTTTGAAGTAAATGCCCTGACTTTAAAATTTTTTCTTAAAAAATAGTTTCATCAAAATTAAATGTTAATCGTGCTTGTTCTATAACCACATTTTCTGTAATAGGTTCACAATTCTTTGAGATGCATGACTGCTGTTTTCATGATCAAACCAGCAGCCTCCCTGCTTGCTTTCCTGTTCTGAGCATTTTCGTGAGTTTTAAAACGACGGGGATGCCATTCCGTAACCACACTTTCTGTTTTCAAACCAACTTTCTAGTCTTTTTTTAATGTTTGTGATTGATTTCACCGTATCAGAACAGCACTGGAGCCCACCTTCATTTTATCTTTGTGGATTTGAATGTGCCAGACCTTTCAGTGATGCTACTGCTGGTCCCCCTCGTCCTCCTCCTCTTCCTCCTCCTCCCCCTTCTTTTTGCCAGTGCCCTCATTCTAAATGTTTTCATTGTGGAAGCAGTCAGCTCAAGGGCAGTGAGAGACAGGATTTGACCAGATTTGTCTGATGCTTCAGAAGTTTGCTCTAATTCAGTGTTTCTGTGCATAATGAAATCTGTATTCTGGCTATCGTTTGATCTCCTGCTAGTCATCAGCAGAACTCAGTAAAAGGGAATGAGAAGGGCGGGAACAGAGATATCTCTGGAAAAACCCTGAGTGAGTGACAACCCGCCTAGTAACTGGAGGCCTTCAGCTTCGGGGGCCACAGGACACTTGATGTTTTTAATTCTTGGCATTCCCCAACCTCCTTGTGGTATCTCCACACAAAGGAGATACCACAAGGTCGCCAAATTTGATTACGTGCCTTGTGTGTGAGGCTGTTTGCATGAAG
Organism: Ailuropoda melanoleuca; assembly: GCF_002007445.2. NCBI lineage: Eukaryota > Metazoa > Chordata > Mammalia > Carnivora > Ursidae > Ailuropoda > Ailuropoda melanoleuca. Next base: position 105,138,217 of record NC_048223.1, read on the forward strand.
TCAAATTTGTATAAGTTGTATTTACAACACCCAGGAGCGTCTCTGGTTAAATATTTTCTTGATTCAAAATTTCTCCCATAACCTTAACTTTTATTCTGTCCTTTCTCCTCTCCAGAAAGAATACATTTGTGCCCAGTTAGATCATATTGTCTTGGTTAAGTTTTGCTATTTTTCTTTCTTAATTTTTATTAACGTCAATAATGAAATTATTTATATGTTGCTTAGTTGTTTCTCTTTTGATGTCACTAGGACAGGAAGGAAAGAAAGTTTATATCTGGCTAATTGTTCACTGAAAATAATTTTCTATAGCCTTTTGTGTATGGCAAACTATTTATAAGCTAAATTTATCTTGTTATCAACTAACTTACCATGTCTACAAACTAAACTCATTGTTACTAGCTATTTTTTATAAAAGCTTTATTGACATAATTCACATACCACAAATTCACCCTTCTCAAGTGCACAGTTCAGTGGTTTCTAGTGTATTTACACAATTGTGCAACTATCACCACTAGTTAATTCTAGAACATTTCATCATCTTAAAAAGAAATCCCTTAGTCATTAGCCTTGGCTTCCCATTTCTTCAAAACCTTCTCAGCCATAGGCAACCACGAATTTACTTTTTGTCTTTACGAATTTACCTGTTCTGGACATTTCATATAAATGGAAACATACAGTGTTAGCCTTTCCTGAGCTGCTTCTACTTAACATAATGTTTTCAAGATTCATCTTTTATTCCTTTCTACGGCTGAATAGTATTGCATTGTATGGATATACCATATTTTGTTTATCCAACATTTGATGGACACTTGGGTGGTTTCCACTTTTTGGCTACTACAAATAACGCTGCTGTGAGCATTTATGTACAAGCTTTTGTGTTGGACATATGTTGCCAGTTCTCTTGGGTTTGCTCGCTGATCTAGCGTGTCTACTAATATGTCATTTTTAGTCGTAACCACCATCCTTCCACACCAAGGAAGTGATTATCCTCTGTTGACAGTGGCTAATTGAGTGGTTTTAGTGCTTTTGTGACTTTCGTAACTCCATCTGTTGTCCAATTCTGACAGCTGCTTTCTAGGTAAACTAATATTTGCCGTATTTCTGTTAATAGCCTTCGGCTATACCATCTACCACCATGTAAATAATAGAATAATAATTATTCCTATTATTTAGAGATTAATTTTACTCTTCTCCAATTGTAAAGAAATACTTGTTCATTAGAGAGACTCTGGAAAATACAGAAAAATATAGAGACTCAGACAAAAAAATCCATAATCCCACTCCCCAGAAACAACTACTGGTATCATTTTGGACTTTTTGTCTCCTGTTCTTTTCTGCTATGTGTATTTTTATGCAATTAAAATTGTCCTATATATAGAACTAGGTTATCATTAGGATGTAAAGAGCTTCCCATATTTTTATAATATATCTGTAAATGCTTATTTATATGTATAAGAGCGTTTATTAGAGAAGCATTATTTATGAGGGTGAAAAATTATAAACCTTAATGTATATTAGACAGGGGTTGGTTAGATAAATGATGTTCACCTTGTGGAATTCTGTACAGCAGTTTAAAATGAATGAGGTAGATCCATGTGTACTGACATGAAAAGATTGCCTAGATGTATTTAAGTGAATTACACAGTAGTACAGATGGCATGATCCCTTCTTTGTAGAAGAAAACAGATGTACACAAGTGTACATATCCATGTAAATAAATGTCCAGGAGAATGCCTAGAGATACACATCACACTCCTAATAGAGGCTGCTACTGAGAAAGGGATTAGTACTGGGATGGGAAAGAAAAGTGGGTAAAAGCAAGGATGGGGAAGGGCAGGTCTTTGTCATTTAAACTGCTTTCTATCATTTGAATTTTTTTAAATAATGAGAATGTATTTCTGTATTACATGTGTAATCTTTAAAAATAGAAGAAAGGTCACTTTCAGTCTACATAATTTGCCATGTGTATAAACTGGAGTTATTTATCCAGCACCCCATCAGGAATATTTAGAGTTTCTAGTCGTTTACCATCCTGAATGGTGTTGAAAGAAACAGCAGCAGCTTTTTTTGCATAAAAAAAACATTTTCTCTATTTGAGAATGTCCTTGGGTCATTCCTTGGGTCAGGAATGGAATTACCAGATCAAAGGGTATGAACATTGAGAGGCTTGAGCTCTGTTTGCTAAATTGCTTCCCCAAAGACTTGTGCTGTTTGCCCCCCCCACCAGCAGTATATAAAAATTCTCTTTGCACTTCCCCTTTTCACTGTGGGGAGATTTCATTAAAGAAGATACTTGCCTGCTTTGGAGAGAAGCAGTAGTTTTTCATTGTTGACTTAATTTGTATTTCTTTGATTGGTAGTGAAGTAGATCTTCCCCGAAATCTATGCAATCTCTGTGTTTTGTTTGTGAAAATGATCTGTTACCCATCTGTCTATTAAGATCTTCCTGATTTTCCTTGTTGAGTTGTAGAAGTTCCTCTTAATGAGTTCCTTACATATAAAGGATGTTTGCCTGTTTTTCAAAAACACATGTTTTTTTGTTTGTTTTTTTCTTTTGTTTTTAACATTTAGTCTGGCTTATCTTTTTTGTACATAATAGAAATACAACATTTAACAATATTGTGCTAAATAGGTCTTTCCTGTTGTGATTTCTTCCACAGCTTTTACGGGTAAGAAATCATCTTCCCATCTAGGGGAAATTAAAAACATTCACTTGTATTTCCATCCACCATCCATCACTGTAAAGGTATTCGACTTGTCAAGCGTTGGCCTCCTCGCTTCCCCTGCTACTATTGTACACATATATGCTGACGAAAGAAGGACGTCCATTAGAAGGAGTCCAGCGTAGAATTTTCAGGATGGTCCTTTAATCCCCAAATGTTGACAAATGGCATTCTGAATCTTTATAAGGGACTCCAGGTCATAACTGAGGAGCCGCAGGAGGGGCGTGTTCTGTCCCAGACCCCACCTCTGAGGCTTCGTTCCATAGGAGAAATGGTTTTATGTCCTCCCAAGTTTGTTTCTGTACCGCTGGTTCATTTTACAGGGAATCGGTTGTTCTCCTTAGTACCACCTCAGCTCCATTCAGTGTAACAGGAACCTGAAATTTGACATCTTGAGAACCTTCTCTTACTTTTATGGACTCAGGATTTCTGCCCTGGAGTTGAGTGTTTTTCCGCTGCTTCTGGGGAAGGGCCCGCCTCGCTTCTGTATTGGCAGGTGGTTTTGTGTCCTTGGAGGGCCAGGGGTGAGGGGTGANCTGTTTCTTAGGAACCGTTTCCATCAAGAAAAAACGCTTTCTTTGTTCTCCAGCAAGGACAGCAGTGCCTCTGCAAGCCACCGGGCTGGCCGTCCTCCTCGGAGGCGGTGACAGTGGCGCAGGGCAGAGACCTCTCCGGGTTAAGCACAGTTGGTGAAGCTGATGCCAAGCTTCACTACCCAAGCTTCCAAGATGGAAGCTTTTTAGAATGCCTCGTGTGAGGAAGTCTGGGATTTGCTTCTGCTTATTGATCTTGCGTCTCTCCCAAAAACCTTATAGATTTCTCTTACCTCCTTGGTGAACCTCCTGGGGGAGCCACGGCCAGGGCGCCTCACCACCGATGGCCACAAGGGGGAGCCCGACGCGCTTCTTACTTCCATCCTCTGTCTCTCGCGAACCTCTTTTGGGTCCTCCTGGGGGAGCCCGAGAGGCCCTCGAAGAAGAGACAAGGGGCTCCTGCATCCGGGCTTTTTCATGCTCAGTGGGTGGAAATCCTACTGTCTTATTTTACTGTTTATCCTAAAATCTGTTAGAGATGCTAACTGGCTGTTAGAAAGCGACTGAGTTTAAACTGAGAACACAGGAGAACTATTTTAGTAGAGTTGCCTGAAGACGTTCTTAGTGATGGAATAGAAGAGGAAAAAGGAATTTTGTAAAAATTTTAGTTTTAGTCATCTCTACACACAACGTGGGACTTGAACTCCCAACCCTGAGATTGAGAGCCCTGCGCTCTACAGACTGAGCCAGCCAGGCATCCCAGGAGAGAATTTTGATAAAGTTTTGTTTTGACCGTGATTTAGTCTCATCTCCCAGTGGGGTAGGTGCTCTGGCGAAGCCCCTGTGCCCCTGTTTGAGAGAGAAAAATAGGACTGGGGAGGCAGTTCTCACAGGGAAGCTCACAGCTGGGCCAGCCTTGGCTGTAGAGGGGCAGAGGCTTTCAGAGTTTGCTGATTCTCAGCTTTTTGCTGATGCGTAAATTTAAAGAACAAACAAAGAATTCACAAGAGACTTGGCAAAGCTGCTGTGATTAGAGTCCTTATACTTACATATTTGAAGTTCAGGGACACAAGGGCTGGCTCTCCTCTGGGAATAAATAAGGAAAATGCTGTTTTTGTCTTAGCTCTGCAGGACCCAGAGAGCTCCTTTAACTCCATGGGGCTGTTTCCTCTCCTGAAAAACGAGAGTCTCTTTGTGCTTCCACCTGAGAGGCAAGAATCCATCCCTGCTCATCAGCATGTTTTCCTCTTCCCTTCAGCTGCCAGGAAACTCAAGTCAAATTCAAAGCTTTATTTAAGGAACTCTGCAGGACCCCGGGCTTGATATCTTGATGTCATTTTCCTTCCTTGTTTTGACCTTCTGTTCTAACTTTTGTTTTTCTCTGATCTTAGTGTTTTATTATTCTCCATTTTAATATTTTATGCTACACATTTTTCTTTACACTGCATCTCTGATCCCTTGTGTAATGAGCATGGTGTAAATAAATGGTAAAATGGGAGGGGAGTCCCACTAGAGGAGTTCCGGTGACCCCGCCCATACTGATGTTCTGTGATTGTCAAGGGAAAGGCCACTGCACATGTCTGGAAGGTTATCAGGTTCACATGGAAGGGAGCTCTCCCACTGAGGGTCTTAAAGATTTCAAGAGGGGCGCCTTGGTGGCTCAGTGGGTTAAGTGTCTGCCTTTGGCTCAGGTCATGATCCCTGGGTCCTGGGATGGAGCCCTGCATTGGGCTCTGCTCTCAGCGGGGAGTCTGCTTCTCCCTCTCCTTCTGCCCCTCCCCCTCTGCTCAGCCTCTGTCTCTTGCTTTCTCTCAAATAAATAAATAAAATCTTTAAAAAAAAAAGAAGAAGAAGAAAGTCCGAGGGAATGTGAATATGTATTTTGGGGGTGGGAGAGGCTGGCAAAGGATAAGTGATGCCTCACCTATTTATCCATATGCTCATATTGACTTTCTATTGTACCATGTACTTCGATAGGGCTTGACTTACTTTGAGTATTTATATAAGAATTAATTGTATCTATAACATCATGTATATTAAAGACATCCTCCTACTTTGAGTAAATAAAAAGCTTTAAAAGTATATACTAAATAAATACCAATTACTAAGCAGTTATTCACTTTCAGAATATGACTTTACCAAAGGACCTATCATGGGCTCCAATAAATGTCCATATATGATTTGTTTTGACAAGGACTTTCCCAAGAGCACTGCTGCTCTGTAAACAGAAAAGCTGTATAGATGTTCCAGGGTTGATCGATTTAGATTTCATTCTCATCTGTGCTGTGAAGGCCAATAATAAGCTGGAGGTATATGTTTTGAAGCCAGGGTAAAAGTTTGGGTAATTATTATCCATTTGTGAACATAAAGAAGATTGGATGCTGTCTGGAATCCATAAAAACTGAACAGTTTGTTCCTTTCTGCTGTAACTCAGATCTGTTTTCCTTATGCCTTAAAATAGCCTCTGTTTTGAATTTCCATTGGCCAGATTCCACTGGTTTAGTACCATCCTGTTCGTTTTCTTGAACAAAGTGATGCTACCTAACATTTTTCAGACTTCCAGGACACTAGTCACAGGAACTCCTCCATGCCATATTGGGGGATAATGAAAACTTGGACTTTAGGGCAACAAGATTTGCTTTCTCCACTGAGAGGGGTGGCGGGTGGGGGACCTGATCCATCGATCTTTTCTGTCAGAGATGCTTCTGCTTTCTACATGTAACTTCGGACGTCTCTATGCTTTCTCATCCTAAGAGCTTATGTTTATTCATGTATGATTACGTCACTCCTCACCATAACCTCTGGAGTGGGCGCTATTTTACAGATGAGAAAACTGAGGCTTGGAGGAGGAGGTAGGTAGGTAAGTTGCCCGGATTCCATTTTGAATAGGAGGACCAGGTCTGGCTGCCCCTGAGCTGACGTTCTTAACTACAACTGCAGACTACATCAGAGAGCCAATAAACTGGAGTATGAGCAGTGAAGCCTGAGCAATAGAGACAGGAATATAGAAATCTGATAAAGGATGTAGGAATCTGGCTCTATAGCTATAGGGAAGTATGTAGTTGATTATGAGTTATATGGGTGAAATAGAGTTGTTTGCTTGATTTAATTAGGTAATTGGCACCATACTTTTCTCTTTGGAAAGACCTGGCCCAACAATACTCTACTAAGCATTTTTGCTTTTAAATTTTTCAACTACTTTTTTTTTTTTTTTTTTTTTTACTGTNTTTTTTTTTTTTACTGTATTTTGGCTGTCTGTTAAGAGTGTATCTGTTTGCTTTACGGTCCATCTACCTGGGTAAACTTGTCCCATTTGGAAATGAGAAATTCTATTTTAATGTAAAAAGTTGGTAGTGTTGAGTGGCCAAAAAGTGTGAAGTTCAAAGAGCTAAGATAAAAAAAAAAGAAAATATAAAGACAGTGTTGAGATTTGAGGGCATCCACTAAAATAGCATTTGTTCTTTCCTGTGTTAGTTTTGAATCGAGAAATAAGTCTAAAGAGGAAGACCTATAGAGACCATGGTATCCCCTTAATTATGGATAACGTGGATCCTGGAAAATGGGGATCACAGCTGCAGCAATCAGGGTTGCTAACGAGGTGCCCTCCCTCTCAGTCATGGGCAGTGCTGGTGTGGGGCAGGGCCCCTGTCTCCAGGGACTGAGCTCCTCCTTGGAAAGCTTAGCACTTGGAGGAACCTTCTGGAGGCTAAGAGGTCAGGGCTGTGCTCCCTCTGCCTGGGTTTTCCTCCAGATTCCCTAGTCAGATGAGCCACTCCATTGTTCCAGTGCTGAAAGAGGGGAGGGGCTGAGCGTGGCTGGGAGTTTGGCCCTAAAGGAAGTGGAAGAAACCTCAGGAAAAGGGCAGACACATTGTGTAACAAATTGGAAGGAGAATCAGAGCCTTGGTTCTCCCTCTTTGGGGATCAATTTGATATTTGTATTTAGCATCTATAAATATGTCAGCAAGTAAGTAAATTAACTTGCTTTTGTTCTGTTTAAACTTTTAGATTCTTGGCTATCAGAACACCATCTTCTTTGGTGGAGACCGTATATCCATGATCGATTACCTCTTTTGGCCCTGGTTTGAGCGGCTGGATGTATATGGAATCGCCGAGTAAGACATTTGACTGGGGGGTTGCACTGGGTAACAAACAGAATGACCAGCCATTCACCGTGGAAATGTAGGAATGTTTAAAGTAGAAGAAATTACCCGGTGGACTCAGGGAGACCGTGTAGGGTCCCCAGGCAGAACACGGGCTTTTTTCCCATGATGCTTAGAGACGTTGAACTTGTGTGGGCACCTGCTCTACTCCCGGCCAGTCACAGGGTGGGTGCCGGACAATTCTGGCATGGGGAAACCAGGTCGTGCCGAGACAGAACCGCTTCTGTACCCTCACAGTGTGTGGGCTCGAACCCACCCAGCAGTGCTCTCCCACACCTCCCACTTCGGCTGTCTCCGAAGGAAGGTCAGATAGAACATATTTAGGTATTCGAAACTATGTGTCAACATAAACATTACCAAAACCTGTCTCGTCTGGGGACGGAGTATGGAACCATGGCCCTGGAGCCCTCCGCTCCTGGATTTCCCGCTCACCAGTTGTACTGTCTTGAGCAAGTCGCTTGTATGTCCTAGATCTCCATTTCCTGATCCAACTTTGGAAGGGCTTGGTCAGCTCCATTATTTCAAGGTTTGATGATGGTTTTGCTGATTTTTAAGAAGTGTTTTTGGAAACTCCTTGTCTTTACTTTTTTCAAACTCCCTAAAGTGAAATCTAAGAATGACAGGGGGTTGTCTCTTTGTGGGTAAACAGTGAAGCCCACACACTTTATTCCTCCGGAGCAATCGGTCCACAGGTATTTTGACAATGTTGTTAAAAGCACCAACTTCTGTAATTCAAAATGCACACAGCTGTTTCCAAAGTAAGATTTTCCTCCATATATGGTCATGATCAGTTGATAATAAGGTAACTGAGATAACTTTGTGGCCCAAATAAACCGATCTTTTGTATCTTGCGAATCTAAAAAGCAACGCATGCCACGGTTCCCGATGGCCTCCCTTTCAGACAGGCTAACGGCTCTTTCCTGTCCTGCAGCTGTTTGAACCACATGCCAGCACTGAGGCTCTGGACAGCAGCCATGAAGCAGGACCCCACAGTGTGTGCTCTTCTCATAGATAAGAACATTTTCTTGGGCTTCTTGAATCTTTATTTTCAGAACAACCCTGATGCCTTTGACTATGGGCTACCTTGCTGAGCCTCAGTCCACCCCTTCACCATCCAGAATTCCCAAGCATGTCGTGACTCTGCATCAGAAATTGTTTTGGTAGGTCAGTCAATCTCTGTTCATTTTCTTTGAGGTTCCCAATAAACGTGGAGATAGAAAATGTATTCTTTCTGGTAATCCATTTGTCTGACTCTTCTGGCTCATACCTTCTCATGATTCCCTAGAAATCTCTAGTGCCCAGTGCTAATGTCCAAGCACATTTGGGAGCCTGGGAGCCTGAGTGCCTCCTGGTTCCTTGGCCTTTGGCCCAGTTTGACCTCCACATTATTGGTGCTGATGCTAATATGGAGGTTTGAGGCGTGCCCATCAGTGATGTTCATCACCCCAGATTGGCACCGTCCACAACCTCCCTGGTGAGCAGGAAGCTAGAGAAGAGGAGGAGGAAGAAAACACTCCAGGTCCAAATGCTCTCCATTTGGCACACAAAAGCTGCTGTCCACATGGGCATGCATGAGTGTCATTCGCGTTCCCACTTAGGCGTGGGCTGGGGAGACACCGAGGGTCTTATGACCGAAAGAGTTCCAGAGCAGGAAATCAAACACCCGTTGCCCGCCCGGACTAATGACGTCAGGATTTCACCGGTGCTGTCAGGGCTCAGGATGGCTCCCAAAATGTTCTATAGCCGACATCCTGCCTTGAAAAAATAAACACGCCCTAAACACAGTCACAGGCAAAGGTCACTTGGTTGGATTTGCGTCACACCCACTTTCAGTTTGCCCCAACAAATGCCTCTGGTTGCCTGTTGTGTACTGAGCCCGGGGCCATGTCGGGGGTAAAGATGACAAAAACGCAGAGGCCTCTGGTCATTCTAGTCTTCTTGGTTGAGGTTTGAAACTGCTTTGCAGCTGCTTGTCGGGGCCCCGTGTGGCACCCCTATGCTCGGCCCGGCATTGCTCTCCACCGACTGTGACAAAGATCCCAGGAGGTGGCCGGGGGTGCTGGCAGGTACCAGAGCCTGGAAGCTTCTATCACTTACCCCCTAGGAGTGGGATGGGCCTGTCCAATGCCATTTGATCTCAGGGTCTAGGGATCAGCCTGTGATCGTTTCAGCCGTGTTCACGCCTCATCTTTTCTCAGTCTCCCGGCTGTGTGACAGACTAGGCAGGGGCGGGAGTGATGTTTTGAGCTGTCAGTGCCCACTGAGAAGCTGTCTGCAGCCCCTGCCTCTGACTCAGCCCAACCAGCCCAGCTTCTCCCCACGTCTCAGCCCGGCCCGGCCATCTGCTGCCTCTGGGTGGATTTGGACTCACGTAAATAGCTCCCAGTGTGACTTCGAGCCAGTTGGACAGAAGCAAGCCTGCTTGGTGAGGTGGCCTGGTGGCCAGAACAGGCTCCGCGTGACACGGGCAGTCTGCTGTGCCCGTTGCCATGGTCCCTGAGCCAGTGCAAAGTCAAGGCTGCGAGTCACATTTTCCTCGTTTCTTTGCTGCGCCCCGGTAGCCTCTGCTAGGACTTGGGGACTGATCGGTCTCTGTGGGTGTAAATCCTGTGTGCTGGCGAGTATTTGGCGTGAGACCAAGATCGCTGTTGACACAACAGATAATGGCATGTCTTTGGATGACCAAAACCAAAGATGTTCTGTTTGGGGCTCTACATACTAATTTGGAAAGCTTGAAAAACCAGGCTACACAGGATAAGAAACGTGCTCGTGGGGGAGAGGTTGCAGGCTGGTGGCGCACAGCCCAGTTCGGGGTGTGGATGCCTTTCGGCCAGGCGTGCTTTCTGTAGTTGGCCTCTGTCACCTGCACTGCCGTCCACGTCTCCCTTCTCACTCCTTTGTGTCACCCGTCTGCCCCGCCGAGGACTCGGTTGTCAACCTCTGGATAAAACTACAAGGATTTAGCCTGGAGACAAGAGGCAATTAAATCATGCTCTGTGAGGAGCTTTTAAAATACCGTGTCTTTTATTGCGGGAGATGGCAGAAATAATGTATCAGGGTTTTTAAAGAAATGCAACAATGAAAAAAAATAGGAATTTTTCTACCATCTCGTGTCAGAGATAACCACTTTTAACAATTGATATATATCTTATAAAAGGATGTTAAACCTACAGATTTAAGGTGAAAGCTGTTCTCTATGTCCTGCAGAGCGGAAAAAGAGAAAAATAGTTTGAATCACAGCATTCGAAAGAGACTCATTGTCATACATGAGGTTAACATCGGAATCCACGACCAGAGGAGGTCCTGTGAAGCTTGCTTCCTTCGAGGTTCTGAACTGGAGCCCATCTGGGCCGAGTCCAGTGACATCCAGACGCAGTTGGGGGTGGGGTGGGGTGGCTGGCACAGCTGGCCGTGCTGGTGGCGGCGGGAGGGGGAGGGGAGATGGTGACTCAGTGTTACTTGAAGTTCCTTCTAGCTCTAAATTTCTCCAATCTCAGACAACGCAGTCACCGACTGTTCAAGTGGATTAAACCTGAATTATAAGGTACAAGCTGGAGTGTGTCTTCTGCATGTGCCTCCACGTTGCTCTCTGGAGCTTTGGTGGCAGGTGGCAGTGGCTGGGGGGTGAGGGGTGGTGTCTCTTTCACTAATTCCTCACTTCCATGTCTTGCCTGGTGCTCGTTTCCTTTGTCAAAGTCAGTGGCCTTCTTGATGCCGGGGTTCTGTGCTACTTTGCCTGCAGAACCAAGCTTAACTCTGGTGGTTTATGTGGGCCTGGTTCCATTTGTTATCTAAAATCTTCACAAATATCCAGCTTGGGGGGGGTTCTTGTGGATTAGCCTCCAGCCTTCTCCCTTCCCCGCACACACCGAACGCTGTGCCCACCCAGGAGACTCAGTTCCCATTCATCTTCCTCTGTGAGTCCCTGGAAGGCTGGACATTGGTTTTTTCAAACATTTTGCTCACCTTTGGCTACTGAGAGGTCTTGAGCCTTTGCGAATGCTGTTTCCTCCACTCTGCAGTCTTCCTCAGAGCAGCCTCTGTTTTTGATTTTTTTTTTCAACCAGCCTTTTCTCTTGCAAAGTTTAGATAAAAATTCTTTGTGCCAAGAGGTAGTGTGCCAGCGTGCATAAGAATAGGGCTGTTCAGTCAGACATCCCGAGCTCAAGTCCTGGCTCTGCCACTCATTAAATTCTGTTGCATGGGGCGCCTGGGTGGCACAGCGGTTAAGCGTCTGCCTTCGGCTCAGGGCGTGATCTCGGCGTTATGGGATCGAGCCCCACATCAGGCTCCTCTGCTGTGAGCCTGCTTCTTCCTCTCCCACTCCCCCTGCTTGTGTTCCCTCTCTCTCTGGCTGTCTCTATCTCTGTCAAATAAATAAATAAAATCTTTAAAAAAAAAAATTCTGTTGCATAACCTCCCTGAGCATCAGTTTCTTATCTGTAAAATGGGACCATTAAGTTTCTATTTCGTAGGGTTGTTGAAGAATCGTGGGGCCGTCCGTGAAAGGGCTCAGCACCTGCCAGGTAAATGCTCAGTGAGTGGCAGACAACCCTGTTACCACGGCGAGACTTCTGCAAAAGATTAAACTTGACCTCTGTGTTCATTCTCCCATCACTTTGTGGGACAAGATGTCCTACATCGCACATGGCTTGACTCACAGTTTGGAGTGTTTTCTGGTTCCATGAGTGTAGGTTTAATCTCAAATGACCTGTGAGCCCTTGGAAGCTGGGACTTTTGTCTCTTCTCCTCCCCTTCCTAGCTCCCCAAGCCCAGTTGATCATTGAATCCCCAAATCTTGCCATATTGTTGATGATGGTAAAATAAATACCCTTTCCCGTGTTGCAGAGAAGTACCCAGAATCTTGTTTCTCTGCCCTCTTGGACTGCGTTTAAGTAAGATGGATTTGAAATGACTGAAGGCCTGCGCAGTGACTAGGCAGTCTGAGCACTGCATGGAACACACAAGCGCCCCAGGAGCATGCTGGCCAGGGAAAGGACGCCAGGCAAGAACTGTGGAATACTTGGTCTCGTCACTTCCTCCCAAGGATCTAGCACTGCGAGAATCCCCTTCCAGACAGCAAGGGTCCTGGCAGGCCTGCTTCTTTGTTGGTAGCAGACAGTGTGGCTGAAAATCAAGTCAGCTCTCTGGCATTGGGCAGCTGCAAAGTGCATTTGTGCAAGCTTGTCGGGCCCAGGACAAAGCAACCGAGGCAGGCTCTGACGTGCAGCCCACCCGGGGGAGCCTGAGCAGACCCTCTCCTAGGAGCACAAGACTGGGGTTTCTAAAACTAGCACGGTGATCTGTTAGCAGGAGCAGTCTTTGATAAATCTGGGTTTATGCTTCCAAAGCTGGCGAATATCTGAGTTATGCTCAGGGATTTAGAAAGTCTCTCGAAGGGTGTGTGCATGTGTGTTGTATGTGTGCGTGTGTGTATTTGCATGTTGTGTGCCTTTCTGCCACAGGAGGAAGGTACCACGATAAATAGAAACTTTATAGATGGTAAAGGGAGGAATCATTTTTAAAATCCCATCCTAAAATAAAATGGTAATTGGCCATTCATTTGCTAGAGAGGAAGACCCCCTTTGAGGACTTTATCCAGGACAACCTGATAGCAGCAGGGGTGGGCTGGGGTGGGGGATGGACATTCCAGGTGCAGTGGCAGCAAGAGCTGCTTAACGAGGAAGCCAGAGGAAGAGCTAGCTGGGGCTGTGCGGCACCCTAGCCTAAAACCCAGGCTTCCGGTGTGTGGAGGAAGGAACCCAAAGGTAGAGGCAGAATAGAAGACCTTCTGTTTATGGTTTTTGTTCGTTGTTTTCTTTCAGTTTATTGTCCAAGTCCTAAGCTAAGTGCTTCACATGGGACCTTTTTACTCAATCGTCTCAATGGCTCTATGAAGTGGACACTATCATCCCCATTTTATAGAATAAACTGAGGCAAACCCAAGGCTCATAGAAATTACGAGACTTGCTGAGCTAGAACACGGCGCAGCTGGGATTGGAACATAGAGCCCAAGTTCTCAGCCCCTGTGCTACGTATACGGCCTGGAATTTCAGGCTCCTTGGTCTTTGCATGGCTTTGTCATGTGAGACGTTGGGGGACTAGTGGGCGGTACCGCACCCATGGGTCTCCATTTTGAGTGGGTGCGTGGAGGTAGGGCAGGGGTCCCTACTTCCTTGTCTCTCCCTGGATCACGAAACATTCAGGCTGCGCGATCTTGCTGCTTTAAGTGTGGTTCTGGATGGGTGGAGCCTCAGTCGCTTCCCTGCCTGGTCAGATTCTAAAATGGGGCAAGGACTTCTAGGAATTGGTCTGGACAAAGCGAGGGATATCGAGAGGGCAGAAGGCCACCAATCTCCTAGGCCCTGCATCTGGCTCTACTTGAGGTCTCTGCGGTCTCTTGGCTGGCCCAGATTGCTGGGGGAGGGGGCATGTATGGGCTGACTCATTGTCCTTGGCTGGGATATCCTGGGGCTGATTCAGCGCTAGCCATGCTTTTTGGAGGAGACGCAAGACAACTATCCGCCACTGGAGGTCCAACCACCATTCTAAGAGACATTTGGTCCAACAGAGTCCAGTGTACCCTCCAGAAATAAATGAACAGTGAGGCCTTGGGGGCTCTGTGAGTCATCTCTGGCCAGGTGGGAAGACAGGCCCAAGGGTGGCTTGTGAAAAGTGGCGGGAAGTGGGTCTTTGCTTTGTTTCTATTTTAATTAAAGTTACCTTAAGAGAGACCTAAAAGATCACTGATCAGTGGGTTTTAAAGAAACAGATAGGACCAAATTCTTCCCAACCTCCGACCCCGCCCCTGTCCTGCAAACCTCACCTGGCACTTTTAAGACCTACCTTTGCCCAGCACGGAAAGAAGAACTGTCCCTGAACATCTCTGAGGTTTATGTGGTTCCATCTTGCTGGAAGAGAGTTAGCTGCTGACAGCTTTATTCTCTGGTTTCTTTGTGGGGCTATAGAGGAACATCAAAGGAACAGAAAATGCTACTTATGCCAGGAAAGCAGGGGCCCTACATTGTGCAGGAGGAAATAAACCAGCCCCGGGGCCCAAATGAACAGAACACACACATTTGGGGATAGAAAAACAATCACGTTGAGTCAGTTTTCTTTGGGGAGGCTCTTCACATCGTCCTGTGTGTAAGGGAGCTGAAACCGTCACAGCCCAAACCCAAAGCTGATCTGGCAGTTCTCAAATTCCCTCTTGCCATGCAGGCCTTAGAGCCACAGCACTGCACTTTCAATCACTTCACGCTCTTTCCTGTTCTCTAGCTTACGTTTTGGCCGTCGGTTTTGTCTTCCTAATAGACCCACGTCCGTGCGGCAGAGCCCTCGTCTTATACTTCTCTTCCCCACATACTGCCTGATCCAGGGTAGAACTCAAGCTGTAGTGTTCAGTGCTTGGTTAAAAATGCCTTTTCCTCCTCCGGAGTCATGATGATGGACTAAAAGCCGGGCAATACAGTTTACTTTTACGGTAAGATGCATGGAGGTGAATCTGTACACACCAAGTTGGTGAGTACCTATCACAGCAGTTATCAGAAGGGAGGGTCACTTCAACGCAGACTTCATGAACTGAGATGTTCACTGCAGGGTTTAGAAGAGCAAAAAAAGGGGAGACACTTAAATGTCCCTCAGGAGAGGCTGGGTAAATTAGGGTACATCCGTACATACAGGGAGATAGTAAGGGAGCAGCTATTTTGAAAAATACGGTAGAACCAAGTGTTCAAAAATGATATCCGGGGCGCCTGGGTGGCACAGCGGTTAAGCGTCTGCCTTCGGCTCAGGGCGTGATCCCAGTGTTATGGGATCAAGCCCCACATCAGGCTCCTCTACTACGAGCCTGCTTCTTTCTCTCCCACTCCCCCTGCTTGTGTTCCCTCTCTCGCTGGCTGTCTCTATCTCTGTCAAATAAATAAATAAAACCTTTTAAAAAAAATGATATCCAAGAAAAGTTAGACAGTATGATGCAATTTATGTAAAAAGGGAAAGGGATGCATGCACATGTGTGATAAAATTCTGGAAGGATGCCCAAGAAACCTCGTATCGGTTACGGCTAGGGAATGGATGGAGAAGTAAGGGCTGGGTGCTTTTATCTGTTACTTAATTTTTCTGTCAATGGTTGAATTTTTTTATCATGACTGTATTGTTTTTATAAAATTAAAAAAAAAGAAACTAGTTAGAAAAACAAGCTATTTGTGGATGGCAATGAGGAAAGTTAACTCTAAAAGATGCCCTTCCCAGGGTGGGGGCCCGGGGGCAAGGCAGAGGAGGGTGAAGTGGGGTGGGGACAAGTCAAGGGGTTATTGGCTCTCTCTGCTCCCAGTCTGCTGGCCAAACCAAACAACCTCCATCTCTATCCCATGAGGTGGAGACCGCATGGAGCACGGGAATGTTCTGAATCATGGCCCATGAGGTGACTTAAGTTAGAACTTCCGGGACACTGACTGACCCTGCCACAGTCACCACTGACCCCACCCATCCTGGAAGCCGGCCATAAACCCCCGCAGCACCTAACACAAGCACTGATCACATAGTCAGGGACTTCACGGTTGGGGGCAAATCAAGCTACTGTCTCATTCACAAATCAGCGATGACCGCTGCTTGCTGCATGAAGTTCAAATTTACCTTGGCTCAGCCTCGAAGGCTTTTCTGTGATCAGCCCCAACATTTTCGAACTCATTTGCTAAAACTTCTCAATATCTATCAGCATATGTACCAGCCCTGCGTGGGTTCAAATCCTGGCTTTGCAACTTACCCTTCCGTGCCTCAGCATCCCCCCCTGGAACATGGGGAGGATATTAACAGCACGCACGGCACAGGGTTGACATGGGAATGAGATGAGTTAATGTACATAAATGCACATAGAAGGGAGACCGGAACACAGCAAGCTACTTCAATGTTGCCTACGTCTATCACGTTCCCCGCCTCGCTCCACGGTTCTGGCTGGAACACTTTTCCAGCTCAGTCTCACCCATCTTTCAGAAGCTCTCTCAGGCAATGCCTAATCCCGAATCCCCCAGGTAGTGGCGGTTCTTGGACCTTCAGAATCACCCGGGGGAACTCGGCACAATACAGACTCCTGGGCTGGACCCCTACTAGACACTCCAGGGAATCTGCAGTGTGGCCCAGAAGCCTGCACCCGGGGGACACGCACATGTGTAGTGTGGGGCTGCCGCCGGAGAAGCAGGCTCTAACAGGGCTCCTCCTTCGCACCAGCCAGCAGTGTGTTCCCATCTTTCTTGTGGCCCTTCCCAACCTAATCGACGTCTTGGCCTCTTCAGCACCGTCAAGAGATGCGGCAAGATGCGGTCTGCAGCACCTTCCCCAACGAGCAAGCAGATGCCCAGTGGGGTGGGATCAAGCCTGGCTGGGAAAGGAGAGAGCTTCCTCAGAAAAAGAGGCCTGGGTGTCCTCAGTGCAAAGGCCTATCAAATGCCCGGATGGACGAAAGCCTTTTTCAAAAAGACAGTCTCTTTCCTCAAAACCCAAAAGCTTCGTGTTCCTTGTAGCTCCCACATTTGTTTGCACACTGAGCTCTGTGAAAGAAGGTCTTGTGCCGGCATCCCCCACGTTCCCCTTCTGGAACTC
This sequence comes from Ailuropoda melanoleuca, assembly GCF_002007445.2. Classification (NCBI taxonomy): domain Eukaryota; kingdom Metazoa; phylum Chordata; class Mammalia; order Carnivora; family Ursidae; genus Ailuropoda; species Ailuropoda melanoleuca. Next base: position 105,155,232 of record NC_048223.1, read on the forward strand.
TGTAGGCTGCTGCAAAGATGGGCTAGAAAGGTTCTATTTTGTTATTTTTTTTTTTAAAGCTTCCTGAAAGCTTAAGACTCAAAAGCGAGTGAAAGCTTCCGCTGGTCAACAGGAAACCCTCCCTGCTCCCCAACTCTGCCCAGGGAACCTCACAGACTTCCTGAAGTTAAAACAAACACTGTGACCAGTTTCTACTCCTTGCAAGAATTTAATTCTTCCTTTAATATAAATAAGGCAGCATGAAACACCGAGAGCTCTGCTGCTTTCTGCTTCAGAAGCAGCTTTGTCGCATAAAAGATCCCCACTGCCCCGTCGAGTTGTCTCTGGATAAACAAAAGGCCAGAAAGTAATTTTTCAGTGAACTTTCTCTCCTGGAAGCCAAGGGGAAGCCAAGGGAGGTTCAGGCTGGTCTTGGCTTCTGGAACCTGGTTCCCGGCTGTGGGGTCTCCTTTAAGCACAATAAGATAAGGATGAAGGGGGAGGGGAAAGGCAAGGCACGGGCAATAATAAATACGGAAATTCACCTCGAATTCTGGAAACAAATCACAACTGAATGGGGGGCTTGGGGCTACTGTTGGGGGCCACGTGGACATGATCCTTCCCAGCAGCAGCCCGGCTGCCGGGGCGCTGGAGAGACACAGACCCACATCTGCGCAGTCCGACTCCGGCTCACATGGAAGGGTTGCTACAGGCCTCAGGGCCCCATCAAGCCGAGCCTCCTGAGCAAGTGAGCCCCGTCAGGCAGACCGTCCATCTTCCGGGACCCCTGGAGCCAGGTGAGAGCACCCCTGGGTGAGGGACAGGGTCCTCTGCAGCCTGACATCCCCGTGGAATGGGGTCTGTGGTTCGGCAGGCCTGGCCCGCTGAAACCCTGGAGGGGAACCCAGGTGCTGGTTCGGGTGCATTCATTCTTGCCTCCCCCTTGGCTTGCTGCAGGGTTACTGAGGCAGTACCATGGCAGGAAATCCCAAAAGGCCAGCGAAGCCACAAGTGGAGGAGTGGCTTCCCAACCCTCCTACGCAGGCCTGGAGATGGGCCGGCTCCCCCAGCAGTGCCGAGGTGACCTCTCTGGGGTTTGGGGACTGCGTCGGCAGTGTTGGCCCTGCGTGTTCCCAGTCAGCCGAGCCTCTTCGGGTCTTGGTCATCTGTGTGGCTGGCAAGGCCCATCCAGAAAGGGGGGTTCTGTGCAGGGAGGGCGCTCCACTGGAGTGAACAGGTCTTGCGACCAACAGACGGAGCTGGGTCTCCTCTTGCCTCCCGGCATGCTCGGTTCTAGGACTGCGACCCTGCTGAGGAAAACTCAGGGCTCTGGCATCCCTCCCTCACTCCTCAGCTCTGCCATTTTCTCTGAACTGGGCATCAGCGGCAGACCCCAGCACCCAAGGACAGGTTCTGCTCTTTGCCCCAGTCACCCTGTGTCTCTTGCAGCTTCCACTTTCAGGGTCCGCCCTCCCCCAGCACATGGATGGTCAGAGACCAGCTGCGGAGCTTGTCCCCAGCATGGTAGGTGGCACCTACGGTGCTCAGGGCACAGCACACTGGGGGAGGGGGTGCACCCTGAGTGAAACACAGAGCTGAATAAGCGGCTGACTGAAACTGCTCTCTGCCACCAAGTACCCACTTCTGTGCAACAGACATTGGCCCCTTGGGGCCCTGAATCTCTTCTAGGCCTTTTCTCCAAATAGTTTAAAACATGGCAGCTGCAGTTGGACCCCTACTGTGCAGGGTGGGGATGGAAGCTGAAAATTCCAACTGTCCCTGTTAGTGCCTTGGCTGCAGATGCCCGGGGGCCAGGATTACTGGAAACGGGCTGCGGGGGTCTTAACATGGGCCCCCATCAGCCTTCCTGCAGATCCTCTGTTGATACTGAAGTAAAGACCGACCCAGGGTGTAAAAATGACACCCGAATCGGTGTCTGCGTTGTCTGTAGCTCCGTGTCCAGAGAGGACTTTGTCCTCACCTTGGCCATTCGGGGTGATCCAAAAGTAAGCTGCAAAGGGTCGACCAAACCCGGACAATAACTTCACCAGGAGGCCCAAGTGGCATGAAAGTAAACCAGCTTCCAGCTTGAAATTCTGTTTCCTCTGTACCGAGGGGCCTGGCTTCCCTGCTGGGCTGAGCCGTGGCACCCCACAAAACCCGCCATTTTCCCTCGACAGGGCCTGCAGATGCCCCCAGAGGTGTGGACAGGTGGGGTGCCCTGCGTCCTGGCCGTCTGGGTCCCGGACGCTCTACAAGACAGCAGCTTTGTGGGGCGGGCTGGCATGGTCGGAGGGCACATGGAGGGAGTACTCGCTAATGAGCACCGGGGCGTTCTTGAGCATCTCGTAGAAGGAGTCCACTGTCTTCTGGTAGAGACTTCGCTGCAGGACGAAGGGCCGGAAGAGGTTGAGAGGCTCGGCCCTGCGAACGGCCTCAGGGAGTCCCATGCCATCGGGCACCTTGCGGTTGCCAATGAAGAAGTGATGGAGCTTCTTCTCCAGCAGGCTCTTCTCCAGGAAGCGGAGCAGCTCGTGCAGGCGAGCGTCTAGCTGCCCGGCCTTCCAGTCGGCCGGCCGCCGGGACAGCAGGAGGTGCAGCAGGGCCGTCTTCAGGTGGTAGTTGCCCAGGCCGCTGGGGCCGGTCAGGCGGCCCTGCTTGGACAGCAGGAAGGAGGCGATCTGCAAGCAGCTGAGGTGGCAGGCCCCCTCGGGCAGCGCCTTCGATGTCATCCGGAGGAAGTGTCGCTCGTAGACAGCAAAGGACAGGAGCCAGTCGGTGCTGGACGCCGGGGTCTCCCCGGAGGGCTCCCTGGGAAGGTGGGAGACAAAGTACAGGTCCGAGTCGTCACACTGGATCACAGGAATCAGGTTGAAGGGCATGAACTTCCCCGAGCGGAACTTGATCTTGAGGGAGCCCGGCGAGTCCAGCTGCCCGAAGGCCAGGTCGAACTCATATTTGTGGGCAATGCGGTGCCAGGCCCTGGTGAGGGCCGTCTGGAACCACTTCATGACCTGCAGCGTGTCCAGGTACGGGGAGTCGCCGGCGCACAGCAGGGTCTCCAGCTCGCTGCCCGGCCGCGCGGGGTTGTCCCTGCCATGGAGGAGACACAGCATGTCCTCCCCCAGCGTGGTCTTGCCGCAGACGCAGCCCAGCGCGTCCTCGTCGGCCCGGACCACCTTGATCTGGCCGTAGCCCTGGCGGTCCAAGGGCATGGAGCGGCGGGAGCAGCAGAGCTCGGGGCGGAAGTGGTAGGGCTCGGGGGGCATGAAGGGCACAAAGAGGTCACACAGCAGCGGCCTGTCCACCTGCCAGTTCTCGTACATGCTGTCCACGCCAATGAAGTCCTCCACCTCCATGTCCGTGTCCCGGTTGCAGAGGCTCCGCAAGGCCTCCAGCAGGTCATCCACGAAGCCTTCCACGAACTCCCGCGTGCGGGCCGCATCGGCCGTGGCGCCCCGGATGCAGCGCTCGTAGAAGTGCTCAAGTGTGGCCTTGTTGGGCAGGGTGAGGCCCCGCAGCGGGGCGCCCTCCAGGCCGGGCAGCTCGTCCTCGTCCCCGCCCGGGCACTCCGGTGAAGGCCCGTCCAGGTAGTCCTGCCGCCACACCTCGATCACCAGGAAGAGGATCACGCAGATGGTGCTCCACAGGTCCCAGGCCGTGCGGGTCTCGTTCTGCCGCTGGCCTTCCTCCGCCACCCGCTCCAGCGCCTCCCTCTCGGCCACCAGCCGGGCCACCTCCTCCTCCAGGCGGAGCTGCTCCAGCTGCAGCTTCTCCTGGTGCGCCTGCATCTTGCGGATGATCTCCTCCTCATTCTCGGGGACCGTGGCATTCTCCCGTGGGAACAGCAGCGGGTGGTTGATGATGGCTGTCACCACCACCAGACACACCCGGAAGAGCCCCAGAGCCATGGCTGGGACTTTCCTGCCAGACAGAGAGACAGATCAATGGTCACACTGAGCTTCCCTCCATGCCACTTCCTCCCCGGACCCTCACTCCAACCTCTGTCCCACTGAGCCGATGAGAAAGTCTCACAGTTCTCCCGCCCAGCCTTCAGTCTCCCCTCGTCCCGTGCCTCGGGGTAGCCTTGGAAGAAAGAACCACAAAGCCCTGAAAGCCAGCAATCCTGGCTGAGCGACTTGTGGAGGCTGTCCTGTTTGTCTGCTCAGGCTTTCCTCCTTCTGGAAGCAGCAACGCACTTTCCCCAGGAGCCAACCCTTTTCTGGCCCCCCAGCTCCAGGGGTGAACATATAACACAGGCCCAAGCTATTCTGTACCCCGGTCCCCACAGTATGGATTCACTAAGGAGCATAGGGCCTCCCTCGGGCCAATGGGAGGGACACAGAGGTGGGATTTGTTGGGGCCAATGGGAGAAAGACTAAGTTTGCCAGGGAACAGGATCACAGCTGCCAGGGGCTCTCTAGGCCTCAAAGGGGGGTCTGCTTGAGAAAGATGCCAACATAGACAAAAGCAGATTCCCTGGATCCAGCTATGCCTGAAGCCATTGCCTCTGGACTTTTAAAGTCATCTAAGTCAACAATATCTCCGCTTTGTTTCAGTCCATTTGAGTTGTTTTCCTCTACTTCAACCCACCTCTCCTCAGTGATGCCTTGTGGTGAATGTGACTTTCCTTAAGGCAGTAAAGCCTAGTGGTTAAGAACAAGAAGGCTGAGTTCCAAAGCTATCCCTGTCATTGATTAGCTGTGTGCCCCTGGGCATGTTAACACACCTCTCTGAGACCCAGTTTCCTTACTGGACGAGAGGAAAGCCAGAGCATGCGCAGGCCACAGTACCGAGGGATGCGGTGACCCACGCAGACCGCAAACCCGGCACAGTGGATGGTGCAGAGCGCAGACTCCTTGAACAGCAAGTGTTTCCGAAGCAGTTTTGGGCCCTTGTCTTCCGCCACTGTAAACCCCTTCTTCTGATCAGTAAGACCTCAGCCCAAATTCAGACTCTGACCTCCTGGCCTTCTCCTGGGTCTCTCCCCAGGGCAATCTTGGAGACAGCCAGAGTGACCGAGTCATTGGATATCCTCTCCTGAGTCATCTAAACATTAAATCTGACTTCTTAATTGTGAAGGGAGACACTCCATTCCTCCAGGACAAACGGATTTTTTAGATCTCAAGTGACTTTCAGAGAAGGGCTAACTCTTCACAATCCTGGGAGTCAGATACACAGAACCTCGGTCCCATCCCAGACCTACTGAACCAGAATCTGCATTTTAATACCATCCACGTGAAAGTCCTCCAGGCACAGTCGCACAGGATAAGCCTTACATCACGCCCTCTCCTCCCAGGAAGGAACCTTGGGAAGTAACAACCGGCCTTTGCCATGCTTGCCCCGCCCCCTTTGTGCCTGGAACCTCAGCGAGGAGAACAAATGGCCAAATGAGGCTGTTGGACAGCAGAGAACACAGAGGGCCCCCCGGACATTCTGTCTGCCAGTGCAGGCTGATAAGAGCTTCTCCACTTTGCTTGAGCCCCGTTCCCTAACCCTGAATTTACACCCCTGAAACCACTTGTTCTGGTTCTTACCCTAATGGTGCCAAGGAACAGGGACGTGGCATCAGGTAAAGACACGTCTGCAGGTTCTAGCCAGCAGGGCTGGGATGTACGTGAGCTGAGTTGCCACACGTGGGTAAAGCCTGCTGCTCAGATGTGATTCCATCCCATACACAGCTGGACACGCAAGCAGGAACCGAAAGCGGGGTCCACCGGCAGAATTCAGCACGCACACACATTCAGGCCTCAGAGGTGAACTTGAGGAGGAGACGGAGGACAGGAGAAAGTGCAGGACATCAGGCCGGAAAGGGTGTGGGGTGAGGAAAAGGTCCAGGGCGAAGCTAGCCAGCTTTTCTTCCCTAGGACAAGGAGCGGCTTGCTAGATAATTGCAGAAACAGGTCAGCCCTGGTTTCCCCACGAGAGAAACCTCAATGGAAAGTCTTGCTGGGGTGGTCCAAGGCAAAGCCGTGAGGCTGGCTTCTTAACAGGGATCCGGGTTTTAGGATCAAGGCGTGTGGTGCTAAGTAGCACGGCACCAGGCAGCAGTCAGCTGGGAGAGAATTTGGAGGTTCTGAGGCCCTTGAGGGCCCCTGTACTATAGGCAGTCCCCTTTGGGCACAGCAGACCCTGACAGGTCACAGTCATAGTCCTGGGGAGCCCCTGACCCTGGAGGTCAGCCTCCACACCAATTCAGGGTAGGACGTCAGCAAGTGGGGAGTGGCGCCATCATCAAGCCTCAAGACTGGGAGGTCTTCCTTCTCTCTCCCCAGCAGCTTCCACGGGGCTGTGTGCATCCTCGTGCCTTGTTCAAGGGCTGTAATGGCTTCCTTGTACCGGGCCAGGCAAGGTTCAAAGCTCCAAGCCAACTGGAGCCATCAACTCTGTATGCAAGGGATTAAGAGGATGGATTCTGGAGTAGCCAAGATGGGGCTAGAAGCCAGCATGGGCACGTACTAGCTATGGGACCTTGGACAAATCCCCCAACTTCTTAGACTCTCAGTCTCTTCATCTGTGAAAAGGGCATAATCATACCTGATGTTGTAAAGCTTGAATGAGATCATGCATATAAAGCCCTTAGCAAAATGCCTGCCCCTGAGCAAGTTTTCTCATGAAAAGGTATCTGTGATGGGATGGGGAAATGCAGTGACCCTGCCTGTAGGGGTTCTTGAGGGGCCCCACAGATGCCCCTACAAGCTACTCTGGCAGGATGCAAGCAGCCGTCAGTGACACTGACAGGAGTAGGGTTACCAGACTCACTGGAGCATGAGGGCAATGGGCTGACAAAGGGGAAGGAGGCTGGGCTCTAGCAGCAGACAGGCCTGGGTTTGAAATGTGACTCTACTTCCTGCCAAGGGGTCTTGCCTCTCCAGGGCTCCATGGCTTTCCCTCTGAGATGACGCTAACAGCAGACCCTCCCTCCTAGGAAGGCTGAGTTAAGGGAGATAATCCATTTCAGGTGCTTGGCACAGAGCCTGGCACAGAGTCGATGCCCTTCAACATCCGCTCCTTCCCTCTAGGCCTCCACAGGCCTCTGTTTTCTCACCTGCTAAGCACACCAGCCCTGCCAAGCGTGCGGAGGAAAGCACGCTCGAAAGTGCTTTGAAAGCACTAAACGCTCCTGTAGAGTAGCTGTCCCTTGGCGTGCCACTCTGCCCACCCTGCCCCCCAGCAAAGGGGAGAAGCCTTGGATCCTCCCAGAGGTGGAGTTCTGACTCACTCCTTACTTAAACCATCAACTCCCTCCCAGTTGTCATTTTGCTCCTTTTAACGTCTGGACAGGCCAGCTCTGCCTATGGCAACCTAAGGGATGGGGAACAGGCTGAGGCTGCTCATTGATCACTAGATGGGGCCAAGTTGGAACCTCTATTTCCCCTTCCCAAACCAAGCCACAGGGAACACTGCCCTGGGGGCCACAGGGCCAGAAGAATGAGGAGAAGGAACCAGAGTGGTGTGACTTTTATTGGAGACCATAGGGACACACAGGTATTTGGGGGCTCTCTCCAAACCACGAATACATACACATGTACACACACACACACACACACACACACACACACCTTCCCAAAAGGCCCCTTTCTCCAATTTCAAAGTTGTCTACCTCTGCCTTGGTCCAAAGCTCTCACCCCTACGAGGCTACCCCAACACGTGGCCCAAGACATCCAGCTGGGTTCAGCTTAAACATTAACGTGGGTCACTCTGAGGGCTTTTGTCTGTCTGCTTGCCAGGAAGCCGGCAGGAAACCTGCAGAGTTCCTCTCCACCCCCGCTCCTGCCCACGGAGTGTGGTGGCCCATGCAGGTCACAGCTAAACTTAGCCTGGCAAAGAGCCAGGGTCACGAGGCAGCAGGGGCTAGGGCACAGGGCTGCGGATGGTCAGCCCAGACCAATGGTTTTCTCAGACCCTTATTCCGCACCAGGCCAGAAGCCTCAGACTCGGGGAGAAACCCCAGATGGACTCTCTGTTCCCTGGGGTCTGTCACTCCTGCATTCCCCAGAGCCCCCCAGCACCTCAATCAGAGCTTAATCCAAATGAATGCCACTAAGAGTTGTCTAATAGAGATATGCTTCCATTTATCAAGCCCTCACTAGGATGTGCTGGGTGCACAGTGACCCCCTATAACCTAAGTGGGTGCTATCCCTGTTTCACAGATGGGTTAACCAAGCCCGAGAAACAACCCACAGATGGGTTAACCAAGCCCAAGAGACAAAAAGCAGTTTTCTAGCCACACGACTAGAAAAGGCACAGCTGGGTTGAGATACCGTCTGTTCTATCCGCTTCCACCTGGAAAGCCCAAGTTCTTTCCACCCTGATGTTTCCAGAGCACCCACTATGCACAAGGAACATTCTGGATGCTGTAGGGCTCACACACACGAGCCCAGCACGATCGCAGGCAGGAAGAACACCACAATCCACACATGGAGGCAGACAGCCACCAAGGACCGTCACAGGACTGGACGGGCTGGGGAACGTCAATGGCGTACGAGCAGTAGGTGACGAAAACGCAGTTTCATTTCTGTTCTTTGGGGGCCCCTCTTTGTCTGTGGGCCTTCCTTGTGTTCACTAGCAGGGGAGATGTGGGTGTGCAAGCCTTTGGCTCCACGTCCCAGCAGCCCCCTCCTTCCAGACAGAATTCCCACAGCAAACCCGGAGCAGTGAGAGCCTGTGTTCATCCACACCGCTTCTGCCCCCTCACCCACCTACCCCCACCTGACGCTGGCTGGAGTGGCCTCAGGACCCATTTCTCAGCAGCCAGCAGTCCCCTGGGACAGTGGTTCTCAAAATGTGGTCTCTACTGGGCAGACCCCATGGGAACTGTTAGTAATGCAAATGCTCAGGTGCAATCCCAGCCCTGCTGATCCGAAAGGGCCGGGGCCCAGCACCTATGTTGTAACGAGCCCTTCGGGTGGTTCCAGCACCCACTCACTTCTGAGAACCAGCCCTGCCCAAGCCAGGCAGGCCTCCAGGGAGGAGGAGGGTGTGGTTCCTGCGGTGTCCCTGCAGCCCCGATCCTGCAGCTTGCCCCGCCGGTCAGATGCAATTAGCTCTGCTAATTACAACAGCAAGAGCCGCCCAGCCCCGGCGTCCCCCGGCCCCGGCGTCCCCTTCCAAGCTGAAAGGAGCAGCTGAGGTGGTTTCCTTATAAATTTAGAAGAAAGGAGGGGGTTGATGGCAGGGGAAGCCACCTGCAGCCCAGGCCCCGGGGCGTTCCTTGGGTCCCTTTCCCACTGCTTCACTCTGCATGCTCTGAAGAAGGGACCAAAGGAGGCCAAGCTGTCAGTAAGTTTGGGCTGCACCCCACTGTGTGCCCGGCCTTGTGCCGAGTTTCTCAGGCCCAGCTGGCAAGGTACACGGCTGTTCGGGGGCAATAAAGCCACACATTCAAGGAAGTCAGAATTTAGTGTTGTACTCATCTAAGCCCCATTTTACAGATGAAACTAAAGAGACCCAAAGAGGAGACTCGCCCGAGCAGGAGGGTAGGGTCGAAGCGGCCCAGGCGGCAGGCCCTCCCAGGGATTCATGGACGGACAGACAGCTGAGAAGGCACGGCGGGCGCTTGTGTTCTCATCGACGGCAGCACGCACAAAGCTAAGTACTCGGCGTGTACTCTGTCGCTTGGTTCTCAGAGCATGACTTAGGGAGTTGCAACAACCTATCTTACGAAGAGACTGATGATCAGAAAGGTCCACTGTGCGGCTTCTAAGATTCCCTGTCTGCAGTGAGCCTGTCCCCCTTTCCTCTGCACTCCCCCCACCCTCCCAGGGGATGAGCGAGCCCTGCCACCTCCCAGGCATCATGGCCAGGGGTGACCACCAGATCATCAGGTTGGCTGTGCCTCGAGGAAACAGGACCATAAGAAAGTTTGACCCTGAGTCTTGGGGGTGGAGTTTGGGCCCCATGAGCAAGCAGTCTGTCTGCAGCCCTGGTGAGGCTCTCCTCTGGCGGTCTGGCCTGTCTGATCCCCCATTCCATGCCTCTTTCTAGCAGAGCCCACGCTGCACACTGGTGTCAGCTTCCCCGCCCAGCCCAGGGGCACCTTCATTCAGGGCCAGCTCAGGGGCCCCTCCTCAGGGAGCTTGCCCCTGGGTGCAGGCCTCCCTTTCCGTTCTCAGAACTCCTGCAGGTCAGGCCACCTTCTCGCTCTTCCCTTGCGTCACTTTGCCCACCAGTACCTTCCTGGCTACAGTTCCAGCAAGTTCCCAAAGCTGGATGTCCTCCTGTCTCCTCCAGGGCACCAGGCCGCCCAGTATGTCGGTGAGAGCTGACTAATCATGTGTTAGAGAGGAGATGGTCGCTGTGGGAGTGACATGTCTCCACAAACTCCTTCCTCTTCACCTAACTCAGGCCCGGGGGGGGGGCTCCCACCCTCCAGCACAGGAGTCCCCTGCAGGAGAGGAGAAAGGCCTTGTAGACGGGCCCGCCCCCCAGCAAGGCCATCGCTCCCTGAGGTTCCTCTCTGCCTGCACCCCCAATGGGGGTGGGGATAGGGGAGGGGCTGAGCGGCACTGGGGAGGGGCTGGGTCCTGTGGACTCAAGCCTGGGTAGGAGAGGGAGGGCAGGCAAAGACAGCAAGTGAGAAAAGAGGAAGGAAGAGGACGCTTTACAAACAAAGAGTAATTGAGAAATGGGTTGAAGGGTGAGGTGCTGGGCCCCCAGTGTCTCTTCTTCTCCGTGTCCTTACAGCAACCCCCTCACCTTCCACCCCACCCCTCCTCGCAGCAGAACCTCTGTCTTGGCCTCCAGCCAGGCTCGCCTGCCCTGGACCTGCCACCCTCATGGCCACTGGGCTCCTTCCCTTCCCTCCTTCCAGTCACCCTTCCCAAAAGCAGGGCTTGTAAGACCAAATGTGGGGGTGCGGGGTGGGGAAGGTCCCGTAGTAAATGGACGAGGCTGCGGATCCTAGAGATGCAAGTGATGGGCACAGGGTCAACTGGGTCCCACACGCTTTGTGTAAAGGAGAGCCACCACATCGCATGTGCCGTGTGCCGAGAATGGCACGATCTTTTTTTTTTTTTTTTCCCCAAGAGAAGCCAGAAATCTGGATTTTATCAACATCCCTCAATTTTACAAGGTCGGGTTCTATTTCAAAATTCTTTGAAAGCCATGGAAGCCAAATAAAATGTGTCAGTGGGCCACCTAAAGCCTGCAGGCCCTGGGCCCCAGCCCCCTCTATGTGCCTCCTTTCTCCTGGCTACCGGCACTCCCCAGCCCCTACCAAGCATCCTCAAGGCTGCCCTTGACCCTGGGACTCTCCTTACTTTTCCCCCTCAGCAACACCACCTCCTTACTATTTTCTCTGTGGACAGGACTCCCTGAAATAGCCCCCCGGCTTGACCTTTCTCCCCAAACCCAGTCCTGACTGTATTCCAGCGTCTCCCAGTCATCCCAGCAGCCACCCTCAGAATAATCAGAACCAGCATTTATGAGGGCGGGCCGTGAGCCAGGCCTGCGCTAGAGATTTACATAAAGCCTTCTCCACAGCCTCTCCAGGGACTGGAGGAAAACAGACTCCGTAGCCTATCGGGTACGCACAAGGAGCACTGGGAGTTACTGTCTAAGGTCTGTGGTCCCCAGGACTGGAGGACTGGACCCCCGCTGCCCCTCCCTAACCCAGGGGAGATCCTGGGCTCAGAAGAAGCAGAGGTCAAGACTGGACCCTGGTCGGGGTGGGGGAGAGAGCAGAAAGCACAGACAGCCCCTGCACCTCACCCTGCCATGCCTGGTGGAGGACAGCCCATGGCAAAGTTTACACTGTGAGGGGAGTGGCCTTCTCGCCAAGGTGAGCTCTGCTGTCATGGTCTGTGGGCACACTGGCAGGACTCACGGAGGGTGCCGAGTCACACCAGCCAAAGCACTAAGTTTCCTCAAGGCCTGATTTCAGAAGGGGAGGGGTTTCCAAAAAGTCACCAGGATGCCAACCCCATCCTCCGGTCTGGGGTCATGCAGCTGGTCAGCCGAAGTGCAGGAAGGACAGGGGCCTGGACTCCGCCGATGTGGGTGGGAGAGCCCACATCCTTCCTGTTCCCGCTCTTCCATCAGCAGCTCATACACATCCCTTGGCAAGCAACAGACGGAGAAGGCAGGGAAGCCATCAATCTCCCAGGAAGGACATGGTGTCCTTCCGTCCAGCCATGCTGCCTGGTGTCCCCACAGCACATCATGGGAAATCATAGTGTCCTGGGACAGACAGAAGCCTGGTGTCACAGAGGCTAAGGCATGGCAGGGAGCTTGCAGACCCCAGAGACAGGAAGGGGCTCCCCTAGCAGCCTTTTGTCTTGGCCCACATCCAGCCTTCTCTCACCTGTTTCCCCCAAGGGCACCCTGAATCCAACAGTTGCTGCAGTGGGTTGAACGCTGACCCTCAAAAAGGTAAGTCCACAGGCTAACACCCAGACCCTGTGAATGTGACTTTACTTAGAAGGAAGGGTCTTTACAGATGTAATTAAATTAAGGACCTTGAGATGAGCTCAGCCCATATGCTCCAGATGGGCCCTAAATCCAGTGACAAGTATCCTTATAAAGGGACAGAAAAGGAGCAAACAGACAGAGAGGAGAAGGTGCTAGAAGCTGGAGGCAGAGGCTGTAGCAAAGCTGCCACGGCCTGGAAGGCCTGGAGACCCCGTGTGCTGCACGGGGCAAGGAAACAGCCCCCCTTGGAGCTGGAGACGGTGTGGCCCTGCGGGTACCCCGATTTCAGACTTCAGGCCTCCAGAACTTTGAGAGGTTTGTTTCTGTAGTTTCACCACCCAGTAAGTTTGTGGTGTTTTGTCAAAGCAGCTGTGGGAGGCGAACAGTCTCGAAGCGCAGCCTCCTCGCCCACCCTGTTCCCCTGCCACCTCTGAGGCAGCCTTTGCTCTGCACCCACGCTGGGGGCTCCCCAGCCTGGCTGGCACGGGCCCCTGGCATCAGCTCCCCCGGGCCCTCCCTCACTCCCAGGCATGCCGGGTGGCCTCCTTATCCCTAGAGGTCTCCCTCCTCCATCTCATTGGGTTCTAGTTTCCATGAGACATGGGTCAGAGGTTTAAGACTGATGTTCGGGGCCTGGCCCACCCAGCCTCGGGGGACCCCTCAGTTCCCTTCCCACCTGCCCTGGCCACTTCAGATGATTGACTGTCCCCTGAACACCTCCTATATAGCCCCCAATTCCCTGCACCGTGTCCAGAGCACACAACCCAAACCCTACCCGATGGTCCTCACAGCAAGCCCATCTCAGAAACTGCCTACAAGAGCCTTCCTGATCCCTCTCCACACCCAACTCCTGAGACAAACTCTTCTTTTTTGAAAGGGATACAAGAACAAGCTGGGGGGAGGGGGACGACATATGTAGTAAGCCCTTCTGAGTGTGGCTAAGCCTGGTGCCTCGGGCGAATGGCATCCTGGAGATGTCCCATAGCTGGGGCCCCACAGTGCTTGCCCCCCCCGCCTCTCCTTACTTGGCTTGGCTCACCGGTGCAGCAGCCCCATTCCACAGGCGGGAGCCCTTGGAGCTGAGAGGCGGAGCATTCGCTCACGGTCTCACAGGAAGAGAGCAGAGGAGCCAGAGGCCATGCTAGGCCCACAGCCCCAGACCCGCCATCTCCCTGCTTCACCCCGTCCTGCTCTTTTATCACCGTGAGCCGCCTGAGCTCTGGTCCTACCCCACAACTTCCAGGGCTGCCTGCTCAGGGCACCAAGCATGCGTGGGGTCCCGGGGACCCACCAGGGTGCTCCCATCCTGTGCTCTGGAGACACCCGCTTTCAAAAGAAAGCACACATGTCCTCCATCCTCAGGAAGGATGCGTTTCTTACAGCGAGTGTGCACCAAAACGTGTCCCTTGATTCCCGGATTGCCACCTCAGATTTCTGGACCTGAAATCACAGGGGCGTGTTAACAATGGAAACACAGAGGTAACCACTTCCCACAGTGAAGCAGCCCTCATATACAGTCAGATGTTGGCTTGGCTTGAGCTCGTGTTTCTCAGAATTTCCCTCTGCCCCCGGGCCCCATCTCGCCCACAAGAGCGCTGGCTGGGAGGGAACGTTAACACCCACCTCAGGCAGGGATGCCAAGGCTCCCCAGATGTGCCCCCTTCTCTCCCTGCACCCTGTGTTCTCTGCAGCCCCCACCTCCAAGCAAAGCGGTGAATGCTCCGGAAGAGCCACACTCTGGCTGTGGGGCAGGGAGGGCCAGGAGGGCAGGCCGCAGTGACAGAGGGCAGGCCGCAGGGACAGAGGGCAGGCTCCAGACAACAGCGAACACGCTGGCTCAATGGGGAGGGTCTGCGAGGGGGCTGAGCGGGAAACAGAAAGAAAATACAAAGGAAAACGAAGTGGAGACAAAGCCCTCCCTTGGCCATCCTGCTTCCCCTCTCACAGAGGAGCTGGGGATGGATGGAATGAACCAGGCTGCTGGGCGCCACCTTCCTTGTGATCCCTGGAGGAGAACAAAGATAGACCAGCTCACAAAGACAACCTGGCCTCTCCATGGAGGGCAAGGGCCCCCAGGACTTTTCCACAGTTCCCCCCGCCCCCGACCACCCCCATCCTGCTGTCTCTTACTCACACCCCGGCTTGAGGGATTCTAGCCCCCACACAGTGAAATCCCAGGCTGTTCTCCCACCCTGGTCCCCCGGGGCTTGGGCGGTACTGGACCCAGTGCCTGTGCCCCAGCTGGGCTGGGGGAGGGGGAGAGGGGAGGGGGCCAGGGAGAGAGCTCTGGGCCTCCTGCGTGTGCGTACACACACACACACACACACACACACACACACACACACACACACGCTTTGTGCCTGCAAAGATCTAAAACCCCTTTCATCTAAATAAAGGGGACTAGCAGGAGACACAAAGGCAAGATGGAGGCCAGCCCAGTTGTAAAGCGCCTCAGAGCTTGTGGGGCCCTCTCTGCCTGTGCTCTCTGCTGCAGGAACCTGCGCTGAACACCAGGGCCAGAGTCGGCCTGCCCTCCCTCTCCAGAGCCGCCTCAGTCAGGGCAAACCAGATCTCCCCGTCCGGGAAAGCAGGGGGCCTAGACTCTAAGTCCCGAACAGTTGGCAAAACTACCCCCAGAACCGTCTCGCACTGCACGGAGTCCTCTTCCCTGTGAATCAGACAAAACGACGACCAGCCACGGGGATGGAATGATGCCCGCGCTCTGCCCTGGCTTCTGCCTGAGGTGGTGCCTGGCACATAGCAGGGGCACCTGAACCAACGATAGCAACGAGTGGGTCAGGCTGGGCAGGCGGCAAGCAGCCCCCCCAAAACTGCCAAGTTCACAGGGACATCCTCCACCCCAAGGCCACCCAGAAAGAAACAGCCCAAGATCTTCAGCTGAGGAGCTTAACACTTTGCGGAGGCTCAGTGCATAGCTGCGAAGGAGCCAGACCCTGCCATCAGAGGGCCTGGGTTTGAATCCTAATCTCTCACTTACGGTGACAACAGTACCTCCTTCTTGGCATGGTGGCCCCATACATAGTCATGCTCCGTAAAGGACATGGTTATCTGCTTTGGTATGGGTGATAGCCCAGGTCTCTGCTTTGATTTGTTAAATCCTGCATCTTAGGGACTCCTCTGGGGAGATGGGGGTGACTGACATCCCTGCAGCATTCCAGAAGCCTGGGGACTTGGTCTGGTTGTCTCCTCTACCTCCCTGTTTCTTCAAAAGGCCCCAGGGGCTACCACAGAGGGAGAGCAGGAAGCTTGGCACCTGGGGAGCTCACAGCTTGAGCCCCCCCCCCCCCGTCTGGCAGCATCGACACTGACCATTCTTCTAGGCCTTCTGAGCACCTGATGGTGGGTCCCTGATGCCTGGCATTAAAGGTGCAAGGGTCCCTGATGCCTGGCATTAACGGTGCAAGGGTTCCTTGATGCTTGCTGAGTGAATGAATGAAGTTGGGGGAAAGAAAATCTCGCTGCTTTTGAAATGGGGGTGTAGTGGGGGGTCCCTGATGAAGTCACTTGTAAGGTTTTGCTTCCTGGGAGGCGCTCTGCAGTTAGAAAAGCAAAGTGCTAAGAACGGTAAACGCCTAGGGTAATGTGTGCAAAAACCCTTCCAGACAAGGCCCCGGAGACAGACCTCAGCTCCTTCAGGTCTGGACGGCCTTCTTCGAACTGTAGGTTGACTCACCACCCGTGTTTACCAAGAAAACGACCCAGGAATGAACCCTGACACAAGTTTATCTGACCCCCAGCTGCCTCTCCCCTTGACGCCCACTTCCTTGCTTGAGAGCCTTACAGAAATATAAGATAAATGGAGGATACAGGATTTGAAGCAAATTCAGGAAAAGCAGCAGAGAAGAACCCTTGGTGGACTGGCAAGCAGTTCTCCCTTTCTGGGAAAGAACAGCCCAGCCCCGTGACCCTGACACCCCATGGAAGAGTTTAAAAAACAGCAGCCATCGTGTGACATTTATAGAGATTCAGGCATTGTGCAAAATGTTTTATGGGTCTCATCTGCACAATAAACTCCTGAAAGAGGCACTATCCGCATTTTACAGATAAGGAAACTGAGGCACAGAGTGGCGAGGCCACTTGCTCACCATCAGCATCGGGATTCGAACTCAGGACTGCCCTTCAAGCTTCTGATCTTCCCATCATGCTGTGCTGCTCACTGACTTGATTATCTGTGAAATATTACATGCGTCTATGGCCTTTCCTGCACCGTTTAGGGCAAGGCACTGACAATTTAAGTGAAATGTGGGCATGAAGCAGGGAGTGAGACTCAATGAGCGTTCAAGGCCCCTCCCACCCAGAGACTCTGGGTGTGACCTGAGATGTCTGAGACTGCTTTTCTGCTGAAAGGACAGTGCGTTGGGACAAGGGATGGAGGGCCCTCCTGACAGTGGACAGTGCCTTTTGCCAGAAGGCATGAGAGAGAAAGTGCCTTCTGGAGTGGCAAGCAGGGGTAGGGCCTAGGCATCCCCATTCTCTTCCCCTCCAGCCCAGGCTTGCTGTGGTCCTGCCCCTTCACTGACTCTGGAACAAAGTCTCAGCAAACAAAGGACCTTTTCATGACCTTCAGGCGGGTCCCTGACTGCTGCGAAGACGAAGACAAGACGGCTACTGAAACAGGCTCCCAGGAGAACAGTTTGTTATGAGCACACGGTTTTGTACCAACAAGCAGGACCAGAATTACGACAACGCCCTCCCCATGGTTTGGTGCAGGTTAGAGGAGACTCTCCTGTATCCACTTCAGGGAATGACCTGGGGGAGAGAGGAGTAGCCCAGGAGAGCTCCAAAGCTGAGCCCTCCCCCCAGGCAGCCAGGCGACCACTATGGCATTCACCTGCAAATGAGTCATTTGAGAATTGTGGGCTTTGTCTTTTTTCCAGGACTTCCATCTGAGGATCTTAAAGTGCTCTGTATTTTCTCTGGTACTGGCTGCTCCTATCCCCATTAGACAGGCAGAGAAACTGAGCCCAACTGCTAATACCACAGAGTCAGAGCGGAAGGGGACCTGGAGTAGGTGGTCTGCCTGTTGTCTTCTGACCTCTGACACTCAGACTTTGTGGGATTCTGTTCTTTGGCAGGACACAGTTGACACCCATGCCAGTCCTCTCTAACACCACTCCCCAAATCTCGGGTATATCTCAACCACCTCCAAACCCCTGTATGAATTACTGGGGAGAAAGGGATTCCACAGCTTTAGTTTAGGCCAACTTGAAATTCGATGGGGCGTGCCAAAGCTGGTGAGAGGTGAGCTGTGAGACCTTGCTTCTGTTCCCAGCTGGTATCAACTCCTGGGGCAGCGGATCCCACACAGTCCTCCTCTCTGCGTACCTTTGATTATAAAGCTCCATGAAGCCAATGAATCCCGAGCACATTCACTGCCTTGCACATTGTACATGCACAACCAATACTCAAGCAATGAATGAAGGTCCTCTCTCTTAAGTCAGTCCCTGTAGTGAGGACATGGGCATCCTTGTTTCCCACCTTCCTTTGGAAGTGAGGGTGGAGAAGAAGGGAAAGCCACTTTTCTGATCTCCCTATCACTGATCCCCTACCTCCCACTCTCCCCTACCAGATTCAGGCTGTAGAAGGGAAACCCAGGGCCATGGAAGCTGCCAGAAGTTACTGAAAGGAGTCATGCTCTTTGCTCTAAGTCACAGCTCAGAGAACTAAATAAGACTGCAGCCCTCAGCACTGAGCTCTATTCCCGTGGGCCAAGCCCAAGGCCCAGAGACCGACCACCAACTGGCTCCCAGCCTAGACCTCTGAACTGCAGCCCCTCCCTCTTCCCCCTGCCCAGCCCCTGAGAAACAGACCTGTGGATGTCACACCTTCTGTGCTCCCTCCCTTCAACATGTGTCTTACAGTTGGGATGGTTCTTATTCCTCCCAGTCTACCTTAAGGTGGAGGTGAGGTGTTGCCGTGGGCAACAGTGATGTCACCTTCCAGGTGCTTCCATTCTGCTGATGTCAGGGGGTGGGCCACTGGATAGAGGGGAAATATGCTTTCGATGAGAAAATATCACAGGTCCCAAACTGCTGAGGAGGGCCCTACAGACCTCTTAGGCACCCCTGCAGGACCCTCTTCCTCGCCCATTAAACCTCACCCTTCTCTCCCTCTGGAAGGACACCTGCTCAGACCAAGCGTCAAACCCAACTCTCCCTCCCAGAGTTGGTGGAAAGGTGGGGACTAGCAGCTTTGTCCTCAGCTCTGAACAAACCACAGCAAGGGCACCAATGAGCTCTTTCCTTCTAAGCCTCTCGGACAGTCTGGGTCCCTACAGCCTTGTCCGTTGGCCAGACATCAGTGGCACTAATGGGGAAGCTGGGGTCCCAGTTGGGCAGAGAATGTGGATCCTCGACTGAACTCGACTGTCTTTAAGAGCACGTACTAGCCCGATTAGAATCTGGGCTGGGCACAGTGCTCAGTGCTTTCTACACATGTCCTGTGAGTGGTCATCCCCATTTTACCGATGATGAAGCTGAGGCCTGAAACAGTCAAAGCACTTGCCCCAATACAGAGAACATCCATGTACTGAGCAGTGGGGCCAGGACTCAACCCAAGCCCACCCTACCCCAAAGCCCATGTGGATCACACTTCCTTGGCGCTGGGGCACCTGAACACTATGGCTTACTAAAGATGAGCCATGCGGGGCCAGACAGAGCTCACAGAGAGCCCTTTAAATCCCGAGAGGCCATCCGGGCAGGCCAGCTGACCCGAGGCAGCCAAGGCGAGCAGTGCCTTAGTACTGCTTCACACCCATGCTCGCACAGGGGCTGCCCTAAGTGGCCAGTCTGGGCTCTTCCACTTCCCCAAGCATCTGTGATTAGGGACCATGTTTCTTTGCTCTGTGCTTGGCTTACTGTTGACCCATCCAGGCCACCTGACCAAATCCTCTTAATTTGCATACAGCATTTACCCCTTTGGCCTGGCCTCCCACCCTGAAACTGTATAGTGGTTAACTTATGCAAATGAAACTCTATGTAGCTGGGAGCTAAAGCTTATAAAGCACTAAACAAATTAAGTAAGTAAAGTAAAAATAGCTAAATTATGCAAGAGGAAATGGAGAAATCCTATCAGGTAAACACTGCCCCTGAGACACTGGCCAAGGAGACCCACACAGCCAGGCTGACTGGAGTACTGGTCTACCAGGCAGGTATCTCTCCACTGATGAGAGGTCCACGGAAGTCAAGAGAGTCCCGTGTTATTAGGCATCCCCCTCCCTCCATCTCCTGCTTTGCTAAGCACGAGCTGATCTTTGGATTCCCATGTGGCTCGCCCAGGACGCAGGGACCAGATACTATCTAGTCTGCGTGATGGTGATGGTCATTAAGTCTTCCAAATTAATAAACTAGCATTCTAATTTGCACACCCACTTCCGGGATCTTCTAGAGGTGACTCAGTAGTCCAAGACCAAACCAGTCGGAAAATTGTGGAGATGGGGTTTCTGAGTAGGCACAGCTAAGAGCTAGACTTGGGACAGGTGACATGATCCACATAAATACCACCTTTATGCGACATCTGCTGGGTACCAGCTGGTCCTTCCCAAGAGACTTTGAGGCACCCTCATTGGATGAGAAGCTAGTTTGTTTAAACTGCTGTCTGTAGACAGTATGTAGTAACATGCTTCATTTCGGCTGCGTAAGTGCTAAAATGTACGGTGTGGAAAATAAGTGATATATGAGGGTGTGAAATGGAATTTGGGGAAAGATTTCCTGAACAAGCTTGGGAAAGGCATTTGCAGGTGAATAGGGCCTGGACAGGGAAGGGAAGAGGGAACAGATGGGGACTGGGGGGTGGGAAGTGCTAGAACAGCATGTTTGGACACTCGCCACCTCGTTCCACTCCTGGGGGCATTTCCTGCCTAGGTCAGGGGCCCCGTGTAGCTGTGGCCTTTTCTCTCTGCACCACATACAGGTGGCACTTACTCATCACCCTCATGTCAGGCCCCAAACTGGATTTGCCACCTCACACTGCCCAGCAATTAAAAAGAAAAGTCAGTTGATACTTGGGCCACGCGTCCCATGAGCTGTCAAGGCTGAGAGTGCTCTTTCTTTCCTTGCCTTTCTGCTGCCAGATGAGTTTTCCATCTTTTCTCCATCTGAGCAGAGAGTGGGTATTTCTTCTTTGGACAAAGAAAAAAGCAATTGCTCTTTCCTTCTTCCCACAAGGGCCCCCAACCAAACTAGTTTATTTATTTTTTTTTTTAAGATTTATCCATTTATGAGAGAGAGAGCACGTGTGAACAAGAGAGAGTGTGTGAGGGGTGAGAGGCGCAGAGGGAGAGAGAGGAGAGGATCCCAAGCTCCCAAGCAGACTCCCCCTGAGCCTGGCACTGCGCAGATCCCATGACTCCCGAGATCACGAGCTGAGCCAAAACCGAGAGTCGGATGCTCAACCGAGCCACCCAGGCGCCCCCCCAAACTAGCTTTTTAAGCTTAACTTGTTTCTTGTTCTGTGAATGTTCAGTGACTGGGACTCAGCTTCCAGACTCCTGGATACTTCACTGCTCTGTGCCTTAGCTTCCCCATCTATAGGGGGATAACAGTGCCTACCTCATAGGACTACTATGAAAATTAAATGACTTAATGAAAGGAAAGTGGTTTGGGGGGGGGGGAGAAAGCCTGGCAAATAAATGTTAAGCCCTCAATAGTGGCTGGTTATCAGGGCTGCTGTGCAAGGTTGCACAGGTGTACTGCTCAAGAACACCTGGCCAGGGTATGGTGAGGATGAATCCAGCTCCCATGTACTTGTCCAGCTATGTGCCTCGGCCATGTCCATTAAGATGAGGCCCCAAGGTAGTACCCTAAATGTCACCAAGGTGCCATCCTCTTGCAGCGAGGTACATCTTATTGTAATTCACACCAGGAGCAGAATATATTAGCAACAGCCTTGGTGGTTATTATTAACATCCCTTGGCATTCTCGGATACATCCCTCTCCCCAGCAATAAGGTCCTGCTCCTCAGCTCCCCAGCACTCTAGGACACTTCTCTGTTAAAACCCCACAAGCTCCACTACTGCCTCATCCCTACTGAGGGGACTTCTCAGCCCCAAATGTGGAGCCACAGTGTTGGCCTCTGAAGGGAGTCTCTCCTTCATAGTGGCTGACAGCCAGCTATCTCTGGTGACAGGCATGGACAGTGCATTTACCCAGTGAGGAGTTCTAGCTGCTGGCGAGTTACTGCTTACTTCTGAGTAAGACCTGTCTCCCTGTCTCTCCTAATCCGTGAGTCTCTGAGGTCAGACAGAGCAAGTCTTCTCCTTTTCTCAAGTGCCAGTGCCGGAGATTCCTGAAGGCCACAGCCTCAGCCCCCTCGGCTTCTCATCCCGGAGACAAATGTTGCCGGTTCACTTCCTTCTCCCTCACAAGACGCACTTTGCAGAGCCCCCTTACCCTGCCATCCCCTCTCCTCTGGACCAGTTTCCTTTGGCAGTGCTGTCCCTTCCAAGAGATGGCATGGAGCACTGAGCTCATGCACTCCCTTCAGGGGCCCAACACTACCCTTCCAGGGGCTCTGCTGGTCACTGCCTCCCACTGAGATGTGTACCTCCTCCATCAGACAGAATCCCCCACCTTCTTTCTCTTTACTGACCCCAGGGGTTCAAGAAGGGAAAAATACAAAACAGTTTTCTCTCTTTCTTTTAAGATTTTATTTATTTATTTGAGAGAGAGAGAGAGAGAGAGAGCACGCAGGTGAGAAAGCACAAGCAGGGGGAGGGGCATAGGGAGAGGGAGAAGCAGGCTCCCTGGGAGCAGAGAGCCTGACTGGGGCTCAATCCCAGGACCCTGGGATCATGACCTGAGCTGAAGGCAGAGGCTTACCCCACTGAGGCACCCCAGCATCCCCAAAACCAGTTTTCTCCCAGACAGTACTTTCTCAGGTGGGCAACTTTGCCAGAAGCCTCTACCAGAAGTTCTTCCCTGTCATTGCCCCCAGATAAAAAGTTCACCCCCACACCCTCTTCTTTGTTTCCCTTTGAGCACCACAGGAGCTGGGAGCCATTCCTGGTAAGGTGACAACTTCTGGGATGATGGCATCGGGTTAAAAGTTCAGATCCTTGCCCCCTGAAAGCCAGAGCTTGAAATTGCCGCATCTTTGAAAATTATGGAGCTAGGGTATGGCATTTGAACAAAGGCCTTTCCATCCACCCAAGGGAGCAAGCAGAGAGTCAGTATAACCACTTTATGGTTACCCACAAGTGGAAAATATGAGGGCAGAATGGCCCCGAGCAGCAGCAGGCATAGGGAATTAGCAAACAATGAAAGCCACTTAGGCACGTAGGCTGGAAGGACGACTCCAGAGCACAGCCCATTATTAATAAAGAGATGAAGGGCAGCAATTCTACCTGTGTCTGCCATGCCATTTTCACAGCTAACCTGGACCTGTGACTACACCAGCCTCAGATCAGCTTAACCTGGCAGCCTCTCCCAGGCAGAACTGGTTTTGTAAAAGCGAAGGGCCCTGAGTCAAATCCAGAAGAGTAACAAGAGAACAGAACAGGATTCACAAACTGATTTGGATCCCAAGAACCGGGGTCTCGGATCTGCCACAATCTGGAGCTCTTTTGTTTTGAACCTGGTGCCTTCTCAAACCAGGCAGAGGATGAGAATGGCAACGTGTGGTCCCTGAGCGGCTCAGTGAAATATTTTCCCTTCCTGGTTGGTTTTTAAAGAGGAGCGTTTCGGATGGGAAGCTTGGCCTTGGGGCTTCTGAGTCCCTTCACCTGGAAGCAGAAAGCTAGAGACAACTGGGGAGGGGTGCATATGGGGTTAAGGGTCAGACAGCAGAGACTATTTGAATCCGCAAGAGAAAGTTCTGCACAGCGTGGGGTCTCTTCCACTAATAGTCTCGAAAGAGGAAGCTGTGGCGGCTTCATCCGGCCCCCACAACCCCATACCTTCACTACCTAAAACCGAGAAAAAACACGCTGCACTTCTCCTGCCTCCTTCCAGGAGGGGAAGGAGGCTGGCCGAAGGGCCGGTGATCTGGCCTGTCTTTCTGCCCCGGCACTCCGCTCCGACGGTCAGAAGTAACGGATCGTCGGGGCACCAGGCACAACGTCGCGGCCCCAATCAGGGCGCCCCGAGGAGGAGCTGCCCGCCGCGCGGGGCTGCAGCGAGGTGCCCCCGGGGTCCGCGCCCGGGGCTGGAGCGGAGACGCGGGGGCGCAGGACGCGCGCGCCTCAAAAGACCACGCAGCCGGGGCTCCCCAAGCAGCCCAACCCCGGGCGGAGCAGCCGCCCGCGCCCCTCGGGACCCTGCTCCGCGCCCAGACCGCGGGCGCAGCGCCGCCTACCCGCGTTCCCCCCGCCCCGCGCTCCTCTTCCCCCACCACGCGAGGTGGACCACCGGGACTTACACTGGCCTTCGTCCAGCTCCCGGTAGTGGCAGGGACCGCGCCAGACCCGCTGTGCGCGCGGGTCCCCAGAGCCCGGAGGCCGCGGTTCGCGGGCGGCTTCGGCCGAGCGTCCCGCCCGGCACTTAGGGGGACGGGGGCGGCGACACCCCGACCGGCTCCTGCCTTCGGGCCTCCATCTGCGCGGCCCTAAAGGCTGCGGAGTTACTCATTTCCTGGATGTCACAGAAACTTTTTCCTCCTTATAAGAACAAAACACCCGCCTCTACTCCGGGCAGCGGAAGCTTCTTAAGGAGGACCAGGCGGGTTGCGGGGGCCCGGAGCCGGGGCCGCCGCAGAGGTCGGCCCATTGACCCCCCGAAACTCCAGAGGGGCGAGCAGAACTGGAGGGTGACCGAGCGAGTCGGGCTCCGGCCACCGGAGTCACCTAGCGCGGGTGTACGGGGTGTCGGGGAGGACGCCCTTAAAAGTCCGTGTGGGCCGGCGTAATGGAAGGGGTTAAATCACCGCCCGTCGGCAGTGCGTTTTCCTGCGGCGCGTTTTACAAGCGGCGGAATTCCAGGGGCCACCTCTTTTGTCTTCGGGAGGGAAATATAAATCGAGACGCGACGTCGGCCCTTTTCTTTTTTTGCGGCTTGAATGGATTAAAATAACTCAGCAAATTGAACGATAAGCCAATGTTTCTTTGTTTTTCTCCCCGAGTAACCCGGCACAAAGGAGCATGGTGACTGCCCGCTTCCATCTGTAGAGGGCGCTGTAGGATCCAAAGCTTGTTTACCGTTGTGCAGTGGGACCCTGTTTGTGAATTCGGCGCGTGGGACAGCGGCCGCACCACCCCGGTGGTCCTTAATGGGTTATGAAGTCCATAACATATTCTTTTCCACTTGTGAGGTGCTGCAATGTCACAGCCAGTGGAAGTGGCCGGCAACGGTTTGAAAAAATGCTGCATGAAGTGGCTTTGGGGGAGTCGCACGCCACAGAAGGCGCCTTGGGGAAATTATGAGAACACACTGTCCAAATGGCTATCATCGCTGCTGCTGTTGGGTCTTAGATCACCTATTTCCCTTCCTCTCGGAGCCGGCCAAATAACTTTAACACTCGCCTGGAAGACATTAGGCTGAGTCTCACAGATAAACAGGCGGTGAGACAAAGTGCTAAAAATAGACCCCCTTGGCCCAGGTTACTCTTGTTTTCAAGCTTCTGCTGTTGCTCATAGAGCTTTCCTTACATCAGGGACAGATGGCAGAGTTTTGGGGGCGGGTGGGGAGGGAAGGGGAATGGGCTTGTAGGGGCCAAGGGCAGGCTGCCCCAAGATGGGCCAATTTGGCAGGAACTTTATTTTGAGATAAAAGCAAGCAAGCTCCCGGCAGATTCAGGAAAAGCTCTTCACCTCCCCCTCAACCGCCTGCCTGCACTAGGAAGAGAGCTATTAACAGAGATTCCTCTTTACCTAAGAAGCTTCTCTGCATAGTAAGGCAAGTTTCGTTTTCCAGACTTCTCCTTTCAACGTCCGGTGATGGGTCTTTCTCCCTTTTGTATACTCAGGCCCCTACCCCGCTCCTCAGCTCACATTACCTCCTGTCGCCTCACTGTCTTTGGAATTTCCGCGTCTATATGGGTTCCCCTTATAGAGGAACCTAAATTTGATTTTCTCCTGTTAAAAAAATCTATCTCATGGCAGTTTGATTCTTGGTCTTCCTAGTAGAAGGACCTTAACGGGCAGAGGAAATTCCTCCTTCTTGACTGAGCGATCTAGGGAAACATTTGTGAAAGAGCTGTGTATTGCCAAAATGTCTGCAAAACAAATGCCAAACGTCTGTCATTCTTCCCAAAGCAGGCAGAAGAAATTCTTGGAGGGTAGGGACACTGACCTAAGCACCCCTACACTGGCTTATAATCCTTGGGGTAAGACTTCAGGGTTCTGTATGCTGGAATGTGAAGGTTAGTACTGAAATGCCCTCTGGGATTGTCATTCTGTGAGCAAAGTCGTTTCAGCAATTTCAGCTGTGTATATTTATTTATATAAGGAACATTTATTAGGTTTGTCTTTCCTTTAAACTTGATTTCACTCTTTGTGTCTTGGTGTGTCCTGCGTTGGCTCCCCTCTGCTCTCAGCGCAAAGTTCACTATGTAACCTGGCACACAGGCCTTTCATGAATCCTCCTAGACTTGTCTCGCCAAACTCATATCTCACTACACGTTCCACACCGAAGTCCTTGGGGTTCTTGGAACTTGTGCTTCTTAGAATGTGATATGGGCTTTGTTCCCTGCCCCCACCCTGTAGATATGCACATGTGCTCTATCTTCTGCCTGCAACCGTCATCCACCTCTTTCTCTAACCTGTCACCCCATGCACACACACTTTTTTCTGGCCTGGCTAAGTCTTCAAAATAGGCAATTTCTCTTCCAGGAACTCTTCCTTGAATTACCATGCCTTGGTTAGAATCCCCTCCCCGCCATGTAGTTTCCACAGTGCCTTGTGCTTACTCTAGAAAGTGTTTTTAAAAGATGGGAAGGAACAAAGATTCAGCTTCTGGGAGCAGGAGGGATCAAGAAGTTAGGGACCCTCTGCTTCAAACACAGAACAGCTGAAAAAAAGGTAGCGATGATTGAAAGGAAGAAAGGGGGAGCTCTAGGGGTGAGGCAAGAAGAGAGAACGCAGAAGCATCTTGGGAGAGTTGTCTTATTTTAAATAAGCCCAGATGGCTGACTGGAGGTGAGGACTCACTCAGGCCTTGGGTTCTAGAAAGGCAGAGATCTGGACTGGGGACCCCTGCCCACAACTGGGACCCTACCTAGGAGCTTAGGGAATAGAGGATGGAGAAAAGAATTCTCCCACTCGTCCAGGATCCCAGCAAGGAACTTTGTGGTTTGTCTGGGGCTCTGGATGAACCGAAGTTGTCTGCTATAGAAATGGAAACCACTAGCCTGGCTATGGCACGCATAGGTGTGAGGCCCCAATTTACACAACCGGTGTGGTGAGGGAATCCTGAAGTCAAAATATCAAAGCTGTTTCCAAAGTGATGACTCTCCTTGGTCCTGTCAGAAGTGATTGAGAAACCCAGGTGTTTCTTCTGATCTCTCGCAGCATAAACAATGCCCATTGAAGATGAGCTTATAATAAGAAATTATAAATTAGGGAACAAACCACATGAGGGATGGGATTGGTAGGTATAATAAACAAGAGAATTAGCCTCTTAAGAACTCGATACAACAGCGCAATTTGAAACAGCCTATAAGATAGTTATAGTTCAAAATAATTAGATAAAATGATAAAAAAAGATAAAACGATAGAAATAACACTATGAAAAAATAGGCAAATTTGAGAAGTACAAATACAATATATAGAAATAAAAAGTTTAGTCATTGACACTCAAAAAAACTCAATGGTTGAAACTCTTAATAAGCGGTAATATCAGTCAAAAATCCAATAACAATAACTCATTAAAAAGGGGAAGGGGCACCCGGGGGGCTCAATCGGTTAAGTGTCTGACTCTTGGTTTTGTCTCAGGTTATGATCTCGGGGTCCTGAGATGGACACTCAGTGGGGAGTCTGCTTCTCTGCCTCCCTCTCCCTCTCTCTCTGCCCCTCTCTCTGCTCGATCTCTCAAATGAATAAATAAATAAAATCTTTAAAGAAGGGAGGGAATAAAGAGAAGCGACATATTAATCTCATTTACAAATACTCTATCAGAAATCCTAATTAAAATATTACAGAATTCCAGCAGTATATCAAAATATAATTAAACACTTCTGTAGCATGATAACAATCAAGGATGAAGTTCAGCCCCAAAACTAGTATCATACTACGTCTAGAAACGTTCAAGTAAAAAAGATATCTCAATGTGTTGATGTGTGCTTCTTTAAATACAAGTGAGGCTGAACGGAACATGATTATTGGCCATTTTTATTTCTTCATTTGTAGATAGTTATAACTTTGCCCATTTTTCTGTTGGCTTGTTTCTTGTGTGTGCGTGTGTGTGTGTGTGTGAAGGTAAATGGAATTCTTTTCATAACCTCAAGTGCTGGATGTCACTTCAAATTCCACAGTGAAAGGTGACTAGTGACCAACACCAGGCAGCTGTAAGGCAGTCTCACACTGTACTTCACAGTCAAGAATATTAAAAAAAAAAATAAACCCAAACAAACATGGGGACAGATTTCCTGTTCACCCCCAGCTGTGATTATCCCAGTATGTGGAATAAAATACACGACAAAGGGAGAAACAGGAAGCCAACGCTAGTCATGAACAGGGTGATGGATGGAGGAAAAAGAGCATTTTCCTTGATTTGGTCAGTCTCTTGCCATCATGAATTCACTTTTGTGTGCAGTTTCAAGAGGTAATAAGTTGGTTTACAGAGCATTTCACTGGAATAGGCTGCTTTGCTGAGACCTCAGATGTGTCTGTTGAACAGGACAGATGATTTACATTTGGCTATTTCTTTCTTCAAGGCCTGTGCTGGGAATTGCTCCCTCTTCTAGGAATTTTGGAACCAACAGGTTAGAGATTATTTACCAATAAAAGTGAAGTCGAGAGAAACTAGGTCACACAGTCAGGGTCACATTATTGTTCGGTGATGGCACAATAGGTAAAACTTCCAGCAAGTGGTTATACTATCGCTTTAAGCACGTTATATATAGCGACTCATTTAATCCTTGTAATAACCCCACACAGAACGTATCATTAGCATTCCCATTTAACAGATGAAGAAAATGAGTCCCAGAGAGGCTAAGTAACTTGTTTGAGGTCACACAGCTAAAAAGCGGCAGAGCCAGGATTTGAACCGGCACTTTGGCTCCAGAATCTTGACCTCAACTACTATATTATATCTTTCTGTTCAAAGTAAATCCCCTTCAAATGTACAACTACATGGAATTTCCCTAAGAATGAGATTACAAGGTTAAAATGTTTTTCAAGCTTTTTTGAAAATACACTTTACCTCAGAACCCAATATACTCACATATAAGAGTGTGTTATAATTGAAAGATTCCCTAAAAACAATCCTTATGCTTACTGCACGTGAGACACTCTGATGTGCTCCCTCTTCTTTTTCTACCCATCTCTTACCCTTCTTGAAAATAAAAATGCAGGCCACAACTTACTAATGAGTCATGATCCAGAGTAAGAGAAAAAAATGCTTCTTTCTTTCTTTTTTTTTTTTAAGATTTTTATTCTTGGGGCGCCTGCATGGCTCAGTCAGTTGAGCATCCAACTCTTGATCTCAGCTCAGATCTTGATCTCAGGGTCATGAGTTCAAGCCCTGCATTGGGCTCCACGCTGGGCATGGAGCCTACTTAAAAGAATTTTAAAAAAAAATTCTTTATTAATCTCCACACCCACCATGGGACTTGAATCCACAACCCTAAGATCAAGAGTCGCACGCTCCACTGACTAAGCCAGCTAGGCGCCCCCCCAAAAATGCTTCTTTAAACCACTCTTCTAAGTTGCATCTCTGTTATGAAAGCTGTTAGTTGTTTATACATGTTAAATTTCCAACCACACACAGCACGTGGAGTGGGGAAAACTGTCAGATAATTTCTATCAAACTTGTTTCCGGTCAGTAGGTATTCATTGCTCTCCCTGTAGTTAATGTCTAAAGAGGGTACCCTGGGACTTTAAATCACTATGCTGTAATCCTAGGAAAAAACCTGCCTTTACACATTCACTTATTCATTTACCCACTCATTAATTCAATAAATATTTGAGCACCTACCACATGCCAGGCGTTGTGCTAAATCAGGAGTTTGGCAAACGACAGATGGCAGGCCAACTCCGGAGTGCCACCTGTTTCTGTAAGTAAAGTTTTACTGGATCAGAACGATGCCCATTCATTTCTGTGCCGTCTGCGCCGGCTTTCGCGCTACAGTAGCAGAGCTGAGTACAGAGACCGTGTGGCGGAGGAAGCCCACAGTATTTCTTAATCTGGTCCTTTACAGGAAAAGCTGGCAGATTCTGGTGCTAGAGTCTAAAAATACAATGTCAGTTTAGACTGGTCTCTGCCGTCCTGGAGGTTTGAATGGTCCTGCTCAGCTTCAACTGGGTTTCAAGCGCCTGGGCGGGGGTGGGGGGAGGGGGGGAGGGGGGGAGGAGGGGCTCGAGGCTTTTTGCCTCCCTCCCATTGTTGCCTCCGAGAACACCTGTTCACAGTAGGTGCTCCGCAGTACTGTTCTGCTGCTGAAATTACTCAGTATATCTGGCAGCAGAGATTGCAAAGAGAGAAACCTACTCACAGGGTAGAAAGGAGAGTTTATTCCTTTAACATAACACATAGTTTCATTTTATAGATGCCTGTCTGCTGCTATGGGGAGCCAGTCGTCAACTTCCACTGAGTACCTATTGTGCATCTTGCCCTGGCGGTAAGAAAAAACATTGGGTTCAAACCTTGGCACTTGTATCAAGGAGGGAGAAAGAAAGGAGATAAATGCATTTTACTGTAATCCTGAATACTTCTGTGGGGGGACCTGGTGTGTACCTGGGGGTGATTTTGGTTAACCACCTTAGGGTCTCAAATGTTTGTGTTCCAATGGCTTTTAACTTCCCTTAGTCACTAAGCACTCCTGAAAGTAACTGCTGTGTGCGTGCGTGTATAAGTGAATCATGTTTTTTCTTCCTTCATCAAACTTTGTTTTGACCGTCTCTTCTGGGTCAGCACCATAGATATATTTAAAGAAAAATCTGGTCCTTCGAGTCTGGTGGGAAAGACAGAAATAAACACATGGTTTCAATATTGTGTATTGACAGTGACACTGAGGGTTTTCTAGCAACACAGAGGAGTACCAAACTAGGGAAGACTTCCTGGAGGAGGTGACACTGAGTTGAGCTTTGAAAAGGCTAACTGGACAAAGAAGGAGACGTAGGATATTCCTGACAAGGGACCAGCATATGTAAAGTCTAGAGGTGTTCGAAAATAGGGTGTTTTCAGGGAATAGCAGATATAAGAGCATCGGCCCATCATCAAAGGGATTTGTGCTTTGATTTTTTTAAAAAAATTATTTATTCACTCATTTATTTATTCAATTTAATTATTCATTTGCGGTGGGAACAGGTTGTGTGGAGCTCCTCAGTCTTTTGAACTAATCTGGTTAGCCAGTTCGTTTGCGGAAGTCCTCACTGGCTCTTGGAAGGCGTCAAACTGCAATCTTGGCCTGGCCTCTCTTGCAAGAGCACCCACCAAATGAGCCGTCAGACCCAAACATAATCTGACTGGGGGAAGCACAGTTGCCATTAAGCCAAGAAAATGCAAGGCAGGTTGGACGACAGCGTGGTTGTTGACACTGTCATCCCCTTCTGGTGAAAATTATCGCCTGCAGTGGCGGATCGCCCACTGCTGCCCGAGCTGTGTCGCCTCCTCCTCCGGTATCAAGAGGGAAGTTTGTACAGAGACCCTTTGGGAACCGATGTCAAATGCTCAACAAATGTTCTGTGAAGTTGGGTCTGCAGCAGGCTGGAAACGGAGCAGATTAAAGGAATAAAATATGGCCCTCACCGTTTTGGAGAGCACCAGCCAGCTGGGCCTCTGTTCTGTCATCCAAGGTGAGCAGGGGGGCGGCTGATAAATACTATCAATTTTCTGGAACACGTGGGCTTTTAATCTTCTCAACAGCCTGCAGGAGAAATGTTAGATGTGATGACTGGAGCGGTTTCTGCCCTGTTGTTTTGGTCCCCAAATACAGTTTTCAGATTTCATGGACACTAAATTCAAGCAACATCACAAGAACGCCTGCATAAACAGGATTTGTGTTGGTCAGGGCTTTGGGGTTTTCCGGGCGTGTAAGCAATGGACACCAACTCCGTCTAGCTTAAAGAAAGGAGGTGAATTTGTTGGGAGGTCCTATCTGGCAGCACTCAAGAGCCTTCCCAGGATTGTTACCAGGCTCTGAAGAGGCATCAGCCACCAAGGAGGTCCCCTTCTGCCGACTCTCCCTTCTTCCCTTGGGCCCGTGGATGTCCCTCCATGTTCAATTGCTTTATTCTTCCCCCTAGGCAGCCTACCTTTCTCTGCCTCTCCCGGGCTTCACATGCTCAGTTCCAGGCCCCAGCAATGAGTGGCTTGCAACTCCTGACCCCAATTATAGATCCCCAGGAAAAATAATGGAATTGACCTCATGTGGTTCAGGTCTCCACCCCAGCCCTTTCAGCTCTGGCCCCAGAGAGTCAGATAAGGCCATCTACAACATTTTGGCTTCTGGGAGGTACATACTTCCTAGTGGGAGTTACTAGTTTCAGAGAAGGGGATTGTGGGCTGCTCAGACTCCCCCCTAAATTGCCTCCAGGACCCCTCTGATCCCTTAGAGGAGTAGGTTTTCTTTAGGGCACAGTTGCTTTGCATTGCAGGCTGGGAATTTCCATGGAGGACCACATCTCAGTGTTTCTTTCTGCTTTTCTGGAGTTTTCACTTTATATCCTTGCTGGGTGCTATGGAGGAGGTGAGCGCTATGTATATAACGCTGTCCTTATTAACGAGTCATAACACAGCTTGGAAATCCTAGGAGGATACCGTGCGAGGCACTTATATCCAGGTTTAAACAAAGAGCTTTGCAGAGGTATTACAGTTCGTGATCATGTATTCAGATTATCTGGCAGAGCAAAGGGGTGTGTCCTTGGCTGTTCCTGGAACAAACACAAAGTGTTTGCAGCCACTTCTCTGCATTCACCCACACACCTTGTTATCAACATTAGTGTCCACTGGCCTCTGAGAGGGACCCCACCCTCGCTGTAGCAGGATTTTTGCGTTCTTGCCTTGCTATCTGCCCAGTGCTCCTTCCCATACTTGGGATTCCTTCTATTTTCTTCCATGTCTCTAATCCACCTGTATCATTTAAGGTCAAGTTCAAGGGCCATGTCTACTGTTTAGCTTTTCCTCATATGCCATCCTTCACTGTTCTTCCTTATTTTAGAACTCATTTGATACACATTCACTTAATAGTTATAAACTGAGAGGAGTGAAGGCCATTTATATTAGTTTGCTGGGGCTGCCATAATAAAGTGCCACCAACTGGGTGGCTTAAACAAGAAACTTACTTGCTCACGGTTCTGGAGGCTGGGAGACCAGGGTCAAGGTCTCAGTGGGTCTGGTTTCTCTGCGTGGTTGCAGATGGCCTTCTCGCTCTAGCTTTCCCCTGTGTACATGCATCCCCGGTGTCTCTTTGTGGTCCCAATTTCCTCTTTTGATAAGGACACAATTTAGATTATTTTAGGCCCACTCTCATGGCCTTATTTTAACTCAGTCACTTCTTTAAAGGCCCCATCTCCAAATATAGTCACATTCTGAAGTAAGTGAGGGTTAGGGCTTCAACATATGAATTTTAGGGGGACATGGTTCAGCCTATAACATCAGTGGAGATGGGGCTGAAGAAAATATAACATGATCCTTGTCTTCTTGTTTGATAGCCTGGTAGAGAAGACAGATATTAAGCAACCATTTCTGTGAATACATGATTAAGTACCATTGTGGGAGGGTCCAAGAAATAGAACACATGGTATTTGTAAAGGTAATCTGGTGTTGAGGGCTGGTCAGAAAAGATCTCCCTGAGAAAGTGAGGTCTGAAGGAAGGGTGGATGGGAGTCAGCCAGGTGAAGAGGGAGGGTTGAGTATACTGGAGGGAAAGATCTGCCTCTGTGAACTCCAAGCAGTGGGAAAGAACACGACATACACAAGGAATTGAAAGAAGCCATTGGGCTAAGAAGTGAGCTGTGGGAGAAGGGACCAGAAAATCAAAGGGGCCAGATTACACTGGATTATATTCCGACATTCTCCTTTCAGTGCTTATGACATCCAGCCTTGGACTGTTTTAAAAAAATTTTTGTGTGGGGGAGGGGTGCCATACATGTTTTGCTTCTCCTTAAGCTCCCATAGGAGGAGATCCTTTCTTCAGCTCCATTTATATTCTCCACAGTATGCAGCATAGGTTGGGCATATAGTAGATGCTCAATAATTAAGTTAAGTGGATGTAAAGAGAAATGAAATTGATAGAAGCAACTCTTGTCTAAAATGAGGGGCTGACCCAATCTTGGTAGTCTGAGTTTCTCCTTGAGACTTTCAAAGGTGAGGACTTTTGGTAGTATGATGCCACCTAGTGCTCCTTTTTATTACAACAACAAAGGGGAGCAGGGTCCTCAGTAATCTGGAAAATTGGAAATAAAGCACTTTCTTTCATTAGCATAAATTAATTTGTTCAACCACCCATCCTCTCATCCATTCAGCCATCCAAGTTGATGTCTACCTACATCTCTTTCTTGTAAGTTGAAGGTGTCGTGTTCCTTTCCACTTCCTGTGGATCCCTGATTTCCTTTGTTCTGGTCTTTTTGTCCCCATATTTTAAGTGATGCTCTCAGGCATCAGTGTCTAGATTGACAGAGCACCCATTGTGCTCAATATTGGCATGGAATGTTCTAGATGATCTAGACCATCATATAATGTTAGAATTAATTGCAGATTTTCCTTTTTCTCTTTCTCCCAAAGCCAGATTGTGAATGCAAAGGGCAGTGACTCTGCCATAGTTAGTTCTGTGGTTCCTGAGGCCAGCCTTGTACCTACAACGTAGCCAGTGCTTTAAAAAAGTGTTTTCTGGATTGAATTTCTGTCCCCTTGACAGGTCATCTGCTTGTAAAATAATCCTTCAGGGGATTCTTGGGAAATGGGAAGACATATAGCACTACAATGGACGCCAGTACAAAATATGGGTGGCCAGGGCCCTCTAAGTCTTTGTTATGTACCTTCAGGAATGTTATGGAGTCTCTCTGGATCACGGTGGTCCCACAACCTGATAGTCCCAATGTGCGATCAGGTCTCCTGTAAACACACAAAGCACCCTGAGTCGTGTTGCCTGCCCTATGTTCACCTCATTCTAATTAGCTTGGCTTGCAGTTTGGTTCAGCCTGCTTCTCCAGCTTCATCTGCCACCTCTCCCATCACCTCCATGCACATCATGCCTCAGCCATATTATGTCATGTTTGTCTACCAGATATACAATCTCTGTTCATGAATGAGATATAATTGTACAAATGTGAATTTTCTCCAAGTTCACTCACAAACTTAGTAATGTTCCAAATAAGATTTCTCATGAAGAACTTGAAAAACATCCTGAAAATTATATGGGGTGTTGAAGGTTCATCAGAAGCAAGTGCAGTCTTGACGGAAGTAGGGGTGGGGGACTTGCCCTTCAATCATGATGACTGGCTACAGAACCAGCGTGGTACTGGCACAGGAGCAAACCAGAGTGCTCAGAACATACCCATCTGTATTTGGGAACCAAGATGTTGAAAATGGGCTCACTTCATTGAGAAAAAAAAAAACTGGATCCTTATCTCACACCATATGCAAAAGTGAACTCCAAATGGATTCTAAAACTGAATGGTAAGAAATAAAATTATGAAACTAATGGAAGAAAATGACAGAGACCTTTATGACCTTGGGGGAGTTGAGAAGGACTTGTTAAATCATCTGAAAAAGTAAAAAAAGAAAGAAAAAAGATGAAGGGCTACAAAATGAAGGACTGTTGTCTTACAAAGGACATTACAAGCAAAGTTTCCAGTTTTTGAAGGCAGATTTATGTCCAGACTTTACAAAGACCTCTTGCAAATCAAATCAAAAAGAAAAAGAGCAATTGAAAAATAGAAAAGGCTATAAATAGACACTTCACAGAAGGGGACTCAAGTGGTTTACAGATGTATGAAGAAATGTTCAGTTTCAGTAGCAGTCAGAGGGATGCAAAGTAAAACAAAAATATGTTGATACTACGTCCATGATAATTGACAGAAGCTATCAAATTGGCTAATTAGATGAGGAGTATATGCAAGGCACTTACAATAGTATCTAGCACTTAGTAAACACTGTGTGAGTGTTTATGAATCAACAAACTACCATGAGCTGGCAAGGATGGGAGTGGGGGACAGAAACCCTTGCACCATGCAGTGGAGCATAGTATAGGGCAGCAATTCGGGGGTGCAATCCAGCAGTACTGGGTGAAGGTAAGTACCCAGGGCTGCTTCCGGGTGACTAGGCACCGTTGTGCCATTGGAGAATAGTATCCACCACTAGGCAGATGAATTTGAAAAAGGCTACCTCCTGGATGGTTATAGCCTTCTAGGTTCACGACAACCAGGGTAGAGAGCTTTTGTGGGAAGAAAAGGGCACATCTTCCTTCAGCGGTGCACACGACATAAGGAAGAGTAGAGACTGTGTTCCAGCCCCCACATGCCCTGTGGCTGGATGTGTTTGTACAGGACAAATTGCATAACCCAATGAGATGGCCCTGTGCATCCCCTATAACTTTACAGTCTCATTCGAGACATGTATTTCTTAGGAATTGCACGTGGGTCCATAAAGGACCAGGGACAAGGATGATTATCCCTGCATTGTTTGTGGTATTGGAGAGGTAGAGGTAGCCTTGGTATCTGTTTGGGGAATGGAAGTTACGTGTGTGGATGCCCAATATGGAACGTCATGCAGAAATCAGAAATGATGAACTAGGGTTGCAATGCCAACTGCAAAAGGACAGATCTGGAAAAAGAATATGGAGTGAAAAAAAGTAGAAAATAAGGTGATCCCTAAGTCCAATATCATTGTCAAACATTTAAAAAACACACTAATAAAAGTGTATACACTTTTCAAAAATACATATCCATGCACGGTAGCCTTAATGGCTATGGGACTGAGGAGAGGTGGGAGTAAGGATGGGGATAAAGGGAAAAGATACTACAAGAGAGGCGTCTCGCACGTTTGGAGTTGTTTATTCCAACACTCTGTACCTGAAGGCTAAAGGGGATGGTGGAAGAGGGGGAGAGGGAGAAGAAACGGTCTTGAGAGAGGAGCCCCAGATGAAAGGTAGCTTTTTACAGTGTGGTTCCATATTCGTTTTCCCAGGGTGCTTCGAGCGCTGCACCCTGTTTTTCTCACCACTAGTGACTAAACCCTTTGAAAGCAGGGTCTGTGTTTTCTCTACCTTACTTTGCCCTCCGTGTCTTGCGTACCGTAGCTGGTTCATTAGAGTTGAATTGACTCGAGCTGAGATTATTTCTTGTTCCCGCGACCGAACCTTTGTCACAGAGAGCAGACGGTGTCCGCCGGTTCTTCCAGAAACCTCTGATCCATATTTCCATCTAAGCTTTAGTCCTGGGCTGGCCCTAGACGCCTCCGGGCTCTGCCCCACCACCCTCTCTCCTGGCGCCTCTTGCACGCACCTTGGGATTCCGTCTAGCCTTTTAGAGGCCCCGCCCCTTCGCCTCCTTGGCCCCGCCCCACTCAGGATAATTTGCATATGCCTCTAAGGGACACTGCCCAGGCGCCCGCCCCAGAGGCTACGCCCCTGTAGGTCTTCTGCCTGTTTCCCTAGAGGGCGTGGCAGTTGCCAGGCGACGGGAGGACGCGCCGAGCGCTGGGTTTCTGCCCCCTGCGCTGGATACAAATAAAGTGGCGCCCTTTTAGACGCTGGGGGGAGTGCACAGCCCCTTCCTCAGACTCGGGCCCAGTTTCCGCGATCACCACAGCAGCCTCTGAGGCCACCCCCAGAAAGCGTCAGGATGGCCGAGGTCAGGAGTCAGTGCCCCTCTTTCTATCGTCTCTCGCTCGACTCCTCCCCATAGTCCCTCTCCTACCGTTTACTTATCCCCTGTCACATCCATTGATTCCGATGTTTCCTCCATCAACATCCTATCCTCACCTGCAGCCTCACCCCATTCCTCTGTCTCGTTGGTTCTGACCCCTTTACCAGGAGAGAGACAGGAGTCTCTTCTTCAATTAGGTAGACACACCCCACCCCCACTCTTAAAACTGGCTCTGTGTTAAACATAGTATGAAATTCATGAGTTCCCAGACTAACACGTGACAGGCACACACTCCTAGATTTTGAGCCATAAGGTGATACCACAGGAGCGACACGACGAAATATTGATGACCTGGAGGAAGGCTTCATAGATACCCACTGTCACCCTTATTCATTGATCCTTGTCCACCTGTCACACCATGATTCCCTATCATCAGATCACCTGCTGTGACACATCTCCTTTAAGCTCTTCACCCACCACCAATGTCCTGTCATTAATCACTGTGTTAAAATCTTGTAGCGTCATTCACTCCCCCTCTTTGCAGTATACCCCATCTTCAGCCTCACTGATGAGGGGTCATTTCTTCAGTCCTTTATTGACCCTTTGTCCATTAGCACCCTCATTTGTAATTTGGACAACCTCGAGTCCCTGTCATCACTTGCTGGTCACTGTCCCCATTCACCATGGTCCTACCCCATTCCTCCATCGTCCCATCAGAGTCCTCCCTCATCTCACCTATCACAGGGTCAGTCCCAACAAGGGTCAGCTACATAATTGGTGAGACTCAATGAAAAATGAAAATGCAGAGCTCCTTGTTCACAAATGATTAAGAATTTTGAAACGAGGGGCGCCTGGGTGGCACAGTGGTTAAGCGTCTGCCTTCGGCTCAGGGCGTGATCCCGGCGTTATGGGTTCGAGCCCCACATCAGGCTCCTCTGCTATGAGCCTGCTTCTTCCTCTCCCACTCCCCCTGCTTGGTGTTCCCTCTCTCGCTAGCTGTCTCTATCTCTGTCAAATAAATAAATAAAATCTTTAACAAAAAAAAAAAAAGAATTTTGAAACGAGACAGCAGAGTATTAAACCAAGTGTGGGGTTTATTGAGCAAGAGGCCCTGTGCACCCTTGCAGATTGTGTACCCACCAGAAGCCTGGTCCCCTCTTCTCTCATCACCATCACACCCTCATTCTATTCTCCTTCCTTCTATCTCCTCTATACCATTCACATCCCTCATCATTCCATCTTCTCCTCCACATCTAGTCCCCCTTATAAGCTCCATCTCCCTGTGGGCAAAGCTCCCTCCTTCCTTAGCATGCAACCCCCTTCCCACTCTCCTCCTCTTCACTCCTGGGCTCCTCATGCTCGTGTTCCTCTCACATCCACACAGCGGTGGCCACCATACTCACCCTGTTACCCTAGCTCGTTCATGTCCCTTTCCTCCCCATCTCCTCCTCCTGTTCCTTCTAGCTCTCCTTTATTTGTCTCTTTATTTGCTTTTGAGCATTCCCTCCTTTTCTCCCTCGCCGGTCATCTTGGTTCATTTCATTCTTCTTCATTCTCCACACATAAACCCCAGATACCAACACCATGAACAAATTATTTCCCGGTTCCTTCCCCTTCATGATCTCCTCTCATTTCTTCCCTTCTTCTATTTTTCTTCCTACTCGATGTCAGCTAGGTTTTCCTCACCTCTGCTTCCACAAGTCTCCATTAATACTCTGGCCTCATTTATCACTGCAGCTCTCCTGTCCCTTTTCCTTGTCATTCTCTCACTGATTGGTATTCCCAGTGCCCAGAGCAGTGCCTGGCAGATGGTAAACACTCACAGGATAGGTGTTGAATGAAGGAACATCACAGTTCCTTTCTGACTTGTTCATGTCAAAATGGTACTTGCAAAATAGATACCATTATATGCTCTGACGGAGTAGACACCAACTGGTTATTAGTCAGAGCTCAGAGACTATTTTTGCTGTGCTTTTAGTGGCCATATATTTTTAAAATGCCAATATGAACAAATCTGTTTATAAAAGTTCTTTTTAAAAACTTTGCTTTCCTTGATATTTTTCCATTCCTGTGCTAAGTGCCAGGTGTACAGGGAAAACCTAGTCTGCAAACAAATCTTTAGGCTAGTGATCAAGCGTTGACATGAACACCGTTTGAAGGGCTGGAACTGAGAACATTGCCATGCTGCACCTTGCTGTGTGCTCGTGTTTAGCATCAACAAGGGGGACACAGGGCAGCAGCAGCACCATATTTTCTTAGTACGATTTTTCTCTCCTTGGTGGAATTGCTATATTGTGATGTTGGCAATAAGCTGCTTTTAGTCGGGAAGGAAACCTCTGTTGAGTTTAACATTAGTACTAATGTTGTTATACAAAATGTTATAGATATACTTGCTACTCCGAATCTATTTTAAGGTGTGGATTCTTTTGCTTGGGTGCCATCTTTGGAAATCAACAGTACGAGTGTTTTGGAAAACCAAAAATGTGTAGACTTTCTCTATATTGGGCAAGACAGGCTTGTCAAAACAGAAGGTAAACGAGATTGCTTACCCTAAATCTGCAGGGTGAATTTAAATTTTACTTTCTTTGGGGCATTAGAGAAATCATCTCCGTTGATTTCTTTGATTAGCGATAGAGTGTTGATGTTGGAACTCTTTTCAGGGTAGACTATCAAAGCGTCATGTTGCATACATAAATAAGGCCTTTCAAAACTTATCAGTTCCAAAGTCTCGAGTGGGTCTGTGGGGCCTACAGATTAATCCACTTCATAGCCCTTAGCATTCCACTGAAGGCCTCCAGTCTGTCCTTACCTCCCTGTTTAGTCTTCTCTTTCCGTCTCCCTGTCATACTCCTTATACTTTAGCCAACTTGAGCTTCTTAACCAATCGCAAATCCTGGATACTGCTGGGCCCTGAGCGTTTGTTCAGGCTTTGCCGTGGGCCAGGCATACCTTTTCTCTCCATATTCACCTGTGAAAATTTTGCTTTCCCTTCTGGGCCTGCTCAAATACTACCTCCTTTAGGAAATATGCTTTTATTCTTGCTGCTGGGAGTAATTCCATCTTCCTATAGGTCCCTTGTAGAATGTTGAATCCATTTTATGACAGGTATCAAATTCCTTACTTCCATTGTCTGAAAACATATCCCATCAACTATTAATGTCGAAATTCCCTGTGGGAGGGCTGTTTATTCCTTACCTTGCTGCCTCCTACATTCTCCCTCATGCCAACTTACACATAGCAAATGTTCAATGAACATTTGCCGAATAAATAAATAAGTATATTAACCATCCCCATTCTTTGTTATTATTGTGCTGTATTAGTTGGCTAGGCCAGCTAGAACAGAGTGCTGCGAACAGGGTGGCCTTAAACAGTCGAGATTTATCGTCTCTCAGTTCCAGAGGCTAGAAGTCTGCAATCAGGGCATTGGTGGGACTGTGCTTCCTCTGACTCTAAGTAAAATCCTTCCTTGCCTCTTCCTGGCTTCTGACAGTAGCTAGCCATCCTTAGCTTTCCTTGGCTTATAGCTGCCTCAGTCTAATCCCTGTGTCGGTCTTTGGGTGGTGATTTCCTGTGTTGGTGTTCCTATCCAAGTCCCACCCTCTCCTTTTTTTTTTTGAGATATAATTGACACGTGATATTGTATTAATTTTAGGTATACAACATAATGATTTGATGTATATATATATATATATATATATATATATATATATATATACATACATACTGCAAAATGATTACCAGAATAAGTTTAGACATCCATCACTACACAGTTACAATTCTCCCTCTTTTTATAAGGACACCAGTCCTATTGGCTTAGGGCCCACCCTACTCCCGTATGACCTCAAGTTAACTGATTTTATATATAATGATTCTACCTCCAAACAAGGTCATATTTATAGGTACTGGGGGTAGAACTTCAACATACCTTTGTGGGGAACAAATTCAACCCTTAACACTAGAGAAATGAGAATTCTTGTATAACCGACTCCCAGGTTCTCATCTAAGTCATAGCCAGATATGTTTGAATTACATCTGTATGTCTGGGCTTTTTAAAAAAATAATTTGTTGTCCATCTGAGCATGGGAAGCGAATCTGGAGAAGGCCTATGAACACGGCACAGGGGGCGTCTCAATACACCTGTGGAGGTGACCTCACCTAATTATTTTAAGAGATAAAGATGATGGAATATCTTTTAGGAGACTATTCCATATTTCGGATGGGGTTTATTGTCAGTCTGTGAGATTTCATGGCATCGACAGCAAAATCTCCTTATAACTGACCATGAGATGCCATGGCTTTCCTCTGTAGTCCTGGGGGCGGTGAGAAGCAGAATGAAGTGAAAACAAATCAGGGCTTGGAATAGTCATAATAGCTATCAAAATTTATTGGGTGCCTCCTGTTTGCCAGGCATGTGGCCAAGTGTTTAACATGAATGATCCTATTTAATCTGCTCTTTGACACCACGTGGTAGGAAATATTACTATTGTGTACATATATATAATATATTGTTATTATATTATATGTATTATTATCCTAACACACATGTGTACATTATATATGCATCAGGGGATAAACAAGACGTCTTTCCATCATGTAGTTTTGTCAGTGGCCTTTATTTTGCTTCAGTGAAGGTCTCGCCTTCATAGCTAATAATAGCAATCCCCGAATAGTAATGGTGTACATGTTGCAATACTCATTCCTCTCCCTGCTCGTTTGTACAGGAAAAGAGTGAGAAACTAGCCCTGGAAGAAACTGCATTTGAAGAAATCGAAAGGGATTTTCAGGTGGTTCTCAATGAACTTTCAGGAGACAAAAGTCTGGAGAAATTTAGAATTGAATATGAGAAGCTTCATGCTGTCATGAAGAAGTCTTATGACAATGAAAAGCGTCTGATGGCCAAATGCAGGGAGCTAAATGCAGAGATTGTGGTTAATTCCGCGAAGGTCGCCACTGCCCTGAAGCTCTCCCAGGATGATCAGACCACCATTGCCTCCCTGAAGAAGGTTAGTGATCTTGTAGAAATGAACCGAGGCAGAGGGGCCATAAATGCATCCTATATTTGAAACGTCTTTCTTTCCTTATATTGGCAGCTCTAGGCTGGTAGTAAATGAGTTATTAAGTAAAAATTTACATGATTTATATATTCATTAAGCCTAGGGACTAATGTTCATTTTCAAAGGAAATAATTAGCCTGGGTGAATTTCACTATGCAGAAAATAACGTAGAACCTTACTGGCTTGGTTTCTAAGAAATAGTGGGTTAGCTAAAAGAGTTAGAGGTAAGTAAATATAATATTAGGGACCTCGGTATGTCTTGCTTGATACAAGATGAATAATTAAATATCTCATAATGATAGCTTTGTTAAGGATTTTTTTAAAAGGATATTTTCATATTTTTGCTTTTCCCACTGTTTTAGGAGAAATTACCTTGAAAATTCCTAGATAGTAAATTTCATGATCTTGATTCCTCCTTAATCCTCCCAGTTCCTCACAATGGGAAACCAGGGATTCAGTCTGGGGAATATTGAGGAAGTTTGGCTCCTTTTTACCCTTTATTTTTTTCATTCTCAACTGTGCTGCATTATTTTGAGGGTAAAATGTAAGTGTTCCTCGTTGATCTCAGGGTGATAAAAAGTTAAGAGATTTTAATTTATAATTGAAACCCTAGTGATGAGAAATAACTCATGAACTTTTTAGATAAGTCCCTTGATATCATACAATGAAACATCACCCAATTTAAATGAATCTCCAAGACCAGTGCAAATTATGACATCTGTTTTCTTAGAAACGACCTTTTTTATAGTGCTATTTTCTCTCTATTGTCATTTTCTTCTTTTGCTGAAAAACCAATAAAAGAAGGCTTTAATTCATTTTCTGATGAGAAAAAGCCCCATTTTTTTAATTGTAAATTAAAAAACTGGAAATGCAAGTCATGAACTGATTAAAATATAATTGGTGATTGATTGGGACAAAACTTCGTATAATCGTATTTTCATTTAACTATCCTTCATTTGTTTTGCTGAAAATAGTACTTATGGTTGCCTCAAAAAAAATACCCCATAATTGTTTTGAATCACTAAATTATGTAAAGTTACCCAAGACCCTTCTCTCTCTCTAATGTAATAGTGAGCACGAATTTATGGAAATCCTCTCTTCCACTCATTTTATGACTTGTCAACATGAAAGTGGAATATTGTCACCTTGAGCTTATAGGTTCTTACCTGTATAAAGGACTCACATTCCAAGGGACAAAATTTTGCTAAAAAAATTGAGGGGCAGGGTAAAACTCAAGGCTGTCGCAACATTTACTATGCTTTGGTCACTTACTTGAATGGTTGTAATTCCCTTTTAAGTATTTATGTTAATATTCCACATTGCATTTCGAAACAGTAAGAATGCCCAAACTACTTGAGTTGTTTCCACTCCCAGCGAAGGGCTTTGTTTTTCCCCTGTGAACATTTGATGAGAAGGACTGGGTGTGGGTTTCTGGAATGAGAATCACCGAGGCTGTTGTGTACAATTACATGACAGTGAAGACCACCGTGCTATGAATTGTTCTAAAGCTGACATTACCCTCCAGGACTGCTTACTTGGGACCTGAGAACAAAACAGTTTTTTTAAATTTGGAATCTGTCAGGACCTTCACATTTAGGGCTTGGATCCAAGGCCACTCCTTATTATTTTTTTTCCTCCAAAAATATCTGGACTTGGAAAGCACATATACTTTCCTTTTTAATTTTGTAAACCTATCTTAACATCTTTATTAGAAATATCCCTCTAGTTACAGCAGCCCTTGTAGGATGTGAGCCAGGACCCCTCCTAAAGCTGCTGTTGGGTATTGACTAGCTCATGTTGAGCAATTCAGTAAGTCAATGTAAATGGAATGCTTAATGTATAATATGTAACCTTCTTTCCCCATAAATGACTACTATAGTGGAGTTGTTTTGTTATTCTGTTTGCTCAGTTTATCTTGCATCTGGATCGTAGTTTTGTTTTTCTCATGGATGTCCCGTGGCCCATATAGGAAATCGAAAAGGCCTGGAAGATGGTGGACTCAGCCTATGACAAAGAACAGAAGGCAAAGGAGACGATCCTTGCCCTGAAAGAGGAAATAGTGAACCTAACCAAACTAGTGGAGCAGGGGTCTGGACTGTCCATGGACCAGGATAGCAAGTAGGTCATGACTTCTTGATGGGTGTTGAACTT
Organism: Ailuropoda melanoleuca; assembly: GCF_002007445.2. NCBI lineage: Eukaryota > Metazoa > Chordata > Mammalia > Carnivora > Ursidae > Ailuropoda > Ailuropoda melanoleuca. Next base: position 105,199,746 of record NC_048223.1, read on the forward strand.
GCTTTTGCGGAGGCGCCTCTCTTCGGCAGATGGCCCGGGGCTTGCAGTGTCACCTTGAATGTTCTTTGTGATACAAGAGTGTCCTTCTGTCGTGGGTTCCTGGAGATCGTTTTCCATCTATCGCTATTTTTTTGTTTTTAATTCTCCCTTTCTCCATACCCAAGAGTTCCTAATTTGTGGTTATATTAAACTTCTGGCTCTGCAGAAATATGAACTATCCGAAAACGAGTAAAATATTTTAGGTTTCTTTCAAACTTTTGTGGACTGGGACTGGCTGCTTTTCTGCTCTGATTTCCAGCTTCTTCCCCAACTCCCGCAACTCCCATGATTAGCCCCATCACTATCCTTCCTCCTTCTCAGGTTCTAGGCCAGGAAACAGGTTCTAGGCCACTCCTTTATCCCTTAAAGCTTCATCTTGTTGATTCTGTCTTCTTTTTTTTTTTTTTTAAGATTTTATTTATTTATTCATTTGACAGAGAGAGACAGCCAGCGAGAGAGGGAACACAAAGGGGGAGTGGGAGAGGAAGAAGCAGGCTCATAGCGAGAGAGCCTGATGTGGGGCTCGATCCCAGAACGCCGGGATCACGCCCTGAGCCGAAGGCAGACGCTTAACCGCTGTGCCACCCAGGCGCCCCTTGATTCTGTCTTCTAAGCATCACTTCTGTCATTCCCCACTCGCTATTAGCAGTGCTAATGCCTTGCTTTGGGCCCCTCATTCTCTGCTGGATTTGGTGATGGACTGCTCACTGGTTTCCCTGCCTTCAAGGAGACATCTCCCCTCTGCACCATCTTCCGCATCTCAGATTTAGACTTCTGAAACATGAACCTGTGTGCTTCTATCTCCAGTACATGTTCCAAACACCTTCAATAGCTTCCCATTCCCAAAGGATGCAGCCTCGTCTTGAGCTTGTCTTTCAGGGTCCTGCATAGATCTGCCTGTCAGCCTCGCTAGATTCACGTCCAGAAACACCATGCTTGCTTATGCCTCCACACCTTTGAATGTGCTGTTTTCTATGCCAGGAATTCTTTTGCTTCCTTTTGCCACACAGTAAGCAACTATGCACCCTTCGAGACCTATCTCAAACACGTCTTAATTTCATCACTCTCAGCATCTCTGTTTCAACCTCCTTCCCATCCCTAGAACCAATGACTAAGCATGAGAGTTACTTGTTCTCTGTTTCCATAGAACCCAACCAACATCTATCTCAAGTATGGCACTGATCACATTGTACTGAAATTATTTGTTGATACACTTTGTTACCCATTAGGCCGTGAACTCCTTGAAGGAAGATACCTTTACCTTCCCTTTAGGAGTCTAGCACTGTGCAGGTCATGCGAAACCTTGCATTAAATAATGAGTCAGGGGTGAGCACACACTTCCTTAGCCATTTTTGACCATATCTAACTGGTGTCTAGATTTCTCATGCTTTGTAGGTGTATTTATCCAACGTGGAGAGATGGTTCTAAGTGCAGGCGTTGGGGGAGGGACTAGGAAAACTAACAGTAGATGCAGCGTCCATAATAATGGGCTCCATTTTCTCATTAAAGAGGTCACGCCTCATCAGAGCAACTACTGAAGAGCTGTGGGAGGGAACCGACCAGTGAGGGGGAGTATTTTTTTTAAAGATTTTTATTTATTTATTTGAGAGAAACACAGAGAGAGAGGGCACAAATGGGGAGAGGGGCAAAAGGAGAGGCAGAGGAAGAAGCAGATTCCCTACAGAGCGTGGAGCCAGATGTGGGGCTTGATCCCAGAACACCCCCCACCCAAAGTCAGACGCTTAACTGACTGAGCCACCCAGGTGCCCCAGTTACGGGGGGGTATTAATTCTCATTCTGCTCTGATTTCCAACTTCTGCCCCAACTCCTGCAACTCCCATGATTAGTCCCATCACCATCCTTCCTACTTCTCAGGTTCTAGGCCAGGAAACAGGTGAGGAAGAGAAGAAACTCTCCAGGCCAGAATTTCACCTTCAACAGTGCACTTAGGTGTAGCTGTCTTCATAGTAACCTTAGAATTCAAGGTTTTGTTTCTGGAAAAGAAGCTGAATGCGGGCTTGAAGGTTCCTTATTAAATAGTTATGTTCTATCAACATATTGGTAAAAAAACATTGTCAGATTACTGTGCTTCCGACAGTCGTTTGATGACTGTCCATGGCAAGTGCCTCAAGGGCAAGTCCTCTGCTTTCTCGGGTCTCATGTAGCTGCCTTGCTCTAGACCTTAGCTCTGCAGCACAGGTCAGAGCAGACATAGTCTTTCTACTTTCAAAACACTAATTCTGCGGAAAGTCATGCCAAATCATACGCAATGGTTTTTGAGATGTGGAAGTAACTGGTTTACAATTCAAATCAACAAATATTATCACATACTCTCTCAAAACTGGCATCATGAATGATTTTCCAAATTTTGTTCTTGGGAACATTTTATCTGGTTGCATCCCTTTGGGAGAAACTAATCTCTATGGGTGAATGGATAGAAAACTGGCACTGTGTATTATTTGCTTATGTTTATGCTTCATTTTAGACTTTATGGCTGTGATCATAGCCCTCCACTGGATATATTAACCAAATAATGTCTTAAAGTAATATCTCCTTAGGGTTAATTACAAGAATTGACGATAGCAATGTAGTCTTACTGTAACAAATTCAAATAATACAGAGGCGTGGAAACTAAGGAGTAAAAATCATCCCTCCAATTCTTCCAACCCTATATTCCACTTTTCAGAGATAACCAGTTACCAGTTTCAATCAATTTTTCTGCACTTCTATAAAAATGCCTATAAAACACATACACACACATATATACAGACACTGTAATTATTCAAAGATAAGAAAAGGGATCATATTATGTATATTATTATTGGAACTTCTTTTTCCGTTAACAACTCACAAGCAGTGACCATGTCCATGGTCAGGGCATAAAAATCTTTCTCTTTCACACCTGAGTAGTGTTAGTCTTTGACCTGAAGTCTTGCCTATGAACACAAGCTCAGAGGGTGATAAGAAGGACTCCTGAGCTGATGGCCTTTTAGTCTGACTCCTGTGTTCTTCTTTTTCAGTATCCGAGATTTACTGAAGTTCAAAGAAGAAGTGACCAAGGAGCGAGACCAGCTCTTGTCAGAAGTGGTGAAATTACGAGAGTCCTTAGCTCAGACCACTCAACAGCAGCACGACGCCGAGCGATGCAGGGAAGAGGCGGAGCAGGCCATCAGTCAGGTCTGCTCTGCCATGGAGGGCAAGATGAAAGAACATTACCTTCCAGAAGTCCTTCCCATCTTGTTCCTCTGTTAGATTTACCCCCTGGTGCCCAAACGAAGTTCTGCTTGTTTCTCTGGTTTGTTCTTGCAAGAGCAGTTTGATTTGTGCATTTCCTCTCAACAGTCTGTGTCTGAGAAGTCACTAAGACCGGGCACTGCTTACAGTTTTGGCCTAGGAAGGTGTCCCTGGTAGAGGCCAGAATGCCCTGCATGTGGGGATGGTGGCAGTAGTTGCCTTGGCTGTTCTCCTTTGTAAGCACTGTTTTGAACTCTTTTATGTAAATCCAGAAGTCAAATAGATGATTCTCACATGCAGTCTCCAGGAGAAAAACATGAGACTCCTTTGAGCATGAGACGACAGAAAGATTTTTCATAGATTTTGGCCATCATGATAAAACTCTAATGTTTTGTTTAGTAATATCCAGGACTCATGTGAAACAATTTCATATTTGGGGTAGCTGGTGACATTTTATTTAGATCCTATTGATACAGAATTGGATGAATTCTCTCTGAATTCTTTTCATGCTTAACTTCTCTAGAATTCTAGGCTTCCATATTTCATTGGATTTTACACCATTCTTTGTGGATTTGTTCCCATCATCTGGGTGGATGTTTGGTGTTAAAGCTCTGAAAAGCAATACAGAATATTCTTGAAAAGTTTAAACATTGGGGTTCAAAGATGACTGTCCTGCAGGGGAAAGGCTACTACAAGGTGACTGCCCTGAAAAGAGAAGATCTGAGAAAGGGAGAAGCTCGGCTTCTCCTGGCATGGGCTTCATCTCTTTCCTCCCTGTCCTTTCTGTGCCCCTAGTTCCAACAAGAAATCCAGCAACGTCAGAACGAAGCTTCACGGGAGTCTCGGAAGAAGGAAAAACTAGAGAAAGAGCTCAGACAGATTCAGACGGACATGGACAGCAGGCAGACAGAAATTAAGGCCCTCCAGCAGTACGTGCAGAAGAGCAAGGAGGAGCTTCAGAAGCTGGAGCAGCAGCTGAAGGAGCAGAAGGTGCGCAGGGCGTGGGCTTCCCCGTGGTCCCCGCGAGAGCAGGAAAGGTGGCTTTGGAGCACTTTGAATTTTCTTTGGAAAGCAGCAAACTCTCTTCACTAGAGATGTGGGTAACATAACACTTAGCATTGCGTTGCTCTTTGAACAGTTGGGAGAGGTAGATATGACCTCCTTTGTTTTTGTTTTTTTTTTCAGCTCCAACGGGTTAATTTCTTTGGAACCTTCTACTGATGTATAATGTACACATAGAAAAGTGTGTAAGTCACAAGTGTACAGCTTGATGACTTTTCTCCACTTACACACATCTTGGTCACCTGCACCCAGCCCAGTAAACACTACCCCAGATGTCCCCTTGTGTCCCCTCCTGGTCACTCTCTCCCCCAAAGTTCACCTCTATTCTGAATTCTCAGCAGCGTTTAGTTTTGTCTGTTTTTGTACTTTACAGAAATGCAATCATACAGGGTATACTCTTTTGTGTTTAACTTCTTTGGCTCAATGTTCTGTTGGCGAGATTCATTTATGTGGCCGCGTAGTTAGAGAGCGGCATTGTCCAGTACAGTAGCCACGGGCTACATGTGGCCATTTAAATTTAAATTATTTAAAATTAAATAAAATGAAAACTTTTAGTCCTCAGTTGCACTAGTACCATTTCAAGTGCTGACTAGACACATGGGCTAGTAGATACCATATTGGACAGCACAGCTAGAGAACATTCATATCATTGCAGAAAGTTCTATTGGATGGAGCTCAATAGATCATTCACACTCATAGTATTCATTGTGTGACCATTATATGATTTATTTTTAACAGGCTTATTTTTATTTTATTTATTTATTTTATAATAATATTTTTTTATTATATTATGTTAGTCACCATACAAGACATCCCTGGTTTTTGATGTAAAGTTCGATGATTCGTTAGTTGCATATAACACCCAGTGCACCATGCAATACGTGCCCTCCTCACTACCCATCACCAGTCTATCCCATTCCCCCACTCCCTCCCCTCTGAATCCCTCAGTTTGTTTCTCAGAGTCCATGGTCTCTCATGCTTCATTCCCCCTTCTGATTACCCCCCTTTCTTTATCCCTTTCTTTTCCTACCGATCTTCCTAGTTCTTATGTTCCATAGATGAGAGAAATCATATGATCATTGTCTTTCTCTGCTTGACTTGTTTCACTTAGCATTATCCCCTCCAGTGCCGTCCATGTTACAGCAAATGTCGAGAACTCGTTCTTTTTGATAGCTGAGTAATATTCCATTGTATATATGGACCACAGCTTCTTTTTTTTATTAATTTTATTTTATTATATTATGTTAATCACCATACAGTACATCCCCTGATTCTGAT